>NC_060060.1:64417872-64750488 GCF_020283565.1 Trifolium pratense | reverse complement strand
AGATTTTCCAATAAATTCCTCCTGGCATTATCCTTTGAATATGATTGGTGTTAAATTTATCTACATGTTCACAAACTGTATTTTTATAATCCGCCTTTTAAGTCCACTCATATTCAAATGTACTTCCATTCCATGCATATCGTCTTAAGACTATAATGACAGTGACAACATTCTTTTTGCCAAATATCCAATATCTGGAACTGGTTTTCTTACTTTTAATATAATGTTTAGGATTTACTGTACCCGAGGTTTAATTTTTTTTTTAGGAATTTAATTTTCTATTTCACAAATAAATAAATTGAGTGAGTTTTTTTTTTTTTTAAGACTTTGTATTCGATTCAAGGACGGACTAATTTGGGATTCCAATTTCAACCCAAATTGAAGTTAGAGTAAAGCTTTGTATTGGTTGGTCCTATTGACACAGGAGAGGGAGACCTAAAGAGGAATTTAAAAATAATACAAACAATTTTGTCCAAAAATTAATTATATTTTTAATTTTCAATGTAACATTAATTTTTTTCTCTTTCAATTATATAAATAATAATATATGCATCAATCCTAAATTATTACTTTCCACTTTGTATTTATTTATGATAATGCGAATAGTTAATTTGGTTAATTTGATAATTTTGTAAAATTGTTATTCTATCTTTCCTTCATTTATAATTTCTCATTTGTGTGGAATGATTGAAATAATAATTTTAAAATAAAAAATTTATATGTACCTTAAAAAAACATAAAAATATGTGGTTTATGTTTCTCTCTATCTATCTTACCTTTTTATCTTTTATAACTTCAATATATTTATTGTAAATTTTTTTAATATACTAGTACTAGTATATGTTAGACATCAAAATTTTAATATTTAAAAGTTTAATGGGTTAGTTTTACATTGATACGATGATATTTAATGTAAAAATAATGGATTTCCATCGGATGTAATGTAAAATTGGTTTCTGGACATTTTTTTTTTCTATCATATTATAAATACAAAGTTTTTACCATTGTTCAAGAATAACTAATCTCCATTGGGGATTTTATAGGGCACACGAAGTGTGTTATCTCCTCCAAACGGAAGTTTTCATCATCATTTAGTAAAGACTAATTTTCGTCAAAGAATTTATAAAACATAAAGGTTGATTCTCGCCTCCCAACTAAAATTTTCGCCACCGTTTAATAGTGATTAGTTTTTATCGGAAAATATGTTTCATTGTGTTTAACCGTGACTAATCTCTATATATAAAAAAATGGAGCAAACAAGTTGGGTTATTCACTCTCAACCTAAAATTTAAATTTTATCCACAGTCCACACACAAAAGTCGGAGAATGAACCATTACAACTTGTTATATCAGTATGGCAAATTCTTAACTACCCATTCTATAAGATTGGGTCAGGTAGCCCATCATAAGTGTCTTAAGTATATTGGTCTATTAAAATGTGATTTATAATATTATTAAAATATAATTAATTTTCAATTGTTACCAGATAACTTTTAACAATTGCAAATACATTCATCTTCCAATTCATGTTTTGTATCATTCTCTTTCATTTTTTTAGCGTATTATTTATTCATCATTCTCTTCCATCTTCTTCCTCTTGATATGCAACTTAAGTATTCTCAAAAATCTCTTTTTACTTCTTCTTCTCTAAATGCATCTATTTCTTCTTACTAATATTCTTCTTTTGCATAATGGGTAATATGATTTAGGTATCAAATTTGGGTATTTTCTTCGACAAATTTGAGTAGTTCTTTAGCAAATATGAGTTATTTGTTCTTCATATTTTGTAAGATTTTGATTTTAGTATTTGATTTAACACATTTTTAATTAAAATTAAAATCAGAAATATATTATAAATGATTTGTAGGATATTTATGGGTTATTAATTGTGATTTTTTTATGATAAAATTGCCCTGCAACTACTGGATCTAAATCTGCAGCGGCTAGAGGTTGAAGATGAACAGCCTTTTTTTTTCTGTCGTTCCTTTTAACCTGTATATATATATTAGAAAACTAAATAATGCCATAACAATTCCAAATCCTTGAAAAAGAATCACAATGCAAGGCAATGAAAAAAAGTACCAGTAATGCTCTGAAAAAGCAATTAGTAGTACTTAATGCATCAGTAAATGGAAAGGCAAAGGCAGTGAATAACTTATCAAATGTTCTGAGATGTATTTTCGATTGAATTCTAGAACATTTCTCGTCAATTTTTTTTCACATCTCATATAACCAACCATCACTGGCATCAATTGAGCTACTCCTCACAATCCTATAAATAACAAACATTCAGTAAAACAAATATCAATATGTATTAATACAGAGAAGGGAATAAACAAGAGTGGGCACGGAGCCTCCCTGCTCCGCCAGCAAGATCCACCACTGTGTTGTGTGGCGTCTCTCGCTGTCAGCCGCAAACACAAATTTCCCAACACAATTGTGGTGCTTTGCGCACACTGCTATTCATGTTACAAGTTACAACTTAGGTAGAGTCCTATAGACACTATTCTTCTTTCACTGGTTTACAGATTAACGGGTAGATACCATACTACTGAAACTCACACACACTGCAAGATTCCAAATTAGAACCGAGATGATAGGTTTGATACTAACATAACAATATGGACATTGTCACGTCTCTACTAAAATTTAGTTTTTTTTTTTTTTAATAAGCTAAATTAGCTCACCCATATCAGCACTGGAGATAGAGGTGGGAATAGGCTAGGCCGAGCTAGGCTTTGCCAAGCCTGAGCCTGGCCTGTCAAAAAATCGAAGGTCTGAGCCTGGCCTGTGGCCTATCATAGGCTTAAATTCTAGGCCTGAGCCTGGCCTTTTGAAAATCTGATGTGGCCTGTTAGCCTGTTTAAAAGTCTATTTCATATGAACATATTTAAATAAATAATTATATTTATTTTGAAATATACTTATGAACTAATAAAATAATGTTCCATTTGATATTTTAGAGAATTTGACTATATATGTCATCATATTTCAATTCTAGTTTATAATAATACATTTATATATGTTAAAAACTAATGTAGATTAATAAACTTAAATTACTTAAAAAGTTAATAGATTTATAATTTAATCAAAGTGTAAATTTTAATATATAAATAATAATCGTAATAAAAATATTATTCATGTTAACTTAAATAGGCCGGCCTAGTAGGCCTCAAAGGCTTTTTTAATGGCATGCGGCCTGACCTTTTTAGTTAAATAGGCTTATAAAAAAGCATTGGCCTGCTCTATTTAAAGAAATAGGCTGGCCTGACCTGAGCCTATGTAGGCTAGGCCTTAAGGCCATGTAGGCCGGCCTGGCCTGTTCCCACCTCTAACTGGAGAGAATCGAACTTGAAACCTTAAGGGGAGCACACTCTTAGGTCCCAAGTCAATTCCACCACAACAACCCAAATGGGCCGTCTCTACTAAAATTAGTATTCCTAATGTCTCTACTCTACTAGTTAAAGAACAATTCTAATCATTGGAACACATCACAACTTAGAATAAATAAATGGAAAGAGATAACCCAATTCGTTCATAATTCATAACTTATGTCAATACAAAGTAACACATCATCGAAATAAACAAGAGTACATATAACATATAATTAGAAAACAACGCGAAACTGTGGAGCGTTGGATCCAATTGCAGGAAGAATCTCCCAACGACAAGGCTCAAGATCTTCAGAAACGGAACAATAACCAGCAAGTGTAACCTTATCAGTAGAAGCAGCAACCGAACCAAACTCGAAAATGGATATACTCGCGTTTTGAGGTCGAGGAACTTCCACCGCACCGTTCATCCCCGCCGCCGCCACACCACCATTCTTCGTGTTCTCCGTTTCCGGTTGAGAATTCTGTCCCTTCCGCCACCACAGTAAACCCATTATGCTTAACTAAATCCTACCAAGAAAAATTCAATGGAAAAATAGTACATAAATAGGTCATGGATTCAAACATAAACAATCAAATCAACAAAATCTATAGAAAGATAAACATAAACAAAACAAACTATAACAATGAGAACCAATGAATTTGGCCGGTGGTTGTTTGAGTTGCGGATCTCATTAATGATTGTACTAATCTATCTCTGACCCACAACCTTCATTGTTGTTTCTCTTATTGCATCCTCAGGTTCTTAACACTGCGCTTCCAATTAGGTACATTGAATTGGCTAGTCTGAATTAAAGTAAAAATGAAAAGGACAGGTATACAAACTAGAGAGGATTCTACATTTTCCGGGGTTATCCATTGCAAAGAAAGCATTTATGAAATGAAAAACAAAGCTATTAACCAGAACACCAGCCTGCTTACCATCCCATTCCCACTTGGGATCAGAATACATATTGCTAAAATTGATAGAACAAAGGAAAGCGTATTCAAAACTTTTCATCTCTCAACATCATCTTCCCACCACTAATCCTGTTTCTCATCTGCAAAAATTCAAGTTGCTACTTTTCACTCAAATTAAATAGAATGTAAATGGAAAATTGATGGAGTTGTTGCTTTTCTTCTTCCGCACCTTCATGGTCAGGACAAATCATTTTGGCTAAAATTACAAAGTCATATAAGAAAGAAAGAAAGAAAAATTTAAAATCTGAACAATACAGAAAAGGGGATTAAACAACACAAAATAAAATCCCAAAATTGAAACTTGGGTCAATGATGATCCGCTTCAATATACCCAGATTAAAAACTTCAGTGAAAAAATAGGATCCAACTCAAAACCAATTTAAAAGATGATCCAGAAAACTTTCAACACAGAATAGAACCAAACTCTAAAATTTAAAAAATGGAATTCATATCTCAAAAACAGTTGGCCACAGGAGCTTTGCTAACAATAGACACAAAATGGTACCTAATCTTGTGACAGATCTATGCAGTGATGACCAACAAAGATAGAGATGGGGAAGAACAAATCTCGCAGACAAGAATAAACCAACACAAACACAATCACTATATTGAGAATGTGATACATGTAGTTGAGAAAACTAAATCAACACAAACACAATAAGCTGCAAAATTTTAGCAGAGAAACACATCACCCACACGGCCACACCCACCTAACTAGTAGAATCCCAAAAATTACAAAGGTAACAAACTAATAAACTGATTTCATAAATGAACAAAATTTCAATCGCAATAAAAATTATAGATAAGAATAAATCACAAACTTCCAACAAAAATTTCATAAAACCCTAAAATACTAAAATCTCAATTCATTCATAATTTTCAAAAAACCCTAAATTAAAAAAATTAACAAAACCCTAAAATCAAGATCAATTACCTTGCTAATGTTGTCTGAATCTTCGTGAGGAAGGATTGTGGTGATGAATAGGGAGAGAAATCGCACAGAAATCTGAGAAATTCGCACAACAAAATCGCAGAGAAAAATGGAGAAATCGCACTGAAAAATCGCAGAGATAGGAGACTGAGAGGAGATCTCGCGCGGTCATGGACAGTGGTGGTGGCTGGAGTGGTCGCCGCCGCCGGTTCAGAATCTTCAGATCAAATTTTCGGTGGTTTGTGTGAATAGTTTTGACATGATATGAGAGAATATTAGTTTAGAGAGAAGTGTGAAATTGTATTGTGAGAGTGGAGTTTCAGACTTTGGGTGTCAAGGGGTCAAGGTGCAAAATAAAATATTCAGGGTGGTCAAAATTAGAAAAGAAGAGGGGTACCGGTGGAAATTTTCAAATTTCAGGGTGTGCAGGTGCACACCCTCACCATGCACTGGATCCGCCCCTGAATTTATCTATCTATATATAAAAGATGGTAAACTTTCCAACCCAAACCCTAATTCCCCCTTCAAAACCCTAATGCGTCAAATTACGTTTTTGCCCTTTCTTTTTTTTTTTTTTTTTAATTGAATTCACTACTCCTATGACTATATAACTAAGTGAGAGGACAATTTAGATTCTTAAAACATTCTTACAGTATAATAAGCACGTTTGACGAAAAAATACACTTTTTTTTTGTGAGGGCGTCAAATCAATGTGTCTATCCAATTTGAATTTGAGAGGAGTAACTACAAAATTTGAGAGACTTCAAAGGCAAAAACAATTGCATTTATCAACCGAATATTCAAAGTCTCGTTTTCATGCAGAATGTGTCTATCTATATATAAAAGATGGTAAACTTTCCAACCCAAACCCTAATTCCCCCTTCAAAACCCTAATGCGTCAAATTACGTTTTTGCCCTTTCTTTTTTTTTTTTTTTAATTGAATTCACTACTCCTATGACTATATAACTAAGTGAGAGGACAATTTAGATTCTTAAAACATTCTTACAGTATAATAAGCACGTTTGACGAAAAAATACACTTTTTTTTTGTGAGGGCGTCAAATCAATGTGTCTATCCAATTTGAATTTGAGAGGAGTAACTACAAAATTTGAGAGACTTCAAAAGGCAAAAACAATTGCATTTATCAACCGAATATTCAAAGTCTCGTTTTCATGCAGAATGAGGTAAGACACATAGGAGAGGTCAATGACATGAGATTTTGGGATCAAACATCGTAACCACGTGAAGAAACGGTCAACTATCCTATCAAATATTTGTAGAAAAATATTTAGATGGTCACAAGAACACCTTATTTGGTCACACACACATAAAAATGTATATTAGGTATCATTCACGCGTAATTGTAAAAAATAATGTCGAGAGAGTTTTGTGATTTTGTGGGAGTTAATTAAAAATGACATTCTCTTCTTAAAAATTTCAACGCTACTGTTTGCCCGAATTCAAAAATTGAATTTAAGATATTTTTATTTTAGATAATTGTTTTTTTTTTTTTACAAAAGCTTCTAAATAATTATTTAATAATTATTATCAAGTTTAAAAAATAAAAATCTGTAACGTACCAAAGGAAAAATCTGTAATAAACAATTAATAATTGATTGAGTAAGTAAGTTGAGGTGAGGACGGAGTATCCTTCCAATATCGGACCGCTACGCTACGCTGCTCAGTGGCAGATACGCATCGCTGCTTCTGTCGTTATATTATCCAAAACCCATACAAAAACCGTTTCAATTCCAATTCCAATTCCAATTCTTGTCTGGGTTTTGACTTCGAGGTACCAATTTTCAAGTTATTAGGGTTACTAATCTTTTATACAATTATTATTAGGTTGCTGAATCCATTTTCAATCTCGTAGTAACTTAGTACTTTGCTATTACTCATCAATCATAATCATGCTGGTAATCAACATTCTGATGCAATTATGTCATATGATGATGATTATTCAATCTTAATTCTTAATTATCTTGTATGCCAAATTATGGTTGAATCAGTTGGAATAAGCTCGTATTGTTATTAATGGTGTTGATTAACAACAAAATATGGCTTCTGTTATATTTTTTATATAATTGGTTTATTGTTTGAATTGCTTGTTCTTGATCTTAAGCTACTGGGCTTGCATTCTTGATGCATAGACAGGCTTTTTATTGTTGTTGGTATTAACCCTCTGATTCTCAAGGGAAGGGGCCCTGGTAATCCAGAGTTCGGCCGCGAGACAAGTAATGTCTGGCCAATGCATAGATAGGCTTTATATGATCGGTGTATGATTTGAATGTGGTATAATTAAGATAATCACAAATTTTGAATATGAACTTTCACTGTTGTTTCAATTTCATCTCGTTATCATATATGTGCTAGTGTTACTTCTTAATTTACTAGTATTTTCTTCTCATCTCATAGCACTATGCTAACAAGATCTTTGTTTTAGTTATATATTGCGTGCTCTCTGTAACATGAGGTGATTTGAAGATGGATGACATACCGGGATATGTACGTTACTGTTTGAACACAGGGAAGCTTCTCTTTTTAGCCATTTTGGTCTCAGGAGGAATCGTCTTGCAAATTCTGGTCAGTATTGTTTCTGTTCCTGGTTTTATACATTAAAAAAAAAAAAAAAACAGAGATGACATCTTCCATGTAAAAATGTCACTGGTTTACTCACACGTTTGTTTTAATATTGTCAGGCATGTGCTTTGTATAATAATTGGTGGCCGATGCTTAGTGGTGAGATAAAACATCATTGAAATACGATTGCAGTATACTGCATATTTATATATTTTCATTGATGGGATTGTAAGGGGGAGAACATCTTCTTGGTCGTTATTAACAATCGGTGTTTTGTTCTCTTGCAGCTATAACGTACGTGCTTCTTCCGATGCCTTTGCTGTTCTTTGCTGGGTCTGATGGTTCTTCAATATATTCTGAATCTGATAATAGGTAAGCTGTTTCTTTTGGCTAAATTAAGAAGTAAGATCATTCAATTTTTATCATAGAACTTGCTAAATAGAAATTGTATCTTGATATGCTCAATGGTGGAGCAGCTGGGTGAATTTTGCCAAGTTCTTGACCGGAGCATCAACTCTCGGAGGCATTGCCATTCCGAGCATATTAAAACATGCCGGGGTGATTGGTTGGGCAGCCTTTGCAATGGAACTGTCTTCCTTCTTTGTGTTCGTATTAGCCATATATATTGTGTTTCCTGTGGCTGAGTGATGAAGATAGTTACAGTATGCTATGAAAAAGGAGTTCAGCAAGGATTGCTTCATTGATGTAAAAATGTATTACATTTGTTCATTTTGTGTGCTATTGCTTTTACATTTGCTCAACATACTCCCCCAGTTTAAATATTTGATAAACCTATACTAAATTCTTGCTTTGACTTTTCTAACCACTTCCACACACTTGAGGGGAATAAGTGCCTCTATCGTAGATAGTCATACTAAATTTTTTTAAAGGTAAAATATTTTAATGTTAATGTGTCAATCTTTTCTTTCCCAAAATCCTAATTTGATTTAGGATTCATCATTTTCTCACAACATCCATAAAATTTATTCAAAAATGAAAGAAAGAAAATTCATTGAATCCCAAATCCAAACACTGTTAATGATTTGCAATCTCATACTTCAATAAAAAAATATCCTAAATCCCCAATCTCATGAATGGGTGATAAAGGAATTTTGAGTAAAAGATAAATGATCAAATGTATTTTAGCCATTTTTTTGAAGTATACATTTCAGTATTGTTCTTTTAGTTTCTTTTGAGTAGTATTATACATCAAGAATTTTTGTTAGCCAAGTTGGCGTTTTGGATTTAAAAGAAGGATTGAGATTCGCTAACTTTGCATCCTCTATTTTTTGGTAAATCGTAGAGGGTACTAAGATTATAAGATAAGAGTGAGTGTCTTACAGGACATACTGACATTCTCTAACTTGGTGACTTTAGACATTTTTATAAGTGAGAAAAAAGAATAGGTGAGAGGTAGAGAGAACGAGGACAATTTTTTCTACAAAGTCAAAGAATCCTTGAGATTTTCTATCCCCTGTTTTTTTTTTTTTTGTGACTTTAAGCATTTTTTATTTAGATAAGTCAGAAAAAGATGAAAAAGAGAGGAAATTAAGAGGACAGTGTGTTATAAGTGAGAGATATCGAGAAAGGTAGAGGGAAGTTTTCACACAGAAAATCTCAATTCTTGCGGGGATTGAGAATTATTAAAATTTGCTAATAATGGTATCGAGACAAAATCTTTTCCAATTTTTTTTTATTGATAAACATATTTTTACATGTACTGTATGTTACATTACTCACAACTTCAAAGTACAGTATCATAAAGATCAAATGGTACAACAAAAAATTTAGCCTTTGACAGCAAGTCTACCACCATTGACATCATCTTTAGATTGAGGAACACGATTACATTGATCCCAACTTCAAAGTACAAGATCATAAAAATCAAATTTTATAACCAAAAAAACAAATTTCAGCCTTAACAGCATCTCCAACAGGCTATCTTCTCCATAGAATGTCTCATTTTTCACGCCAGTGGTTAGAGTAAAAAAATGCGGTTGCTACCTAGAAAGTTGATAACTCTAAAACTATAAAAAAGAAGCAATTTTTTTGGCCTGATACATAAAAGGGTGAGATGATATTGAAATTGTACATGCAGATTGCAAAATATATAGCTAACAATGTTAGCACTGGTGATCAATGTCATAGGAAAAATAATCACAATGAAAGACACTAAGAAAGATGAAACTGGTTTATCATCAATTCCAAATCCTTGAAAAAGAATCACAATGCAAGGCAATGAAAAAAAGTACCAGTAATGCTCTGAAAAAGCAATTAGTAGTACTTAATGCATCAGTAAATGGAAAGGCAAAGGCAGTGAATAACTTATCAAATGTTCTGAGATGTATTTTCGATTGAATTCTAGAACATTTCTCGTCAATTTTTTTTCACATCTCATATAACCAACCATCACTGGCATCAATTGAGCTACTCCTCACAATCCTATAAATAACAAACATTCAGTAAAACAAATATCAATATGTATTAATACAGAGAAGGGAATAAACAAGAGTGGGCACGGAGCCTCCCTGCTCCGCCAGCAAGATCCACCACTGTGTTGTGTGGCGTCTCTCGCTGCCAACACAATTGTGGTGCTTTGCGCACACTGCTATTCATGTTACAAGTTACAACTTAGGTAGAGTCCTATAGACACTATTCTTCTTTCACTGGTTTACAGATTAACGGGTAGATACCATACTACTGAAACTCACACACACTGCAAGATTCCAAATTAGAACCGAGATGATAGGTTTGATACTAACATAACAATATGGACATTGTCACGTCTCTACTAAAATTTAGTTTTTTTTTTTAATAAGCTAAATTAGCCCACCCATATCAGCACTGGAGAGAATCGAACTTGAAACCTTAAGGGGAGCACACTCTTAGGTCCCAAGTCAATTCCACCACAACAACCCAAATGGGCCGTCTCTACTAAAATTAGTATTCCTAATGTCTCTACTCTACTAGTTAAAGAACAATTCTAATCATTGGAACACATCACAACTTAGAATAAATAAATGGAAAGAGATAACCCAATTCGTTCATAATTCATAACTAATAAGCCATGTCAATACAAAGTAACACATCATCGAAATAAACAAGAGTACATATAACATATAATTAGAAAACAACGCGAAACTGTGGAGCGTTGGATCCAATTGCAGGAAGAATCTCCCAACGACAAGGCTCAAGATCTTCAGAAACGGAACAATAACCAGCAAGTGTAACCTTATCAGTAGAAGCAGCAACCGAACCAAACTCGAAAATGGATATACTCGCGTTTTGAGGTCGAGGAACTTCCACCGCACCGTTCATCCCCGCCGCCGCCACACCCCCATTCTTCGTGTTCTCCGTTTCCGGTTGAGAATTCTGTCCCTTCCGCCACCACAGTAAACCCATTATGCTTAACTAAACTCTGTGCTTGTTTGGTTCAGCGGTAGAAAGCACCAAACGCGCGTTTTGAACGTGAAACACGGATTGGGCAAAAAAATTGATGTTTGAATAATTGCAAACGTGAATTTGCAAAACGTGATTTTAGTCTCAAACTCACGTTCACTTAGAAGCTACAAACTGAAGCTTCTGCGTCTGGCAAAATCGATTCTCCACTAAAATGAATTTGATTTATCAATTTTGCCCTCCTCTTACAACAAACACAGTGACCATTTTGCAAGTTCTGGTTTTTTTGTTTTTCATCGCCGTCTGCTATTCATGCTAAAGGGATTGTCTCTAGGTTAGAGATGAAGTAGGATTTGGGCCTAAAAAGCCATATGTTTATGTTGACCCGAGCCCATTAGTTTATGTTACAAATTGATTTTTTTTTTTAATAAAAATAACTAGACCCACATGTTTTCTTCCATACAAAAGCCTCTTTTTAGATACCAAACTATCATTTGAAATTAATTCTTATTTTTTATTTTTAAAAAAATAATTATTAAATTTTTTTTGAATAATTATTATAATTATTATAATTAATTATAAATATTCCACCAATGAAATAAATAGTACTAGTGAAGTATCTAGACAATGTGACATATTATTTTATTTTTTTGGTACAAGGTGACATATTATTTTAAAATGATGCTTGAATTAAAAATTACTCTTATAAAATAATATTATTTTAAAATCCATATTATGATTTTATATATTATATAGATTTAAATATTATTAAAATGAGAATGAGGGGTCTTGACAAAAATAATGAGAATGGGGATATCTCATTTTAAATACATTAAGGATAATTTGGTCATTATACTTTCAAAATCAATTTTGATTCAAACTATCCAAACAATATTCTACTCATAAGAATCACTTTTATATGAGTTCATCCAAACATAAATCAAATTTGTTCAACTCACTTTTAACCAAACTCAATTCTGTCAAACTCAATTCTCTCAAACTCAATTCTATTCGCCGCCAAACCAAACACACACTCTATCTAGGGATTTCATTTCAATTTATTTATATTTATGCAATTTCTTCGGTTATTCCGTCAAATTACGTTTTTGCCCTTTCTTTTTTTTTTTTTTAAATTGAATTCACTACTCCTATGACTATATAACTAAAGAATTTAATTTATATGCACCGTCAGTGTAAAGTTATTTTGCACATGCATCCAATAATATACCGACACATCATGTATGGTAATTAAAAACACATAATGTGTCACATTCATTAAATGATGTGGCAACGTGTTATTGGATGCATGTGTAAAAAAATGTTACACTGACGGTGCACAACAATTAAACTCTTTTAAAACCAGTGGCGAGTATACCGCCGGGCATGCCTGGCACGTGCCTGGGCTGCCCTTCTTATATATATATTTTTTTTAAATGAAAACAAAAACAGAAAAAGGAAGAGTTAGAATTTGCTTTCTCTCTCTCGATCCCTCTCTCTCAAAATCGCTGTTCCTCTCTCACCCACCGCCACCGGCCGCCGCTCTCAATCCCTCTCTCACTGCTCTCAATCTCTCTCCCTCACCTCGCCGTAACGCCGTTCAATCTTCCGCCGCAGCCGCACCACTGCTCAGCTCACCGCGCCGCACCACACCGCACCGCACTCACTCTTTCTCTTCGTCTCGTTTCAGGTAAGCAAACTAACATACTGCAATTAATTTTTAACAACCTAACCTTCTCAATCTAGAATCTTTGTTTGATGATTTGGTGTTGTTTTGAATTTTAAATTTATTAAGCTGTTTTGATTGTTAAGTGATTATATAAATAAGCTGTTTTGGTTATATAAATAAGTAGTTTTGGTTGGTTCTGCAATAGTGTTTTTGTTCTAAAATAGTGAGAATGAAGGGTTTTTGTTCTAAAAACTATTTGATTTCATGATGCCTCTTGTTGTAAACTAACTTGGTGATTTTCTACTTTGTGATATTATTGTCATCGTAACTGCAACTAAAACTTTGTTTAATTGTGGACATTTGTGTTGTGTTCACTTTGATGGATCAAAATCACCTTTGTTGATGAAGCACTTTCTTTCTTTTATAAGCTGATGACAAACCTTGTATTCTTGATCTCAGTTTGATCTTATACACAATATTAAATAAGAATAAGATAGTCTTGTGATATTTGTATTCAGTTTGAAATGTAGTCTCGTTGATCAGATATCAGTTTCTTTCTCACAGTTGTTTGTTATGGATTTCTTTCATTAGGGGAAATTACATTATATTATGTTGATTTCATAATTGACCAAGCCTTACAATAGGCATACTACAAGTGTATATTGTGAAGAATATTTTCTTTTGCATAAAAAGAGAAGTACTAATGTAATTTAAATATGTTTTTGAATTGCAGAAACAACTTTGTCTTTTAAATATTATTGTATCTAGAAATTTGGTTGATAAAATTCCCTCCAAAATTTTGCCTAGGCTCTCTAATATTACTGGAATCGCCACTGACTAAAACTAACTGCATTGTTCTTTCAGTAATCTGGGTCTGTGTACGGTGCGATGAACGAATTACAAAAGTCTCTGATTCTGGAATCTTCTTCTCGCTTCTTGATTCCTCAAGGTTCGCAATTCCATTTTTCACAGTATATACTAACTAATTCAACGGCGTCGTTTTCGTTTTCTGATTATTGTTAATACGGTTGAGATTTTTTAATTTTTTTGTAGGAGTGAAGGTATCGTACGGTACTGCGGGGTTTAGAGAAGATGCATCGATTCTATCGTCGACGGTGTATAGAGTTGGAATTCTGGCAGCTCTTAGATCGTTGAAAACACAGTCAGTGATCGGAGTTATGATTACTGCTTCACATAATAAGGTTTCTGATAATGGTGTTAAAATTGCTGATCCGAGTGGAGGTATGTTGTCTCAGGATTGGGAACCTTTCGCTGATGAACTTGCCAATGCTCCTTCTCCTCAACAACTTCTCCAGGTTTTGGATTCTTCACTTCAATGTTTCCCCCTTTGATGTTGCGTGATCAAAAAATAAAAAATAAAAATCTTCATTTTCTTTTGATGTTGTGACGTGGTAATGATGATTTCGTGAGATATGATGATAATATTGTAGTACATTTTTTAGTTCTTAAAAAAATAGAAAATTGTGTGTTTTAGTCCTGATAATAGAATTCTAATGAGAGACTAAAATCACTAATTTGTTAGATGTAGATAATTATTCAGCAAGACTTTCACTATTCTCTTCTGTCTTTTGGTTTGTTAAAAAAAAAAAAAAACTATTCTCTTCTGTCCCTCCAAAGTAGGGGTGTGCATGGTTTGGAAACCACACCACACTTAATTTGATGGTTTTGGTTCTAAACCAAAACCATTTCAATTTCAATGACAAACCGGTTATTTTTTAAAACTAATTTGGATTTGGTTATTAACCGGATCGAAACCAATTTATAACTGGTTTGTAATAAAATTTAGGTTATTCACATGATCCAATTTTAAATAGGTTTTTTACTTAAACTAATTTTTTTTATTAGTTGATTAAAAAAATAGATTTATTAATTATTTTAAAAACATAATTTTTCATTAATTTTATGATTGAATTGGTTTATAATCAACCCACAAAGTTTTTTTTTCTAAACCCAAATTATTTTTTACTTAGCCGAAAACTTGTTTTTTATATTGTTTTAAACATATTTTTTATTATTTAAAAAAAGAGTAATTTTTAAAATTAAAAAATCTGATTTTTAAATACAAAAGAAACTAATATTTATTATAGGAAAAAAATTAAAATACTAAATTTTTGAAAAACTAAAAACATTAAAAACTGATTTTTAAATTTTTTTTTTAAAAAAACTGATTTTTTTAATTATTTTTAAAAAAAACTGATTTTTTTAAAAACTAAAAACATTAAAAACTGATTTTTTAATTATTTTTAAAATAATTATTAAAAGTCTGATTTTTAAAATAAAATAGTATGGGTGGTTGGTGGTGGCCGGCCGGCGGAGCACCACCACTGACCGCCGTGAAAGTCGCCGGAGGTCCGCCGGAAAACCGCCGCCCGCCGTCACGCCTGTCGGAGCGCCGCCGTGCTGGCCACCGATGGTCCGCCGTTGACCGTCGTGTTGACCACCGGTCCTCCACCATCTCTTTTAATTAATTATTTTATTATATAATAAACAATTTAAAAAATTTTAAAAAATTGAAGATTGGGCCTGAATTTTCAAACCAATTCCAAACCAAATTACAAAATGTGGTTATGGTTTATAATTGGTGTTTTTTTATTGGAGTGGTGTGGTTTTTTTTTTTAAATGGATTTTTCAAACTAAGATTGGATATGGATTGGTTAGTAATTTGGTTAAGGATAGCCAAATTTTTTGCACACCCCTACTCCAAAGCATGCCAAAAGGCACAGCAGAAGAATTTATAGGCAACACTTTGCTGAGGTGCAATGAGTTAACATGACAACTAACAAAGGAAACTATCTAAAATAATATACATTATATGAGATAAGATAGATAAAGAGTTGAACCAAAAGATGTTTCTAGAATCAAACCTTTGGAGGCCTTCTTATCAGATAAACCATTGTCCTCAATGATAAGAGAAAAGTGGCTTCATTATACCGCACGTAGGACTGTTCATTATTAACTGTGAACCGAACCGCCTAACCGAACCACAAATAACCGAACCATACTATAAGTTGCGAACCAAACCATTAATATTTGGACGGTTCTCTAACTGTGAACCGAACCGCAGTTATCCGAACCAAGCCGTGATAACCGAACCTCAAACTCAAAACTTAAAAACCCAAGATCAAATTTGGGGATTTTAAGTGAATTTTGTGATCTTGTATGTTGTGGAATGGATGGATGTTGGTAGTACCAAGAAGGGATTTAGGATTTTATGGTTTAGCGTATTTGATATTTGATTACTCATGGAATTCTACATACTAAAAGTTTCTGATTTCATGTTTTTATATATGTGTATAACAGTATAAGAATAAAGTAAAATAAAGTTATGTATATCAGTATATGAGTTACTTGTTGTGTTCGTAGTTTGTCACGCCGTAAAATAATATTTGTAATACTTGGAAGTTAAATTAGCCTTTTATCTGCAAAACTTTCTTTGACATGATCCTTTTAGATATATTAAGGAATTAATAGTGCAGCCCAGCTGCTCTGTTAACTCGTGGCGGACTTCGGTTTTATTATAGTTGATCTGTTACTGCATATATGCTGCTTTGGAAATATATTGCTTATCAGATTGTGACTGCATAGCTTGCTTCAGGGAGTGGAGGTTCAGCACTAAGTGGATTTTTTAGGCTTTTACTATTGTATGGATATAAGTTGTTCATTAGGCAGTGACACCTTTAATTGCATCGGGGAGTGGAGGACCTGCATTAGTGGAGGTTTTAGGCTTTTCTATTGTATGCTTGCAAAGCCTTCATGAGCTAGTTTTCTGATAAAAACTGTTATCAGTTCAGTTCAAGGTGCCTAACGGTTCGGTTCAGTTAAAAATTAAAAACCGGTTAACTGAACCGTAATTGTAATTCGGTTCGGTTAACCATAAACCATAACGGTTCGGTTCGGTTTTTCGAATCATTGTTATGGTTCGGTTCGGTTATTTGAAAAAACCGAACCATGAACAGTCCTAACCGCAGGGATCTCATTTCACCCTCTGCAGAACCACTCAGACGTGCATATCCAGGCTCATTAAAGTAAGGCTTTGTATTTAAGATTAGACCTTGTATGAAGACCAGGACCTGTAAAATTGTCGAAACGCCTGGGAGCCACTTCTCATTTTTATTGCCAGAACAGGTGTTAAGTAGACTAAGGCACACTTTGCCACAATTATATAAATTTGGGTTGAGTCGAAGTCCACCAGAGTGGTAGTAGACTTGCTGCATTGAAAAATGTCCCTTGAGTCACACTTTGAATTAAGGATTAAAAAGATGGTGTGCATAATAATAATGCAAGTCAGATGCAGTAATCTCAACAACATACCAGAGGTACATTAGGAAAGCCACTGTGAAAGAAAACATCAAAAAAGAAAAGGCCATCATGATAAGGAGTTCCCTCTGCTCCAATAATCACAGCCCTCAACAGATCTATTCTCGATTCATAAACTCTGACAAATATTGAATCTAATAGAAATAAAATAAAGTGTCAAAGAAACAGCAAGAAATTGTACAAAAACGCAGTGACAGGTTGCTCATTCTGATATTAAAAACACAATTGAAAAAGCAAGATTGACCACTGTGGTAAGGTGCGGTGAGAAATGTGTAAGAGGACAGGACATAGATTCTGTACTTAGTTAACTAAAAATACTAATGCAAGACTGACAAGGTGCACCAATGATCAATCGATTTCTCTAATGGGAAGTTTATGTTGAATTCATAAATGTTGGAAGCCTTTTTTATGGGCCACTCAATATGTTTGAATCACCAAATGTTTTTTGTTATACATTTGCGTGATTCCTTTCGGAATTTCGCCTGACATTTGCATACTGCATGCTTATTGACTTAGTGAGTAGTTGTTCTATTATTTAGGATTGAGTAATGGACTTTATGCTGAATGCATTTCGGTTTTTCTAATTTCCCTATTTAAAAGGCCCTAACAGTAATGAACTGAGGAGGGAATACATATCAGCCATACTTCACCTTTTATTTAGTTTTCTTATAATATGAATGAAATATAAGCAACAAACGTACTTATATTCTGTAGTCTCACATATAAGTAAATTTAACTACTTTCACTATGTTTAATGTCATTTTCAAGATAACCCTAAATTAATATATATTTTATTTTTTAATGTCTCTTTTATTCTCATGGAACAAGTCTGACGAAGTACACTTTTGAAAATGCACATATTTTCTTGAGATTAGGAAGATTTGACACACTTAACTAAGTTTCTTTAATTAGTATGAAGTTAAGTACTTTTGCTTATAATCGAGATCGAAGGGAGTAACTCACTATGAATGTTATTCTATATGGACTTGCAGTTGATAACTGAATTTGTTGAGAAAGAAAGGATTCCATTTGATGGGGTCAGGCCAGCTGAAATACTTTTGGGGAGAGACACGAGGCCAAGTGGAGAAGCTTTGCTTGAAGCTGCTAGACAAGTATGGGCCCGTAAACTATATTTAGCTTCTATTAGCTTTTTGTTCTATTTTCTTGTCAAATTAACATTGGATATAATTGGATAAAAATGAAGGGAGTCACTTCAATTGTTGGAGCTGTTGCATCTGACATGGGAATTTTGACTACTCCACAACTACATTGGATGGTTCGTGCTAGAAATAAGGGAATAAAAGCGTCAGAGCAAGATTACTTTGAACAACTTTCCAACTCATTCAGGTTAGTACAATCCTATCCCAATATTGTTATGATGCGTAGACGTGATTCCATGTTGTTCCTTTTTGGTATTGATGGTAAAACCATCATTGAACACATCATATAGGATCATTGTGTGAATGAATCAGGTGCTTAATGGATTTGATCCCGACTGGACAAAGCAAGTGTGATGGGATGAATGACAAATTGGTTGTGGATGGAGCTAATGGTGTTGGTGGAGCAAAACTTCAAATTCTTCATAAATTGTTGAATGTTTTAGATATTGAGGTTCGAAATAGCAGTCAAGACGAAGGTGTATTGAATGATGGAGTTGGTGCTGATTACGTGCAGAAAGAGAAGGTTGCTCCGCGCGGCTTTGGTTCTAAAGATGCTGGCATAAGGTTAGTTTGTTCATCATCCAATGCTAAAATTGAATATTTACATCACAGGAATTTTCAATAAAGTGAATGATTTAATCAATTCACACTGGATAACTCATCACCGACGTTTGATTTAATAGATGTACCCTTCTTAACATTTAATATATTGGTGCTATTTATTGTGGTCCTGCTAATGGAGCTAGTTAGTTCTAATTTGTAGGTGTGCTAGTTTGGATGGAGATGCTGATCGGCTTGTTTATTTTTCAGTACTACCTGAAAGCAATGCTCCAATTGATCTTGTTGATGGAGACAAAATACTGTCCCTGTTTGCTGTATTTATTAGGGAGCAACTAAGTTTTCTTAATGAGAAAGAAGACATAAAAAACTTCGATAAATCACGTCTTGGTATTATACAGACTGCATATGCAAACGGGGCTTCTACTAATTACCTTAAACATTTGGGACTCGAAGTCAATTTAACTCCCACTGGAGTGAAATATTTACATGAAAAAGCTGCTGATTTTGATATTGGTATATATTTTGAGGCAAATGGCCATGGAACTATCCTATTTTCGGAGACTTTCATAGAGTGGTTAGAGGTCAGAAGTAACAAGCTTTCTTCAGGATCCAAAGGTTTATTCAGTGGTTTCTCATTAAGCGCACTTCAATTTTAAGAATCAACTGCAGAGCAAAATACTAATGTTTTGTTTGCTTGTTTCAGGTTCAGAAGCAGAAAAGGCTGCTTTGAGATTATTGGCAGTCAGTAAGTTGATCAACCAAGCAGTAGGAGATGCTTTGAGTGGAGTGCTCTTGGTGGAAGTCATATTGAAGCACATGGGATGGTCCATACATAGATGGAATGAACTTTATCATGATTTACCGAGTAGGCAGCTCAAGGTTAGTTATTATTTTCATGCATCATTTTTGAAAGCAAAACTTTTGTCAAACTATCAGAAGTTTTGTCTGGATCAAAAATATATGCTCCTTTTGTTTTCCTATTTAAGATGATAATATCTGTGTGGTGAAGTTCATAACATCTGTGGTCCTGCCATGCATTAGTGAATTGTTAATCAGAATTTTAGCTATGTAAGCATGGCTAGCCAGCAAGTCTTTGTTTTAAAATGAATTATGATCAGTTCATGCTGTGTTATCATTTTCTGTCTCAACTGCCGGCATTTGCAATCTGGTGGCCATGTTTTTGACCCAAATATCACATTTTACCTTGGCTGCAAAGTTCTTATTCAATTAAATATTTTAGTTTTCCCTCCCTTATATTTTTTACTTGTTGCTACTTATTACTAGATTTTTTGCAAGGGATTAAGCATGTGCCTACTTTTATTATATATATGTCAACAATTTTTTTGTCAATTTAACTTTTTTCAAAGTAATTGCTTTAAATATTTCTGAATGAATGCTTCCACTGGTGTTTTTACCTGTTAGGTTAAAGTTGCTGACAGAACGTCCGTAGTTACAGCCAATGCAGAAACTGTGGTTGTGAGACCCCCTGGTTTGCAGGAAGCCATCAATGCAGAAACTGGTAATTCCTTTGCTCCTTCTCTTTTTCTTTGTTGCCATTGATATAATATGGCACCACTCATTTTGACATTAAAGCCCATTTCTATCCACCAATTGAAGGAGAGAGACTAGTGGCATTTTTCCACAGCAATTTTGCAAGATTTGCTCTAAAAAAATCAGCATTATTATTATTAGTTTCATTATTGATTCATTGCTTTTCAATGCAAAACCGTCAAACCACTGTTCCTTCTTTTTGCATCATTGTTAGTTGGATTATATTAATGATGTTTTGAAATCCAATTGACTTGCCAAAATTGTTGGAGAGTGAGAGAATACCAGTCAGTTTCATCCATCTATTAATGCCTTTTAGTTAGAAGATTAAACAAGTTTTAGAATTTCAGTTGTACTAATATTGCAGCTTGGTCTCGTGTCTTTTCTGGTTTGCAGCGAAGTACACTCAAGGTCGATGCTTTGTCCGTCCATCAGGCACTGAGGATGTTGTTCGTGTATATGCCGAAGCATCAACTCAAGAAGCTGCAGATACCCTAGCCAACTGTGTGGCTAAACTTGTGGACCAGTTCTTAGGGTGAAACAGTTCTTGACATATCTGTGTAATAGTTCTTTCCAACCATGGAGATTTTCCAATAAATTCCTCCTGGCATTATCCTTTGAATATGATTGGTGTTAAATTTATCTACATGTTCACAAACTGTATTTTTATAATCCGCCTTTTAAGTCCACTCATATTCAAATGTACTTCCATTCCATGCATATCGTCTTAAGACTATAATGACAGTGACAACATTCTTTTTGCCAAATATCCAATATCTGGAACTGGTTTTCTTACTTTTAATATAATGTTTAGGATTTACTGTACCCGAGGTTTAATTTTTTTTTAGGAATTTAATTTTCTATTTCACAAATAAATAAATTGAGTGAGTTTTTTTTTTTTTTAAGACTTTGTATTCGATTCAAGGACGGACTAATTTGGGATTCCAATTTCAACCCAAATTGAAGTTAGAGTAAAGCTTTGTATTGGTTGGTCCTATTGACACAGGAGAGGGAGACCTAAAGAGGAATTTAAAAATAATACAAACAATTTTGTCCAAAAATTAATTATATTTTTAATTTTCAATGTAACATTAATTTTTTTCTCTTTCAATTATATAAATAATAATATATGCATCAATCCTAAATTATTACTTTCCACTTTGTATTTATTTATGATAATGCGAATAGTTAATTTGGTTAATTTGATAATTTTGTAAAATTGTTATTCTATCTTTCCTTCATTTATAATTTCTCATTTGTGTGGAATGATTGAAATAATAATTTTAAAATAAAAAATTTATATGTACCTTAAAAAAACATAAAAATATGTGGTTTATGTTTCTCTCTATCTATCTTACCTTTTTATCTTTTATAACTTCAATATATTTATTGTAAATTTTTTTAATATACTAGTACTAGTATATGTTAGACATCAAAATTTTAATATTTAAAAGTTTAATGGGTTAGTTTTACATTGATACGAAGATATTTAATGTAAAAATAATGGATTTCCATCGGATGTAATGTAAAATTGGTTTCTGGACTTTTTTTTTTTTTTTCTATCATATTATAAATACAAAGTTTTTACCATTGTTCAAGAATAACTAATCTCCATTGGGGATTTTATAGGGCACACGAAGTGTGTTATCTCCTCCAAACGGAAGTTTTCATCATCATTTAGTAAAGACTAATTTTCGTCAAAGAATTTATAAAACATAAAGGTTGATTCTCGCCTCCCAACTAAAATTTTCGCCACCGTTTAATAGTGATTAGTTTTTATCGGAAAATATGTTTCATTGTGTTTAACCGTGACTAATCTCTATATATAAAAAAATTGAGCAAACAAGTTGGGTTATTCACTCTCAACCTAAAATTTAAATTTTATCCACAGTCCACACACAAAAGTCGGAGACTGAACCATTACAACTTGTTATATCAGTATGGCAAATTCTTAATTACCCATTCTATAAGATTGGGTCAGGTAGCCCATCATAAGTGTCTTAAGTATATTGGTCTATTAAAATGTGATTTATAATATTATTAAAATATAATTAATTTTCAATTGTTACCACATAACTTTTAACAATTGCAAATACATTCATCTTCCAATTCATGTTTTGTATCATTCTCTTCCATTTTTTTTAGCGTATTATTTATTCATCATTCTCTTCCATCTTCTTCCTCTTGATATGCAACTTAAGTATTCTCAAAAATCTCTTTTTACTTCTTCTTCTCTAAATGCATCTATTTCTTCTTACCAATATTCTTCTTTTGCATAATGGGTAATATGATTTATGTATCAAATTTGGGTATTTTCTTCGACAAATTTGAGTAGTTCTTTAGCAAATATGAGTTATTTGTTCTTCATATTTTGTAAGATTTTGATTTTAGTATTTGATTTAACACATTTTTAATTAAAATTAAAATCAGAAATGTAGGATATTTATGGGTTATTAATTGTGATTTTTTTATGATAAAATTGCCCTGCAACTACTGGATCTAAATCTGCAGCGGCTAGAGGTTGAAGATGAACAGCCTTTTTTTTTCTGTCGTTCCTTTTAACCTGTATATATATATTAGGAAACTAAATAATGCCATAACAATGCTGCCTGGTGCAGTGGTTTCTGATTTCCTTATTCAAGTCTTCTTGAAGCCAATTTTTTTATGGTAACATTATTTTATTTTTAAAACTATTGGCTTTGAGTTCAATCCTTTGGTTAACTTTTTTTTTTGTTCAATTTTATTAACTTTTTTAAAAAAAAAAACTAATTTGATTTGCTCCTTTTTCTTTTTTTACCAAAAAAGCTAATTTGGACTGGCAATAAATCTTAGTTCAATTGGAATAAATCTCGAGATCTTTAGTGTCGGACGCTATGATCGGGGTTTGAATTTCGGTCCCCTCCACTTTATGTGTGAGAGTTTTCGATGGTTTACCATTTCGTCTATCTACACACAAAAGACTAACTAATTTGGACCAACAATTAATTATATATTTGAATTTTAAATTATCGAGGTAGAAATGTCCGATTGTCGAAATTCAAATGTTTAATCGATTGCTTGTCCGTTTAGGTACTATATTAAACGGTCTAGATCGTCTCAATTGATCTCTAGTGTCGGACGCTATGACCGGGATTTGAATTTCGGTTCCCTCCACTTTATGTGTGCGAGTTTCCGATGGTTTACCATTTCGTCTATCTACACACAAAAAACTAACTAATTTGGACCAACAATTAATTATATATTTGAATTTTAAATTACCGAGATGGAAATGTCCGATTGTCGAAATTCAAATGTTTAATCGATTGCTTGTCCGTTTAGGTAATATATTAAACGGTCTAGATCGTCTCATTTGATCTCTAGTGTCAGATGCTATGATCGGGGTTTGAACTTCGATCCCCTCCACTTTATGTGTGGCAGTTTCCGATGGCTTATCATTTCGTCTATCTATACAAAAAAAACTAACTAACTTGGACTAACAATTAATTATAAATTTGTATTATTATATTATTATTACTAATAGTTAATAGTATATTTTTTCTTTATGAAAGATATTGTTTATATTTCTTTTTTGATATAAATATTGTTTATGTTTCTATATTCCTAATTTTATGCATATTCATCTTATTTTTTCTATAATTTTTTTATTGACTATTTTATTCTCTTATTTACTACTCCCTTCGTTCCTTTTTCTTTGTCGTTTTAAAAAAAATAATAAATTAAGAACTGTATTTTTGTACCTTATCTTCCTATTATACCCTAATTTTAATTCATCAATAAATTTCTTTTATTTTTTTTTCACACACTTTATCTTTCCAATAAATTTAATATATTATGTACCAAAAAAAATTAATATGTTATGTACCAAAAAAAACTTTAGTTTTTCAAATATATATTATTAAAAATTTAGTTTTAAACTAGTTTTTCATAAATCTTTTACGGTTTCAACAACTACACCTAAATATTTGGAATTTATAGGAGGGTATAATAGACAAAATATAACCTTAAATTATCAAAACGACATACAATTTGAAAGAACTTTTTTTTCTAAAACGACAAAGAAAAAGGAACCGAGGGAGTAATAGTTAATAGTATTCTTTTTTATGAAAAACTAGTTTAAAGACCCGTGCATTCGCACGGGTCATTGACCTTTTTTTTAAGAACACTGGTCATTGACTTTTATTAAAAATTTAAGTTTGTTATTATACTATGGTAGAAAATTAATTTATTTAAAATAAAATATTTAAAATTTTTTTATATAATATTGTTAAAATATAAGTGAAACTATTGTGGTATCTTTTGTTGCTATTTTTATGAGTAAATTGTTATGTTTTAATCCAATCTTTAATTTGTTTTGTTTCTATTTTTAAGCATATCATTTTATTTTTTTTTGTATTTATCTTATATTCTTTGTATATATTTTTTTTTGTATTTATCCTTTCTATATTTTTTTTTTGTATTTATCTTATATTCTTTTTATATATATATTTTTTGTATTTATCTTAGTGATATTGTTGATTTCATCGTATTTATCTCTTTTGTTGCTATTTTTATGAGTAATATTGTTCTGTTTTAATCCAATCTATAATTTGTTTTGTTTCTATTTTCAAGCATATCATTTTTTTTTTGTATTTATCTTATATTCTTTATATATTTTGTTTTGTATTTATCATTTATATATATATTTTTTGTATTTATCTTATATTCTTTTTTTTTTTTGACTAATCTGATATTCTTTATTTATATATATATATATATATATATATATATATATATATATATATATATATATATATATATATATATATATATATATATATATGGGGTTTTCTAACTTAGACCCTAGTTAGGTCTAAGTTAGCAAGGTGCACCTTTTCAATTGGACCAAATTACCCATTCTTTTAATTTTTGAAAGAATAGAGCAACAGGGGCATTTCTGTAATTTTACATAAAAAAAACATAACAACACGCGCCCCACCTTCTTAAACAATTAATAGACGTGGATCCAGTGTCGCGCGCGTACGGAAGGACCATGGTTACAGACTGTTGATTTCCATCAGACAGCCAAGATGTGATCTCATTAAGACTGTCTGATCAATCAGACAGCCCAGATCATCCTGATCTATCAGATCATCCTGTCTGCGCCACACTAGATTATAAGCTGGAGAGAGAAAATTTTGCTTTTGAAAAAGGCAGCCACGTGTCAGCATATGAATGGGTCTGCGTGATTTTTTTCATTTTATACTTTAAACTCGATTATTTCGTCGTAAATTAATTTTTTATTTTTTATTTTTTATACCAAAATTCATAATTTTTTTTTCTCTACAAATAGAGACTTGGTTCGTTTGATTTGGACACCGAAAAAAAAACGCAATTTTTCACTACTTTAAACTCGATTATTTCGTCGTAAATTAATTTTTTATTTTTTATTTTTTATACCAAAATTCATAATTTTTTTTTCCCTACAAATAGAGACTTGGTTCGTTTGATTTGGACACCGAAATCCTTCTGAAACCATTTATATGGTAGAATGGTTTCAGAGAGTTGTAATCTGAAACCATTTTGCTGGTAGAATGGTTTCAGTAAGTTGATTATTAGTTATTTGCTTCTGAAACCATTTAGCTTGTAGAATGGTTGCACATAGTTGTATTCTGAAACCATTTTACTGGTAGAATAGTTTCAGTGAGTAATTTATTAATTGTGTTTGCTTCTGAAACCATTTATCTGGTAGAATGGTTTCAGAGAGTTGTAATCTGAAACCATTTTGCTGGTAGAATGGTTTCAGTAAGTTGATTATTAGTTATTTGCTTCTGAAACCATTTAGCTTGTAGAATGATTGCACATAGTTGTATTCTGAAACCATTTATCTGGTACAATGGTTTCAGAGAGTTGTAATCTGAAACCATTTTGCTGGTAGAATGGTTTCAGTAAGTTGATTATTAGTTATTTGCTTCTGAAACCATTTAGCTTGTAGAATGGTTGCACATAGTTGTATTCTGAAACCATTTTACTGGTAGAATGGTTTCAGTGAGTAATTTATTAATTGTGTTTGCTTCTGAAACCATTTATCTGGTAGAATGGTTTCAGAGAGTTGTAATCTGAAACCATTTTGCTGGTAAAATGGTTTCAGTAAGTTGATTATTAGTTATTTGCTTCTGAAACCATTTAGCTTGTAGAATGGTTTCAGAGATTTGTACTCCGAAACCATTTTTCTGGTAGAATGGTTTCAGTGAGTTGATGTAAGGTAGTGAAAAATGAGATTAAGGTAGTGAAAAATTGGGTTTTTTTTTCTGTGTTCAAATCAAACGAACCAAGTCTCTATTTGTAGAGAAAAAAAAATTATGAATTTTGGTATAAAAAATAAAAAATAAAAAATTAATTTACGACGAAATAATCGAGTTTAAAGTAGTGAAAAATTGCGTTTTTTTTTCGGTGTCCAAATCAAACGAACCAAGTCTCTATTTGTAGAGAAAAAAAAATTATGAATTTTGGTATAAAAAATAAAAAATAAAAAATTAATTTACGACGAAATAATCGAGTTTAAAGTATAAAATGGAAAAAAATCACGCAGACCCATTCATATGCTAACACGTGGCTGCCTTTTTCAAAAGGCTTTCTCTCTCCTCCCATCCTTCACACCACGCGCTCTTGTCGGCGCGTGTGATGCACGCGCGCTGATTTTGTCCCCTAATAGCGTGACACGTGTCCTGGGGGGGAAAAAGAAGTGGGGGGCGCGTGTAAAATTGCAGAAAATTACAGAAATGCCCCTGTTGCTCTATTCTTTCAAAAATTAAAAAAATGGGTATTTTTGTCCAACTCAAAAGGTGCACCTTGCTAACTTAGACCCAACTGGGTCTAAGTTAGCAGCCCCCTATATATATATATATATATATATATATATATATATATATATATATATATATATATATATATATATATATATATATATATATATATATATATATATATATATATTGTATTTATCTTATAGTTTTTTTTTAAAATTTTTTTAGTGAAATTACTATGAAGGGTATAAAACTTGCAACGTGGTTAAAAACAATAAGGATAAATTAGTAACTTTTGTGATAATCGATTTTTAATGTTTTTTTTTTCCCTACATTTTTTTATGCATAGATTCATGTTTTTAGATATTTTTTATTGACTAAACTTTTTAAATTTTTTTTGTTGTTTTTGTTTTGTTCTAATTTTTTATTTTTATTTTTTTGGTTTTCACCACCAATTTAATTTAATCAGGTTCGTGGATCAGTTCTGACATCAAGTGGTTCCAGTCATCTTTTAATTGTAGTTGCGAGGGATCGAATAGTGGTCCTCCCTATCAAATTCAGCGCCAATCACACTAAACCAACTAACGATTGATGTTTTGTTCTAATTTTAATTTTTATGTATAAACTAAACTAACTTTAATATGATAAAGAAATTCAAATTTATAATTAATTGTTGGTCCAAATTAGTTAGTTTTTTGTGTGTAGATAGACGAAATGGTAAACCATCGGAAACTCGCACACATAAAGTGGAGGGGACCGAAATTCAAACCCCGATCATAGCGTCCGACACTAGAGATCAAATGAGACGATCTAGACCGTTAAATATATTACCTAAACGGACAAGCAATCGATTAAACATTTGAATTTCGACAATCGGACATTTCCATCTCGATAATTTAAAATTCAAATATATAATTAATTGTTGGTCCAAATTAGTTAGTTTTTTGTGTGTACTGTAGATAGACGAAATGGTAAACCATCGAAAACTCTCACGCATAAAGTGGAGGGGACCGAAATTCAAACCCCGATCATAGCGTCCGACACTAGAGATCTCGAGATTTATTCCAATTGAACTAAGATTTATTGCCAGTCTAAATTAGCTTTTTTGGTAAAAAAAAAAAGGAGCAAATCAAATTAGTTTTTTTTATAAAAAAAGTTAATAAAATTGAACAAAAGAAAAAGTTAACCAAAGGATTGAACTCAAAGCCAATAGTTTCAAAAATAAAATAACTAGATGGCTGCCCGTGCGTGCACGGGTTCGGCGGAGCATCATGTGTATATCAATCATGAATGCAACGTGCCAATGAAATTAGTCATAAGCATACGGAAATCATTTCGGGGGAGCATCATATATCAATCATGGATACTATGAGCAAAGGAAATTAGTCATAAACATATGGAAATTAGGTAATTTAATTGTAATATCATTACCAAACAAATCAAAGCTCAATTGGATCATTCAAGTTAGAACCAACCCGGACATTCTTTTTGTTGTCGACTATCTTTCCTTTCATAAGTTTATCAAATTTAGCCTGCCGAGCAACAAAAAATGACTCCCAAATAATAGCTTCCGCAGAACAATGGCTCTTCCACTGAATACACGTCGGAGGTATCGGACAATCATCTTTCAACTTGACATAGATACAATGACCGGGGATAGCTCCAAGATAAATAATTAGGGAAGAAGGGTTAGATGATGGGATGCCACGCAATGGGAAAAATGTCTCAGATGCTCCTTGTTTCGTCAATTTCACGACAACTTTATCTAAAACAGTGGCTACAATATGCCCCATATTCGGAAATATTAACCATTTTTCGATTAATGCAACACCGTGCCTCCTAGTCTTTCTCTTTGATGGCAAGAGTGCATTTGTGATATAAGTCAAACGATCCTCACCCCAATACAATTTCAAGTAGTCATTCCTATGGAGGCTCAACTCATTAATTATCCTCGCTTACAATTTCATTAATTCTGAAACGATATGATATAATATTGGTGTATGTGATATAATATTGTTCGACGCTTACAATTTCAAGTGAAGAATCACATCGAATTTTATAGTGGGGCTTTCAAGACCCATGACATGTATAAAATTAAATTTTTGCCTAAGAGCACACTGCACAATTGATTTAATTTTCTAATGTTTAGATGTGCATCTCAAATAATATAAACTAAGTTGGTCAAATTTTTTCATGAGTAGTACGTTAAGATGATGAAATTTAAAATCATTCATATAATCATTGATAATAGGATCAAGAAGTACATTGCATAATCGTTACATCCTCGGTCACATCAAATTTTCTAGTTGAGCCTTCATAGACCCGTGACATGTATAAAATTTAATATAAATGTTTATACTTCAACCTCTACTGATAGAAAGGTTACATCCAAAAGAGCAAACAAACTTAAAAACCAAATCATAATAAGTACAATACAAAAGTGAACCACCATATTGTTGGATGGCTCAGTCACATCAAATTTTGTAGTTGAGCCTTCAAAGACCCGTGACATGTATAAAATTTAATAGAAATGTTTATACTTCAACCTCTACTTATAGAAAGGTTTATAATTTTTTCACAATACTTCGACCTTCGAGTATTGATAGAGAGATTCATAATTTACGCGCTACTTATAAAGAGGTTTACAATTTTTTACGTAAAAATTATCAACCTCTAAGTACGTATAGAGAGGGTTATAATTTTTGTGTATACTTCAACCTCCAAATATTGATAGAGAGATTTATAATTTTTACACGCTACTCATAGAGATGACATAATTTATGTGTGCTACTTATAGAGAGTTTTTTTTTCCGCGCTAGGTCAACATCAAAATATTGATAGAGAAGTTTATAATGTTTACGCGCCACTTATAAGAAGGTTTATAATTTTTGCGTGATACTTAGACCTCCGAGCATTGATAGAGAGATTCGTAATTTTTACGTGCTACTTATAAAGAACTTTATTTTTTTTTTTCGCGCCACTCATAAAGAGGTTTATAATCTTTGTGCGCCACTTGTAGAGTTTTTTAATTTTTCCGCGTCAAGTCAACTTCTAAATATCGATAGAGAGGTTTATAATTTGTGTGTGTCACTTGTAGAGTTTTTTAATTTTTGCGCGCCAAGTCAACCTCTAAATATCAATAGCGAGGTTTATAATTTGTGCGCGCCACTTATAGAGTTAAAATCTCTAAGTAAAAATTATCAACCTCTAAGTACGTATAGAGAGAGTTATAATTTTTGTGTATACTTCAACCTCCAAATATTGATAGAGAGATTCATAATTTTTACGCGATACTCATAGAGAGGATATAATTTATGTGTGCTACTTATAGAGAGTTTTTTTTTAAATTAATATTTTCGCGCTAGGTTAACATCAAAATATTGATAGAGAAGTTTATAAATTTTACGCGCCACTTATAAGAAGGTTTAGAATTTTTGCGTGATACTTCGACCTCCAAGCATTGATAGAGAGATTCATAATTTTTACGTACTACTTATAAAGAACTTTATAATTTTTTCACGTCACTCATAAAGAGGTTTATAATCTTTGTGCGCCACTTGTAGAGTTTTTTAATTTTTGCGCGCTAGGTCAACCTCTAAATATCCATACTGGTTGTTAAAAATGGGAAGAAAAAATTGGTCATTGATAGTTTTCATCTCTTCCTAAAAATTTAATCCTCATTGCAATCATTATGATGCACATGAAGTCTTCCTTGCATGCACTATATTGTTTTTGCTATTAATTGTTGGGTATGATATTTAGGTGTAGAAAAGAAAATGTTAGATGCTAATTAAAATGTTGTATGCAATTTTATTGGGTAGATGATTTTTTTTTCTATTTAGTATTCCACATTACACGTGTGATCATGGTTGCTTGATATGATGAAGCTTATTGTATTTTAGAATTGTTCATGGTGATACATCAATCTTTTTTCTCTATTTGAAGTTGCAAGTTTGATTTTCCTTCATGCATGATGATCTTTAGTTTGGTAAGTTGATAAAAATACAAATTTGCTACCAAAATAAAACATTTGCACTATGAGCTTCAAACTCATAGGTTTGCATCTTGAAATGTGTGCATGACTATGGATCATTGTGGAAGAGGGGATGGTTCAAAGCCATGAGAGATTAGAAAGGTTAATGAGGTGGAGAGATGGAGAAAGTTAGAGAGAAGTAGTGGAGGTGGTGGTTTTGGGAAGAAGATGAAGATTTAAGGTGATGTTGGTTGTGAAAGGGAGAGAAAAAATTGATGTGTGTGTGTGTGCGAGAGAGAGAGAGAGAGAGAGAGAGAGAGAGAGGGTGAGAGAGGTAGTGGTGGTGATGGTGGTGGTTTTGAGAAGAAGATGGAGATTTAATGTGATGTAGGTTGTGAAAGAGAGAGAAAATTGATGTGTGTGGTGTGTGTGGGTGAGAGTGAGGGTGGTGGATGAAAGGTTAAGCTAGTGTGTGTGGGTGAGTGTGAGGGTGGTGGATGAAAGGTAGTGTGTGTGTGTGTATTTGATGGATTGAAAAGGGTTTATATAGAGTGTTTGAAAGTGAAGATGATAGATGAATGCTAAGTGAAGCTTTTAAAACCAATGAAATTCTCACACTTGCAATGCAATGAGGACATGAGAAACATAGCAAATGGTATTATGCAAAACCATGGATGAATAGTAGAGAATGAAGTAGAAGCACTACACTTGTCACTTAGGGTATCATTTGACTTGAAGAAGATTGAGTGATCACCAAGGCACAATTGTCACATAGTGTGATAGTTGACTTTGTGAAAGAAGTGAATTAAGTAGCAACAATTTCCAAGAAACCTACAATGACACATTGACTTTGTGAAAGCTTCTTGAGTGATCATCAAGACACAATTGTCACATAGTGTGATAGTTGACTTTGTGAAAGAATTGAATGAAGTAGCAACAATTTCCAAGAAACATAGAATGACACATTGACTTTGTGATGAATGCAACATGGATGGATGGTAAGCTAGAGATTCACGATATGGATGGTGGAGGAATTCGTGTTTCTTGATTGGCCATGGACACATGGATGATAAGATAGACCAATATATACATCTATACATGACATAAATGAGATGATGGATACATGTTGCATATGATCATCTAAGCAATACATTACACAAGCATCTCTATGCATACAAATGGACTAATATCATTGGGTAGAAATTGGCAACATATAAGTGGATGAAATTGGCAAAACATGATTGGACATTATGCATGGTTGTTGGTCACCAATTGGGCAAATGAATTAGGGTTTACAAAGTTGGTTCCAAACTCCACCATCCTTTAGGATAGGATATATGATAGGATAGGATGTTACCATAAAAAAATTGGCTTCAAGAAGACTTTGAACCCACAACCTATTACTTGAATAAGGAAATCAGTAACCACTGCACCAGGCAGCATTGTTATGGCATAATTTAGTTTCCTAATATATATATACAGGTTAAAAGGAACGACAGAAAAAAAAAAAGGCTGTTCATCTTCAACCTCTAGCCGCTGCAGATTTAGATCCAGTAGTTGCAGGGCAATTTTATCATAAAAAAATCACAATTAATAACCCATAAATATCCTACAAATCATTTATAATATATTTCTGATTTTAATTTTAATTAAAAATGTGTTAAATCAAATACTAAAATCAAAATCTTACAAAATATGAAGAACAAATAACTCATATTTGCTAAAGAACTACTCAAATTTGTCGAAGAAAATACCCAAATTTGATACCTAAATCATATTACCCATTATGCAAAAGAAGAATATTGGTAAGAAGAAATAGATGCATTTAGAGAAGAAGAAGTAAAAAGAGATTTTTGAGAATACTTAAGTTGCATATCAAGAGGAAGAAGATGGAAGAGAATGATGAATAAATAATACGCTAAAAAAAATGGAAGAGAATGATACAAAACATGAATTGGAAGATGAATGTATTTGCAATTGTTAAAAGTTATCTGGTAACAATTGAAAATTAATTATATTTTAATAATATTATAAATCACATTTTAATAGACCAATATACTTAAGACACTTGTGATGGGCTACGTGACCCAATCTTATAGAATGGGTAGCCAAACAGCAAACAGCACCTGTTCTAACAGAAACCTAACAGGTTGAAAAAACCACACAGAACAGAAACAACACAAAAACGAGTAGCATGCACTACAGGCAATGCAGGTTCTTCTTCCTCTTCACCACTCAGCAATCCTTATTCGCAGTTCTTGTTTGAATATAAGGCGCTTCTCTCTCGCAAACAACCATTCTCAATCCTTCAAACCTGCCTTTCCTTTTCCTCCTAATAACTACCAATGCGACGAGTCTCAGCTCCTTCACTACCTTACAAAAGGGTTACTTCACGAAGCACGAAATATGCTTCACTATTTTCCATATGGAAACCTCCACCGTCGTGTTGTTCGTTGGACCTCTTTGCTCACCAACTATGCAAAACATGGTTACCTAGAAGAAGCTCGAAACCTGTTTGACATAATGCCTCACAGAAATATTGTCACTTACAATGCAATGTTGTCTGCATATCTGCAATCTGGTATGATTGATAAGGGTCGGAGGTTTTTCAATGATATGCCGGAGAGGAATGTTGTTTCTTGGACTGCAATGGTTAGTGGGTTTGCTGATGCGGGGAGGATTGAAGATGCGAGAAAGGTGTTTGATGAAATGCCTGAGAAGAATGTTGTTTCGTGGAACTCGATGGTGGTTGGGTTGATTAGGAATGGTGATTTGGAGGAAGCGAGAAAAGTTTTTGAAAATACCCCTTTTAAAAATGTGGTGTCTTGGAATGCTATGATTGAGGGTTATGTTGAAAATGGTAGAATGGACGAAGCAAGAGTTTTGTTTGATCAAATGGGTTATTGGAATGTGATCACTTGGACTAGTATGATATCTGGGTATTGTCGTGTGGGTGATGTGGACGAGGCTTGTTGTTTATTCCGGAGTATGCCTGAGAAAAATGTTGTTTCTTGGACTGCAATGATTGGTGGGTTCACTTGGAATGGATTCTATCGAGAGGCGTTGTTGCTTTTTCTTCAGATGATGACACTTTCTGATGCAAAGCCTAATGGGGAGACCTTTGTTTCTCTTGTCTATGCATGTGCTGGCTTGGGGTTTCCTTGTCTTGGCAAGCAATTGCATGCTCAGATGATTGTTAACAGTTGGAAGCTTGATGATTATGATGGTAGGTTAGGGAGAAGTCTTGTTAGGATGTACTCTGTGTGTGGGCTGATGGACTCTGCACGCAGTGTGTTTGAAGGTGATCTGAAAATTTGTGATGATCAGTCTTTCAATTCTATGATAAATGGTTATGTTCAGGCTGGTCAGTTAGATAAGGCTCAAGAGTTGTTTGACTTGGTCCCTATTCGAAACAAATTTTCCTCGACTTGCATGATTTCTGGGTATCTTAGTGTTGGACAAGTATTGAAGGCATGCAATCTCTTTGGTGACATGCCTGAAAGTGATAAAGATCCCATTGCATGGACTTCAATGATTTATGGGTATGTCCAAAATGAGCTAATTGCTGAAGCGATCAGCTTATTTGCTAAAATGATGGCTCAAGGTGCTTCTCCTATAAATTCTACTTATGCTGTTCTTTTTGGAGCTGTGGGATCTGTTGCATATCTTGATTTGGGGAAGCAATTACATGCTATGCAGTTAAAGACTGTTTGTGATTATGAATGTGATGTGTATCTTGAGAACTCTCTGATTTCGATGTATGCAAAATGTGGGGAGATAGAGGACGCGTATAGGATATTCTCAAACATGACTGGTCGAGACAAAATTTCGTGGAACTCCATGATCATGGGCCTTTCGGATCATGGAAGAGCCGGTGAAGCTTTGAAGATGTACGAAACCATGCTTGAATTTGGGGTATACCCAGATGCTGTTACTTTCCTTGGTGTCCTAACAACATGTGCTCATGCTGGTCTTGTTGATAAAGGGTGCGAGTTGTTTAGTGTTATGATCAATGATTATGCACTTCAACCTGGCTTGGAGCATTATGTTAGCATGATCAATCTTCTGGGCCGATCTGGAAGAGTGAAGGATGCAGAGGAGTTTGTGTTGAGGCTACCTGTTGAACCAAATCATACCATTTGGGGGGCATTGATTGGAGTGTGTGGTTTGAGTAAAATAGATGTAGATGTTGCTAGGCGTGCAGCCACACGACTGCTTGAGTTGGATCCTCTGAACGCACCAGGTCATGTGACCCTTTGCAACATTTACGCTGCAAATGATTTGCACATTGAAGAGACGATTTTAAGAAGAGAAATGAGGATGAAAGGTGTTAGGAAGACACCTGGATGTAGTTGGATATTAGTGAAGGGTAGAGTTCATGTTTTCTCGTTGGGAGATAGATTAGAACCACAAGGAGAATATATGTTGCTACATATTTAAGAAGAAGAAAAAATATACTTTTAGCCTAACATATGTACATAAAAAGGTTGTTTTTGGCACACAAAGATGTAACTGTAAAGTGATAACTGACAAAGGTAACATCCTTGTTATTTCGCTAACACCAAGAGTAGTTGCTTAGGGTACAAATTAGACGCCTCTTGAATTCTCACGTCTCTGTCAAATTCACCACAATAATTATGAGTTTATCGTTTTGGCTTGAATTTATTTCATATTTACACCAAATACAAATCTCACATTGTATTTGGTGGATCGTCATCTATCATGAGTTGAGACTTGAGATCCTCTTTATTTTTCAAAAGAAATGGACGACTTTATTTTAAAAAGTAGTACTAGTAACTAATTTGAATCACAAATATTCAACTTTTTTGAAAATTTCAAAATTTAATTGTCTTAAGTGTCTCTGTGCAAAACAAAAAGCACGAGGTATTGTAAAAACCATCACATTTGTGATTTGTCCACTGTCTATGCATATCAAACAATTTAATCTAGCACAAAGTTGTTGGCAATGAGCATTGATCGTCAAATAATATACGGACAAAGAGTTATGAGCAAGAATCATGATCTATCCGGAGTATATGAATAATGTAAGAGTGTTGAATTCCCTCCTCCCTCACTCTCTCTCACACATCGTGAGATTTCCTTGGAATTAACTTTCATAGCCAAGTCACATTATTACAAAATACAAGTAAAACATTACTGTTTGCTCCATTCCTAAGCAACAATGATTATGGACCAGTATAATAATATTGGCCTCCTGGTGAATTTAATTTAATATGAAAACTGCTACTTGTTTTTACCAAGAAATTTTGTCAGTGACACTAGTAATTCAAAATTTTAATGAGAACCAGACTTGTCAAGTTCTTCCAAAGCTGCCCACAATTTTGGATCATCATAATCCTTAATCAGAAAGGCAGGTTTTGCTCCCATCAGTAAATCCTCTGGATTTCTGGTAGATATACCTATAACAGGCATCCCAGCAGCCACTCCAGCTTTGATTCCTGAAACAGAATCCTGTGACGACGAAACATGTCCGTCAGAAGCAGAATAAGAACAAAATCCATAGCAAGACATAGAAAAGAAAACACAGACCTCAAATATAAATGTGTGATCCTTAGATGCTTTCAGTGCTTCAAGACCTTTCAAGTAGGGTTCTGGATGAGGCTTGGCATGTTCACATTCACCACCAATAATAACAGCCTCAAAGAAATCTGTGAGACCAAGTATTGAGAGCATGAGTTCTGCATTTGGTCTTGGAGCATTGGTAACTGCAGCCCGCTTCAACCCACGATCTTCAATCCATTTCCTCACTTTAGCAAGGCCATTTAAAGGCTTCAGTTGCTCAGCCGCTAATCTAGATAGTCATGAATTATGTTCAGAATCTTCAAATTAAGCACAAGGGGGATAGTTTGGGAGAGGAGAGCAGAGTTTACCTCCGAAACATGGCTTCCTTATCATCTACAAACTTTAAACCTCGCTCCCGATCACCAGGAAAGAGATTCGCGGCAATGTCATCATTGTGCTTGCCAGCAACAGTAGCAATAAAAAACTCCTCTGTTATAGGATTGCCTCCATTGAAACCAATCTGACAACCAACAAAGGTTGTTAATTTCTAATGGCTATTGATTATGTGCTTAGTTATGCCAACTTATAAATACAATAAAAGGACTATAGTGATAAAAAAAAAACTAATATATCAATATTCTGAATATTTTGCTTTAAACTTCACTACGAAGAATAGAAACACTACCTCCTGAAGCATTTCACGGAAAGCATAATAGTGGAGTGGATCAGAATCACAAAGAGTTCCATCTATATCAAAGAGCACTGCTTCGAGTGGAGCAAGCTTGGTGAGAGAACTCTTGCTGCATACACAACATGAAGGTCATGAGTGACAAGGAGAGCAAATAATAAAACAGGATGTGCTTTATATAATGAAAGAAATCATTTCATGAACCAATTATCCCAAAGTTGTTGGGTGAAACCATGCTAATGATTTTTACCTCTAACACGCCCCCTCAAGAAAGTGCCCTTTGGAATAGAGTGAGGATTATAGTCCTACCTTTGTTTTAAAAATTAACTTTTTATATAAAAGAAATGGGGATAACAAGGATTGAACTCTAGACCATGTGGTCATCAAGGCTTTGCGCCTCTAATACCGCCTTATGAAGCAACTATCCTCAAAACCTTATGCTGTTTGTGTTAAGATACATGAAATATCTAACAATGCAAAGCATATTTCAACTACAAGCATACCACCCCCTCTGCTGATGCTTTATTTTTTTGTATTAACCCTCTGGTTCCCAGTGGAAGGGGTCCCGGTAATCCAGAGTTACCCTCTGCTGATACTTAGTTAAACAAGAAGAGAGCAGTGTCGAAAATACAAAAAAAAAAAAAAAAAAAAAATCGACATATTACACAAGGTGACTTCACTAGTCTAGGCATTGAGTGTTAAACTGCTCATTCATATAAATAATCTGCTAACTGGTCATGGTATATTTCCTTCAATTAAAATATGTAAGAATGGTAAGCCAGATTAAAATTCGGAAACATTGCAGATGCAGCTTCCACTTTAATTCCAAGAAAGTGGGATCTTTACGAAAAATACACAACTACGTGAAGCAAGCCATAGCAGTTTAATTTAATGACAGTAAGCAAAACACTGCAATGAACCAACAATAGATCGGTAAGTGGTAATAGATTTGGACCCTTAAGCAAGTGGTCATGAATTCGATATCTCTGACACTTGCATACGGAGAAAAATTCGATTGGGAGGGGAGAACTCGACCCACAAGGGATTCATTCATGTGATGTGTAATTCTACAACGATTATTACAACATAACAAAAAATGATAGAAATGGATGGATGGATGGATGGTGAGAGTATACAGTATTACAGTTAGAAAGAATAGAATACACAACTACATGACATGAAATTTAAAGCAATTCACAACTACATGATGATGATGATGATGATGATGATGATGATGATGATGATGATGAAACAATAGAATACAATAGAAGGAAGAAAAAACAAGGATTCGAAAATGAAGATTGGAATTGCAATGAAAGGTTTACCTTTCGATGGAATTATCAGAAGAAGCCATCAGAAGAAAGAATATGTCTGGTGATTGAAGGTGTGATGTAAAACAGAGAGAGTAATTAATACTTTACGATACGACGACAACAATAAATAAATATTACTCTCTCCGAAGCACGTTGCTATGACACTTTTATGCATATTAAAAAGTTAATTAATTTTGTATGGAAAAGAGAGATTATGGGTTGATTTACAAAATTGTTCTTCATTTATAGTATGAAAAAGATAAATTGAAGAATGGAAAGAATATAAAGTAACAAAAAGTTAAAGGTATAATAGAAAAAAATAACATTAAATGCTTCATTGGTAACATAAAGTGACATATATTGTGATACACAATTTTTTCCCATAATGACATATATCGTGGTACGGACGAATAATGTTTAATTAATGGAATCCTCCAAAGAATCAAAATCACATGGCGCATATGCCACCCACCCACTTATTCCTACTTTCTGATTCTCTTCCACAAATTGTCTGCGCTACACAAAATTTAACTTGTCATACATACTTTCAATAGAAAATAGATAAAAGAAAATGAAAAATAGTGTATTAAGCATACTACAAAGAAATATTATTTTGTTCATTTAATATTTCAAAAATATAAAGGGTTATCTTTTTAACAATAATTTTATCTTTAATTTCATTTTTTAGTATGATTAACAAATGTCACGGCACTATTTAGTATGACTCACAAATAAATAGGTTTGTTTTAGGGGCCACACATTTGGGTAGTATGTTAAGATTCTTAGATCACCAGTTTCATTGTAAACCAAAAATAAATCATCAATTTGATTTCTAAACTATCAATCTCTCTTCATTTTAGTCCTCAAACTACTTCTCTAAAGTGAGCAATTCACATTAAAATGTAAAGTGAGTAATTTTAGTCATCAATTAACAAATCAAAAATAGATATTACAGGTGAACCATAACGGTAGTTAAAATAACAACCATTCACTTCTTTACTTTACAATTTATTCACTTTATAACTTTATATGATTCAAATCCCTCAATTGCTTACGTCAACAAAAAAAAAATCCCTCAATTCTTGCTGATTACATCAAAATTGGATCCCTAACTTGCAATATGGTTACCATGGCACCTGTTTATAAAACACGTCACAACTGAATAGTTGATCCCGCGATAGATTGATTATTTAACTTAGATGGTGTATCCCAATAGCTTGTGAATGTATATCTTCATTATTGGGATTTGGATTGGGTACACTTGACACCCCTTAACTTGCCTGCATACAACGAGCAATACCACGATCATTTAATCAAGACCGAATGATTTAAGTTGAAGAGTCAAAATTTGTATATTTTAAAAAAGTGAAATTGTATTAAAATCTGAGTCGTTCAATGTTAATCGGACAAATAGATCGCAGCTTGACTGCATTGAATCTATTTCCTCATTGAGACTCATGTATGTAGGGCATCACCAGCATGCTTTTAACAATCATGATGATTTGTAGGTGTATATATACATTTCAAATAAATTAAATATCCAACAAATTGTATTAATACTAATAGTAGTTCTACTATTTATTTTCTCTAATTTCTATCAAAATAATAATGTAGTAAAAGTCTAAAACACTAGAGAAAAGAAAGAGAACTTCTATCATGAATCATGATTCGGCAAGAACATCCACCAGACAATTACAACATTTTAGTATTAATACAGTTCAAAGCAAATAAAATAAATCATAAATATCCACGAACATCGTGATCGTGATAAGGCACATTCAGCAAGAACATCACATCCACCAGAGTGAGGTTGAAATTCATGGCCACCAGAAGATTGTTAGGTTCACATCAACAATAAAAAAATTGGGTCCATAAATGAAGTGGGAAATACCACCGAAACTCAAAGACACTGTGAGGTTCGGGTTCGAACCCGAGTGAAGACGTCCAGCCTAGCAATATTGGCATTGCCAGTTGAGCTAAGACTTAAGGACAACTAACAAAATGAACATAATTTAATGTCAAGTTTGAAAATTTTACAACAAGCATGACACAGAATGGTGCACGGCAGCACGAGTAAGAGATAAAGCATGTTCAACAAGAACATCCACTTGACTGAGCTTGAGCATTGCCAGATGAAGACTTTAAGTTTACATCAACCATGCCCTCTTGTTTTGCAGAAGATACTGTTTCCATTCCAGGTAATGCAGCAGCAATTTTCCGAAAAAGGGCCTGTTAAGATATCCAGAAACGAAATACATGGCAAGTAAGAAGCAGAAAATGTATCAGAACAAATAAGATTGGGAGAAGTTATATTATATCCCGAACATAAAAGAAAAAAATGATGCAGAATAATCATGGACCGAGACTGAATTAACAAATGCAAGCAATTTGAATTTTGAAGGTAGCTAGGTGAAAGAACACTGCTGGAGTTACAATGATTAAAACAACAACTAGATCGCCAATAATCAGAGCCCCAAATAAGTAGAAACAAATTTCAATCTCATAATCTTGTATATAACTCATTTCACTCTCGTGAGGATCGGAGAATTTACTGAAGATATATGGAAAGATGGAAAGAAAAAAAAAGGGAAACCAGGTTACCTTAATATTAAATCCAGCTTTAGCACTAGTTTCAATATACATGACATTCAGCTCTCGTGCTTTTGCTTCCCCTTCCTCTATGGAGACTTGTCTGCGGATTTACACAGAGAAAATTTAGTAAAATCAAACGGAGTGAATTTCAGATAGTTAGTAAGACTAACACATCTCCACAACTATACAGCAAAGCAGGTACCATGCTCGTGAAACATATTTATTAAGGTCAAATTAGCACAGAATAGAACAGAGAACTCTTTCAAACATTATTTCCATTCAATGCACATTACCTCTTCTCAACGAGATCAGTTTTGTTCCCAACAAGAACAATAATGACATCACTGCCTCTTTCTGTTCGCACCTCTTCAATCCAATTTGTTGTGTTCAGGAAAGTCTGCCGACCTATAATACAAGAACAGGTGTATCAGAAAGTGTTCTTCAAAGAGATCTTTACAGACGTTTAAGCCAATTTGTCATTCATTCACATAGAGAGATCATGAATGGAATTTTGATGTCATAGATTGTTGTAGTAGGTTGGTTATGCGCAAAGTTATATAGAGATAATGCACTTTATCATTGTGATACTTCCCTAGTTAAGGGTATGGAGGGGAGGAGTAAGAGTCTAAGTGCATATTTTGGTATATATTTGAGACTTTAAAAAATTTGAAAGAATAAGGTGATAGATCATCATATAACATTTCAATCACACTTAATTTATTTTTAAGAACATCTTATAGTTTCCTTAATTCAAAAAAGAAAAATCAGTTTTTCCCCTGAAAAATCCTCCATCCAAACATACACTAAGGTACAATAGATCCTGCTACAACGGCTCACATCATTTGATATAATGTTAAGTTCACAGGTTTACTATCAAAATGTTGAAAATACCAATACGAAGAAATATTAGCAGCTTCAATCAAATTAACATTTTTTTTAAAAGGACCAGATTAGCGCCTGTTAAGACTCGAGAGGCAAGTCCCTGTGAGCATAGCTCAGTGGGTAGGGACACTGCATTATATATGCAAGGGCCGGGGTTCAAACTCGGGATTCCCCACTTATTTGCCTCAAGGGGTGACTTTCTAGCCACTATGCAACTTGACCAAAAAAAAAAAAGACTCAATTTCAAAATCATATAATTCAAAAAAGGGAATCCTAATTTGATTATTGATTATATACGATAATTCAAAAAAAAGGCAAGGCGAATCCATTCGATTTTGACTTTTCAAAAGGATTTGTAATCCTGAACTTTTCGAGAGAGGCAAAAGCTGTGTAAGATAAAAAAAATACTGTGTAGCTACAATACTAGGTGAAAAGAAAACAAATCTCAATCAACGTACTCGCAACATCATACACAACAACAGCTACAGTTGAGTCCCTGATGTAGCTTGGAATAAGACTTCTAAATCTTTCTTGTCCAGCTGTATCCCTGTCGAAACAAAGTGAAAGGATGAACAGTTCAAAACCAGAAACCAAAAACAAAATAAACTCCACCACCAAAGACATAAGTGCCGATATTATATAGTAGAAACTAGATACTCCATTCATTAGTTTTAACACTTATTAACTTCAGACAGGATAACAAGGAATATTTCCCGTTCAATTTTATATTATGAGATGTTGTTCCAGTATCTTAATTCTTACCACAACTGTAGTCGAATAGTTCGATCTTCAAGATACATGGTTTTCGATAGAAAATCAATGCCAATTGTTGCCTGTATAAAAAAAAAGTCATAATCAGTTAAGGAAATGGAAGTGCATACAGCCATAGAACCTGCATATATGTTACACTTGTTTAGATTGGCTTATTTGAACTTATCTACAGGCATAAGCACTTGTGAGATTGTTTAGGAGAGCTTATGGAAACAACTTATGACATCTCCATAAGCTGTTTTCAGCTTATTTCCATAAGCTTTCCGGGATAGCTTATGAAAACAACTTATAACTTATCAGATAATGAAGATTTTAAAGTGATTCTTTTGGATCTCAGAGAAACTTATCGGATGTATTAGTGGTTTATATATTGTGCATTTATATATATTTAATATTAATTTTTTATTAAAATATCTTGGTCATATTGTATCTTGAATTTTTTAAAATTTCCCGCGCATTTGTATTGTATCAAGTATCTACGTTTCATAGGACCAAACGACCCGAAAAAGTAATTCCGATCTGGACTTATTATTAACAGGATTATTACAAGCATGCATATGCTGCAACCCCAAGAGTATATACATCCATACATAGAATACAAAAACACAACATAATTTCCAAGACGAATTTGCACACAACACAAACAAGTCAGTGAAATCAATTTTAACAAAAAGTTTCTACTGTCCAACCATGATTACGACTGCGATATCAATGTATTTGATGTCACTACAAACTTCATCAAGCGAATTTGACAGTAATTTTCTGCACTATTCAAATCACAACGTGACAGCGATTTAATATCTCATATCGATCAATGAAAGATACGTATAAAACAAAGTTGAAACGGTTATTCACTACAATAATTCAGGCATTTTGGTTCGAAGTAGAATCAAATCAAGCATTAAATCAAACAATAACAATGATTAATTAATCTGTAATGAAGCTAATAAATAACCACATGAAATGAAATCGAGCGATGAATAATGGAGATTTTGAAGTGATTATTTGGATCTGAGAAAAAGTAACCTGATACGTATTGTCGAACTTATCGTACATGAAGCGAGTGATGATGCTGGTTTTGCCAACGGATTGGTCACCCAAGAATACCAGCTTGTATTTCGCTAGAGCTGAAACTGGCGCCATTTTTGAATCAAATGATGATTACAAAAACAAAGAAGAAGAAGATAGGAAGAAGACGAGAAAACCCCTTGACTCGCTTGGTGGTGAGTAGTGGTGACTGAGGAGACTTGTGAGAGATTTAGTCATTTCGGTGTTTAGTTATTTAACTATCAACTGGATCGACACTTCCGAGATTTTGAGAAAACTTTTTTTTTTTGGACAAGAGAAAACTAATATTTTATTACATATATAATATAATAATATAATACATTGACCGATGGATCAATGTTGATATTGTGTTAGTCGAAGAATGAATTCTCTCAATTTTATTTTTCTCAATTTTTTCAATTTCTTTAATTTTTACCTTTTAATTCACTTTTTTTTTTCTTTTCACTCTCTTCACAAATTAATAGATTTCTTTTTTCTCTTCTCACAAATCAATGACTCAAAACAAATTTATCCTAAAGTTAATCGAGTGGATCTCTCTGTTAGTTGGACACAATTCTACGGTGTTTCAAAGTTATGTGTGTCTCTCTCCGAAAAAAATAGAGTTTTTAGTGATAATTAACTCTTCGTCTATGAACAAAATAATTCAATTTAATCTCTTAGAGTTGCATCTTACTTGCGATGCTACAAGAGGGTTTTTGGAACTCTAATTGGCACCAGAGAAAATACTAGTTGATTATCTTATAATATTGCTTTAGCGTGACAACGTAATTAGACAAAATAAGTTGGTTTTCTTTAGAATAATTTTTATTTGGAATATATCATAAGGTTTTTTTTTGAACAAGCCAAAATGAAATATATATATATATATATATATATATATATATATATATATATATATATATATATATATATATATATATACTAACGCAAATAGTCTACACAGCACAAGACGTGCCACGAGACTAAGAAATGTTACAATAGAGTCAAAACACAAGAACCAAAAGAAACTAAACAAGGCTCAAACAAGTCATAGGACTAGACCACCAACTATGGCAGTTCAAAGCTAGCGTACTACTCGTCGCTTTCAACCACCTATAAGAAAAAATCTTGATCTTGTCCAACATATGATGCACCGAACATGTTGAGCCTCTGAACAATCTGTGGTTTCTTTCGGTCCACACAACCCACACACAAGCAAGCCATATGAGCTGCATAAAAGAACGTCGTGCTCGAAGACCACCTGTTGAAGCTGTAAACTGAACAAAATGATCTGCAAGAGTCTGAGCAGTCACCAAAGAAGAGTCAATCCATGAGCTGATAAGAGACCAAAGAGCACCAAAAGTACTGCACGAAAGGAACAAGTGTTGAACCGTCTCAGCCTCACCATAACCAGAAACACAATGATGGGCCGCCACAGGTAAAATCCCTCGAGTAACCAGGTTTGCTTTGGTAGGAACCTGTCCCGCAAAAGTCGCCAGGCACAGATGGAAACCTTCAAAGGAACCTGACGATGCCAAATAAGACCCGACGCATCATCCAAAGTAACTGCATCCTGTGACGTCAAAAGCTGATATGCACCACGAACCGTGTAATCGTCGTCCATGTCAGACTGCCACAACCATTTATCTGAGACATGATCCTGCAAAGAAAGGGTAAGTAGTAAAGACTGACACTCCCCCAACATCTCCTCCTCCCACGCCCTCAACTGACGCCTCCACACCCACGCCTCCCCTTCAGCCCCCCAACCTTGCATAAACATCTCAGCCACTGAAGCCGATTTGTTTTGTGTCAGGTCAAACAGCTGCCCAAACCGCTCCTGCAACGAGGTTCCATCTACCAGGGATCAGTCCAGAAAAAAGTGTCGGACCCATCCCCCACACGTCTCGAAACATGCTCCCTGAACCACCCTCCCCCTACCTCACCTCCACCATCCCTAATACGCGCCAACTCCCTCCACCACGTAGACACACGTCCTCCACCCTCACACAGCCTGCCCCTCTCAACCCCATAACGTCCTGCCAAAACTCGAAACCACATACCCTCCCTATCCACTAACATCCTCCAACACCACTTCCCTAACAGGGCCAAGTTAAACTCCCTCAACTGCCTAACCCCCAAACCCCCGAACTCCTTACGCAAACATACAGTTTTCCAGTTAATCCAAGATATTTTCCTAAAATCCTCACTACCACCCCAAAAAAAATTAATCAAAATAGATTCAATAGAAGAGATAGTACCTGAGGGAGCTTTAAAGAAGGAAAGAGCATAGACAGGCAGAGAGGTCAACACGGATTTAAGCAGAACTAGACGACCTCCAAAAGAAAGAAAGCGACTCCTCCAACCCGATAAACGATTTAAAACCGGTTCCCAAAAACTTAAGCGCCTCGGATCACCCCCAATAGGAAGGCCTAAATAAAGGAGAGGGATCTTTCCCACTTTACAACACAGAGCCGACGCCGCCTCACCTAACCAAGAATCATGGATATTAACCCCAACCAGCATGCTCTTGTGAAAATTAACTCGCAGACCAGACATAGACTCAAACAACACAAAGACAGCACGCAGCGCACGGACATTCGCCCAACTCTTAGTCCCTAAAAGTAATGTATCATCGACAAACTGAAGGTGCGACACTGATACCGGGGCAAGCTCACCAACTTTGTAACCCGTGAACAGGTTGTGCTCCACCATCGCTTCCATCAACACATGTAAACCCTCCGCAGCCAACAAAAAGAGAAAGGGAGATAACGGACCCCCCTGTCTTAGGCCCCTCTCAAGAGGGAACTCATCAGTCGGACTACCGTTGACTAATACAGATGTTGTAGCCGTACACACACATTCTTTAATCCACTTCCTCCAAAGAGTTGGGAAACTCATTCGCCCCATAACAGCATCCAAATAACCCCAGTCAACAGAATCATAAGCCTTTTCAAAGTCAACTTTAAAGAGAAGCAACTCTTTCTTAGACTTGCGAGCCTCATCCACCACCTCGTTCGCAATAAGGATGCTGTCGAGAATCTGCCGACCCTTCACGAACGCTGTCTGGGATGCAGAGATCACGCTCCCCAAAACAAGACGCAAACGGTTCGCTAACACCTTAGCCAAAATTTTATAAAGGCTGCCCACAAGCGATATAGGTCGGAAGTCATTCAACCTTTGGGGACTTTCAACTTTTGGGATCAAAGCTATGAAAGTGGCATTCAAACCCTTAGTCAACCTACCATTACGGTGAAACTCCGAGATAAAGCGCATAATGTCAACATGCATCTCAGGCCAAAAATCCTTAATGAAACCAAAATTGATACCGTCAGGACCCGGACTTTTAAAACTGTTGCAGTCCCAAACAGCTGCCCTTACCTCTTCTAAAGAGAAAGGCTTGATCAAACTGCTCGCCTCTGTTGCCTATAATCGTTTAAAAGAAAGATTCTCAACCCAAGGCCGTTCCACATTAACAGCCTTGAAGTGAGACGCAAAGTGTGATACGACTGCATGCCTAATAGAAGCCACACCCTCCACCGCGGTACCATCCACCTGCAAAGACGAGATAGCGTTGACCCTCCGTCTACTCGCGAGGATCGAGTGAAAATATTTAGTATTAGCATCCCCTTCATTGAGCCATCGAGATCGAGACTGTTGCCAACAGATACTGGCATTCAACCGAGAAAGAGAATGAAAATCCGACGAAACCCCATGAAACTCCGCTAACTCAGACTCAGATAAAGCCTCTTCACCCCCCTTCTCATCGAGCATAGCCAACCGGTCCTTCAGAGACTCAATCCGACTAGGCAAATTCTGGGTGTGAGTCGTATGCCAATCTTTCAAAGCCGTCTTAATCCATTTAAATTTTTCTTTAAGCACAAAACCTCCCCATCCATCAATCTGAAAAGAATTCCACTTTTCACGCACAAATATATTATACCCAGGGACATCTTTCCAACATTTCAGCATCCTTAAGGGACGGGGTCCCCAGTCCTCCTCATAAGTAGCCAGAACCAAGGGACAATGATCAGATAGCCCTCTCATACGGGTAGAGCTGTAAAAAGGGCCTTAAAGGGCCGGCCCTTTAAGGGGCGGACCCACTTATTCCTGATTATTAATTTTATTTAAATTTTAAACACAGTTTTTTTAGGGTGCCGATCGTGGACAGTGCTGATTGAAGAAAAAGAGAATAAGTTCACGACACTAGAAAAATTGTTTAAAATTTAAATAAAATTAATAATCAGGAATAAGTGGGTCCGCCCCTTAACGGGCCGGCCCCTTAAGGCCCTTTTTACAGCTCTACATACGGGCTACCTGTGTACAATTAGGCCAAGTCAAACACCACTCGCTAGAAAGCAAGAATCTATCCAAACGACTCATAGAACGTCCATCCCCTTTAAACCAAGTGTACTTTCGTCCACACAACGGTAAATCAATCAAAGTGTTATCATCAATAAAGCGATTAAAAGGAATATGGTCCGAGGAGCGATACCCGTCTCTAACCGAAAGACGTTCGTCTACACTTCTAACAGCATTAAAGTCCCCGCAAACACACACCCTTGACCTCCCCAATGCCTGGATTTTCACTGAAAGTGAGTCCCACAAAGCCTGCTTCGCCCAAGAATCACAAGGCGCGTAAACATTAGCCAAATAAAACTCCTCCCCAGACCTAACGAAACGACCATGGCACCACAACACATATTCAGAACTCTCAGAAGACCACACCTCCACCTCAGCTGAATCCCATAAAGTTAACAATCCCCCAGACGCACCCACCGATGGACGATAGGAGAACGCGTAAGAAGAGTTTCCCCACAGCGTCGAACAAATGAAATCATCACAAGATTGCAGCTTAGTTTCCTGGAGGCACAACAAGAGAGGATTTTGATGCCCCACCATCTTACGAACTTCCTGCCTCTTCGCTAAACCCCCCAAGCCCCTAATATTCCAAGAAACGATCTTCATCGACCACTACTCACTCCCTGAGTCTTCCCCGACGTCGTCTGCTTTGTTTTACCCTTCCTAGAGAGCGCACTAAACATATTCACATCGTCGCTTTTGAGGTGCACACCTATTGCTTCCCCTACCACTCTGTCATCGTCCGCAGCCACCTGCTCACTACCCCGCATAACCAACCAGTGCTGCCAATCGTTAGTGCCAGAAGTCGTCGATGAAGACATGGTAGAAGAAACTTGACGAGTCACACCGGTCACCCTAGGTGCCATGGCCCCGACTCTACGGCTTCGTTCATTCTTTTTCATAACTTTTAACACCTCGGCACGATCCTTACTAGGCATTCTGGCTATTTTCTTAACGCTAGATACCGTGTGCCGAAAAACACCTCCTTTTCTCCTAATAGGGTCCTCCTGACCACTCTTCTTCAGACATCTGCCATTACGATCTCCTCTAAGGGAACGTTTCCTAGCAGAGAAAATCACACCTGCATCCCCCTGATTAAGATCGTGCAACCATTCCAGACTCCAAGGCCCCGATAACATAGAACGATTCGCACCTGGTGGGCATGATTTTGCACGGTCACCCCTTTTTAGGGTCGGGGATGGCCCTACACACCCTTCATCGCCGGTACAGCGCCCCCGATCATTAGTTGGCGAGCAAATAGAAGCACTACCATGTCCTCCCGTCGAAAGAGGTTGTAGGATATTTTATATCTTAATTTATTTTTAAGTTTTTTTTTTGACTAAATTTATTTTAAACTTAATTTTTATATATTCATTATTTATTACCCGTTTCCTAACTAATAAATTGTTCTATGTTTTAATTAGAGTGTAACCCAAAAAAAATAGAAAACGTGTAAAAATATATAATAATGTTAAGTTCCTTTGAGCATCCAAAAGTAGTTCCTTGAAACCATGTTAATTCACCTGCGGTGCTAGTAAGAAGTGACTGTTGTATCCTGGAGGATATTAGCTATGAAACCAACTGCATCCTGGTCAACAATTCGATAAGTTCTTCTTGTTCTATATTTTATTTTGTTACGAGTCATATTTATTTGTACTAAGTATTTCTTTTGATTCATCGTAAAAAAAAGTATTTCTTTTGATTTATTCTTTTGAAATAATTCTATGTCATATTTTTCCAAAAAAGGTTACACTAAATCTGTTATTATTTTTTGTAAGAGACTCAATCGAACGTTTGTTCAAACGTTCAATACGGTGGAAGAGTTTATGAAGGCTCTTTGCCCTCAAGGTGTGAACTTCGCATCACGAACTGGGTATTCTATTTGGTGCATTAGTAAAGATGAAGCTCTGGACAGTTATTATTTTTCGATGATACGATTAAGCTTATACGAAGGCTTGTCTCCATTGTTATATAATATATAGCTTATTAAAACATATAATATTTAATTATTTTCTTTTTCAATTTTTACTATTTTCATGAAAATATCTAAAGCAGCGCCTCATGAATTGCCGAATATTAATATAATTTTGCCCAATTAGAAACATTTTTCATTGAAATTTCTGATTTTTTACTTTTTGTTTATTATCTTCAATTAGTTTGCTCTCACTCTGTAACATTGTTGCTTTTCTTTCTTTAACACAAAAGACCCAAGTGTGAGTTTTTGAAAGCAAGGTGCTTTAAAGTTGACTTCTTCGAATTTTTTTATTATTTTTACAAATATTGTTGTATAAACCCATTTACTAAATTATCAGTTCTGTCTTGGTTTCAAATTATCATTTATTTATTTCATTGCTTTTTGCTTTATTAAGAAAATAATGATTGAATATTGATCGACTCTAACACTCATCATCAATGAATGGATGATAGTATATTTTTCCCTATTTGACAATAGGTTTATTAGGAACATTAATGTGAGTATAGGTTTATCTTAGAAACATTAATTAAATAGGGCGGATCGGGCCTAAAATCCTAGCCCAAATGAAACCGGGCCTTTTTGACCCAGGCCCATGTAGCCCAAATAAAAATTAGGCTGGGCTAGCCCATCGAGATTCGGGTCGGCCCATTATCGAAAACATTATGTCATTTTTATAAAAAAAAATATCACTTAAAAACATAAAAAATTATCATATAATTGAAAAATTATTATAAAAACTATAGTTAAATATGTAAGCATAATAAAAGAGTCATATTTACCTAAACTTTTTTAAAAAATTAAGTTTATAATTTATTAATTTGATTTAATTTTTTTTATAAGAATCAAACTTGAAACATGTTTTCTATCTCGGATAACGTTAATTGAGTATTATTGATTGAAGTATAAGTAGGAATTAATATACATGATTTGCAATCTAGTCCACGTGGCATCACTTTAGGGTGCTGCTTTGCGTGAGACCGTGGAGGTTTTGACGCGGAAGTCCACCGTGGAGGTTCTCTCTCAACATAACCCCTCTCTTCAATTTTCCATAACAAACACAAAATAACGCACTCTCTTTAAACCCTAACTCCATTATTGAGAAGATCGCGCTTCTCTGATGGACTCACAGTAGAACAATCTATTCGACACCGCTTCGCAACTCAATACAAGTAACGACGCTTACACTTTTCTTGAATTCAACACTCAAGGTGAAGGTTTTGACGCGGAAGTCCACCGTCACTAGTGGAGTTTGCAAGGTTTATTTGCTAGGTGTAACACATCGCTCTCCGGTATATTATTTTTATCCTTATTTTGTTTTGTACTATTTATTTTTACTATATTATTGTGTTTAAAACACACTTAGAGCAAGTATACTCTAGCGCATAAGTAGTATAAAAGATTATCGTATCCATATGGACAGTGGCGGATCCAGGACCCTGGGTCAGGGGGTGCAGACTTTTAACGTAATTAATAATTATGAAAATATATAAATATTTTTAAAATAAGTGGAGATTTTTTTTTTGTATTAACCGTGATTTTTTGGACATTATAAATTTTAATATTTACTGATTGTAAATTGGAAGATGAATATCATCAATAATATGAGGTTAGTTGATAAAAAGAACCATCAATCTATATGCTCAGATTGATAAAATATAAAAAATAATGAATATCTGATATGCTACATAATTTTTTTAAGTGGGTGATAGCTAATAATTTAGTTGCTACTTGAATATATATAGTAAATTTAGTAGTTGAACTAGCTCATTAATATAAAATAAAAATAATTAATTAATATTCCTTTTCAATCAAGATAATAAGAAGCCTTGAAGTAACATATAAAAAAATGTTAAGATATAATTTAAGAAGCCTTGAAGTAACATATAAAAAAATGTTAATGAGTGTTTTTTGGCACTTTTTTAAGCATTCATTTAAAGAAATTTATTTAAAAAGTTAAATATTTTAATTTTCAATGTATTAATTTTCATCATTTTTTTACAAAAAATTACTATTTAAAATGTTTAAAGAGTGTCTCGAAAGCACTCGTTAGCAAAAATTCATTAAAAAAATTATAAGTTAGTAGTAAAAAGATGTGTTCTAAACTCTTGAGAAAATTTGTTACTCCTATCAAGCAAAGTCATAGATACGCCAAGTCGACTTTGGCTAACATGGAAGACACAAGTTGCAAATATTATTATAACGAATACGAATTTTACAAAATTCCTTTGTGCACGGTGAAAAGAAAGTCATGAAAAACCGAAGTAGTATGAGAAAAAACTTGTACCGTAAAAGAATAAATGATAATAAAATTATGATATTGGGCCAAAAAGTACTCTCTCCGGTCTTAATTATAAGCAAATTTTCACTTTTTAAATTCATTGAAAAACTAATGTATTTGGTCAATAATTAAGATCAAATACATTATTTATTCAATAAATCTAAAAAGTGGAAAGTTACCGGAGATTAAACAAGTACTAACAAGTTGAGAGATTAGACAAAGTTGTTCATTGTCAAAAGTTTCGAAAATTTCTCAACGCACCCACCCACTTTCTCCCGCACTCCCTAGCGCACCTAAAAAAATTCGGAAAATACTTTCCGAACTGTTTTTTAGTGTAAAATTTACACTATAAAAAATTCGGGAAACATTTTCCGAATTTTTTGGGGAGTGCGGGAGAAAATGGTGGGTGCGTTGAGAAATTTTCAAAATTTTCAGCTCCTATGCGTACATAAAATATTGGGCCAAAAGAGGTGATTGGTGAGTTGAGAGATCAATCTCTGAAGTCTAGGTGCAAAATAGAAAACTCAGGGTGTGCAAAAGCAAAAAAAATAGGATTATCCATATAAAATTTGAAAGTTCAGTGGGTGCAAGTGCACACCCTGAAATGCATGTGGATCCGCCCCTGCATATGGATTAATTAATAAGTATTATACTATTTAAGATTATTTATTATTTAGACTAATCAATTATTTCATTTGTTTACGGTAACTAAACAAGTAAATATAAACTAACACCGAACAAAAACACAAATGCAAATATGTAAATTAATAAAGAAAGATCTAGGGTCATGGTTTCACTTGGAATCTATGATTCTCTGTGTATAATTCCACCTGGATTCCATCATTTTAGGTCGATTACCAAATTATTTACTAAAACTATTAATTTGTTTGGTCATTTGTGATTAATATTTTTTTTCCTAAATTGATCATTTGTTTGGTCATGCAAATAGTTGAAATTCAAGAAAAACACAAAGTGCATAAATGTTGAATGATTGAAAGACTAAAATTAAAGTTTGGTCATGCAATAATTATAGTCTCATTTATCCTATAATCACATGTTGTTTCTTATTGCATCGTGAAAATAGTTTTCATCTCTCAATAGTTGTCTAACAAAATATGTACACAAAATTTCAAAATATAACATAAAGGACGCCATACATTAAAATTTAAACATTATTTAGTTAAACATAAAAGATGACAATTAGTTAATGTTCTAGTTAATACTTATAACTAGTCATCATACTCGTGCGTTCGCACAAATCAATAATTGTATATGGATTATATTATATATTAGTGAACTAATAAACAAAGTATTTAGGCAAATATATTGTTGACATTGCCTAATGTATTTCCACCAACTTATGTGAACATGAAAATACAAACAATCCTACAAATTTCAAAAAAAATCTTTATAAATTACATTTGAAGTGATATTTGCAAGACTGTCATCATCATCAACGACTAAAATCTTCAAATCATTTTTTGATGCGATTCTTGATACAACAACGTATAGCTGACCATGTGAAAAAACTGATTACGAAAGATACACTCCAACAATTTTCGATGTCTGACCTTGACTCTTGTTAATAGTCACAACAAATGAAACAACGATATGAAACTGTCGACGTTGAAATTTGAAAGAAATTTTGACGTCAGATGGTGTTAATGATAACATGAGAATAAAAACTTTGTCGCTTATATAGTTTTTGATATTATTGTTCCTTTTATCATAAATGTTCACATCCTTGTAATAACCAATCAAGTTGCATTGCACAACCCATGAGCTTGATCCAAATTTCTCAATACCATAACTGGAACTTCAACTTTTAATTTCAACTTGTGATTTGGAAGGTCAGAACAACTAATTGTATTTAAAAATTCGAGAGTGTGTATATCATCCGATATGTCGAATCGTGAGTTATCATTTTATGGAGAATCGAAGCTCAAATATATTTTCTCTTCACCATCTATCAATGACAACATGTACTCATTAATCAATTTAACAATTGAATTTTTTGGAGTCAATATGACTCTATCTTAAAAAAAATGATGGATCTTTCATATTATCAATTATAGATTGATATTTTAAATAAATAATTTAATAATTTACCACTCCGTAGATTAGAGGTTGAAATTCAATATATCTCGATAGACAAGTGTAGCATTCCTTCACCCTTACATTTATTTTATTTTATTTTTTATATAATTTAATTTTAATTTTGATTTTAATAAAGACTAAAGAAAGCAATATTTTCGTTTAAAAAAAAAGTACTCCCTTCGGTCCTTAATATAAGAAAAAGTTAATTTTCTAGATTGATGGAATGATTAATGCATTTGGATTAAAAAATAGACCAAATACATTCAACATTTTATTAATCTAAAAAACAAACTCTCTTTTATATTAATGACTAAAGGGAGTAATATTTTAAAAATTAAATTGAAACTATATGTTTTTTGTGTAAAAAAAATTATATTATTTTGTCAAGTAATTTAGTTGTTAAAATTTTACATTTTAAAATGAATAAGTGAAAATATCAAAATTCAAATAAATCATTATCCTTGACATAATTTGTAATTTTTCTGACTTCATATCAATTGAGCTATGCTCACGAGTAGAGCTGTCAAAGGGGCCGGCCTGGAGGGGCCCAGTCAAATAAAGGGGCCAGCCCAACCCGGTTCGTTAACTTCATGGCCCGGTCCGCTTAGCCCGACCCGATAAGCAAAAGCCTACATGGCCCGATGAGCCGGCCCACTAATTTTCATAGTTTTTTTTTTTTTGAAAAAACAAACATATTCTACTAAATTTATGTTATATTTCTCAACTAAATCTTCAAGAAGGTAATTCGTATCCCTATGTTTTCTCACATAATCTCCCAAAAAACAATATCTTCCTCTTTATCCTCATAAAACAAACAAACAAATCCCTAACAAATAATCTCATTCTAATCCAATAAGTTTTTTGTCATATTATTATTATTACTACAATTTTTTTTTTCAAGTTTTATATCTTTCATTCATCCATTGTAATTTAAGTAAAAAAAATAATATAGAAAGAATATAAAATAAATACAATAAAAAGATGATAGGCTTATAATAAACATATTCCAAGTTTTATATCATTCATTGTAATTGCACAAAAAAAATTAAAAATAATATAAAAAGATGAGATGCTTAAAAATAGGAATAAAATAAATTATAGATAGGAACAAAACACAAATAATAACAATAAAACAACAAAAATAATAAAAAAATTATATATGAATTTATGCATAAAAATAGGACCAAAATATAACAATAAAAAAATTATACTTTTTTTTTAATTAATTTTTTTAATTCTTTAAGGGGCCGGCCCAAAAGCTTGTGGACCAGCTCATAACGGCCCATGAAAAAGCCTGACCCGATAAGATTCGCCCCCTTTTTATGAAGCCCGCCCCGTATAAAAGGATAGGACTAATGAGATTGAAAGTTCATTTATTAAACAAAAAAAACTACTATAAATGTGGCACGAGATATGTGCGTGCGGAAAACTCACGTGAGCATCCCGTGCGTATTATAATCCCCATTAAGCCCCTGTTGAAATAAACGCGTGTACACACGCGCGTACAACCTCATTCTTTCGGTTTCTCACTAGGGATGGCAATTTGACACATACCCAGCGGGCACCCGCAAAAAATACCCATAATGGGTAGGGTAAAAACCCGCATTTTGGGTACGGGCACGGGTATGGGTAATTACCCGCAAAAATGAATGGGTATGGGTGCGGGTACGGGTACCTTAGTACCCACCCCGCCTCATACCCGCATAATATATATTTATTTATTTTATATATATTATTGTATAAATTACATATGTATATCAATTTTAAAAAATACAATACTATTAAACTATTACACATTTTTAATAAAAAAGTTTATTTATAACATAATACAAACACCATGTGAATATGTCAACAAAAAAATTAACTTTAACATGAGGTTAGTAATTTTTTTTTATAATTTTGATGAGTCAACATTAAAATCTTTTAAAAAAAATTAATTATATTAAAACGATATGATATTTTATAATTGATCGATTTATTTTTAGTAAAATTGCGGGTAACGGGTACGGGTATGGGTACCTAGGTACCCATAGGGTATGGGGACGGGTACAAAGATTGTTACCCACGCGGGTATGGGGATGGGTACGGGTATTTTTTCAAACTGCGGGTATGGGGATGGGTACTATAGTACCCTACCCATACCCTACCCATTGCCATCCCTATTTCTCACTCGTACTTCTCTTCTATTCTATGTGTCTCATTCTCATCTCGTGTTCTCTCTCTCTCTCCCTCTCTCTCCCTCTCTCTCTTCTTCAACAAATCCAACCCTAACCCTAATCACGAAAATTGAACATAACCCCTCTCTTCAATTTCCCATAACAAACACAACATAAAGCACTCTATTTAAACCCTAACTCCATTATCGAGAAGATCACGCTTCTCCGATGGATTCACAGCAGAACAATTTATTCGACACCGCTTCTCAACCAGATACAGGCAACGATGCTTACACTTTCCTCGAATTCAACACTCAAGGTGAAGATTTCGACTATCCAGAGTTTCGTGACCCGATTAGGTCATCGGTTGCATGGCCAACGCCTTCCGATTCACTTGCTGACCCATCGGAAAGAGGTGGAACCGGGTCGGATCATCAGTCTGATGCATCGCCTGTTTCTGCTGCTCCTGGAAGCGCGACTAAAGGTGGTAGGTCGGGAAGCGGTAGTGGAAGCGGGTCACAGATGGTGGATTCCCTTGCTGCAGGGATGAGTGGGTTGAATTTTGAAGATACTGGTGATGATGATAATTATGAGTTTGGTAAAGGGGATTTCACTGAACATGCTTGTCGTTATTGTGGAGTCTCTAATCCAGCTTGTGTCGTTAGGTGTAACGTACCTTCTTGTCGCAAATGGTTTTGTAATTCTAGGGGAAATACTTCTGGATCGCACATTGTTAATCATCTGGTGAGTTTTTCATATCTGCATTGTTAATATTTTGATTATTAGTATAGTATTATTATCATTATGTTTGTGTTGTTTGATTTTTGGATTTTAGTCGTTCATTGTATTTGGGGTTAGCAACTGATGACTTAATAAGGGTACACATTGTTAATGTTTAACCACATTATCTGTTGGAATGGGGTGAAGTGTGATCGCAGCATAATTGAATATTTACCATTCAGAATTCTGGTTGTTTTATGTTTGATAAGATAAACGCCGGAATCAGACTGTTGCCATTGAACTAACCATTTAATTAAATTTGGTTATTGATGTTGGTTGAACTTGAACTTTTTAGAATTCAAAAGACTCATGGATTCTAGGAGTTAGATGAATGTATCAGTAGAACAGTTTGACAGCTGTCCGTGTCTGTGCTACATAGGCAGTTGGGTGCTTTTCCTTTTGTGTATGAAATTTATGAAGTTGTCTGTGTATTGGGCCTCATGTGAAATATATACCCCACCTATAGTCTTATGCTTCTCTATGAAGGGTGTAATGACCTATTCCTTTTGGGATTGTTACCATTTTCATTGTAACTCAACCTAAAATGGCATCTGAAATAGGTATTTTGTGAATTGTCTGAGCCATAGTAACATAATTCGCTAGAGTGCCACGAGAACCGTGAACTGGTTTGTGAGTACCAATTTTTGGTACTTATTGGTTTGGTGACACCAATTCGTGCCCAATTCGCAGAAAATCATGCACCAACGGAACATTTCACTTCTGGTTTTAATGAGCCTGGAAACACCCTGAACCATAACAGGTTTGTTACCATTAACCAGATATGGGAACAAGTGCATTCTATATTGCAATAGAGGACTAATTTTGTTTCCTGGGTACAATGAAATTGCATGATACACACTTCTTTTATACAGCTAATTATTTTCTCTGTCGTTTAACTTCTGATTGGGACTATTTTAACATTAGTGTAAGAGCTTAACTAGAGGGACAAACGTTATATGCTACCTATTTTCAATGGGGGACATCTTTTTTGTTTTAAAAAATGTGACTAATCTTATTTTATTAGTTATCTGTTGGGCTTATTTGTTTTTTATTTTAGCATGTACTTTATTATTTTTAGCTAGACTAGACAAGATAAAAAATTAGGGCAAACCACCATTTTGGTCCTTGGAAGTGTAGCTTGCTGTGACATTTGTTCCCGGATGTATCGAAATTGCAATTAGGTCCACAAGTGACTCTTAGTCATTTTGGTCCTAAATTCTGTTTTTAGGTAGTCAATTTGGTCCTCTAATGTGTTTTTCGTTAGTTAATTTAGTCCATAAAATTACTAACAAAAGAGTCACTAGGGATGCATTTGCAATGTTGATACATTCAGGGACTAATATGATAGAGTTACATATCCAGGGACTAAATTGGTGGTTTGTCCTAAAAAGTTATTGTCAGCGGACCAAATAAAATAGTAAAATAGAACATATGACGAACCCAAGTAACATACTAACTATGTGTACCTCCCATGTGCCCAATACTTCAAGAGTTGTGTGCTGCGTACCGGTACCACAGTGAATTCCGAACCAGGCATTATGATTTGATATATTCAACTCATCCAAATTCTTCTTTTAGCAATAAAAATTGTAGTCCAGAGTTAATTTGCAAGCCTCTCCATGATTTGTATTGTCATGCAACAAATTTGATGTACTAGTAAGCGCAATCCTAATAAGCAATAACTAAGTTGTATATGCTGTGGACTGTGGTTATTACATGTTTTGTTTGTACGTTATCAATATTGTTGTACATATTGTATTGGTTATTGGTATTTTGGTAATTATTTGGTAGTTACATTTTGTGGAATTGTTAATCTTCAGAAATGAAAGAAAACATGCCAAGTCGAGAATACTACTCCGGTTCTGAATATAAGCAAAAAACAATTTTCTAGGTTCATTGAATAAAGCATGTATTTGTTCTAATGCTTTTATTCCTAAGTTTATTGCATGACTAATTGTCCATTGTGACATTCTCATCTTTGCAACAGTCACCTTATTTTATGAATCTTTTAAGCCCAAACATTTGTAAACAAAAAAAATCTGTTTTTGCCTGTACTGATATCTAAGTTGGCTCTCTTTATTTTCTTTCCTATTCTATTTTATATGTTTGCTAAGTAACATGAAGTTAGTTGCTTCTTTATCTTTATTAGATACTTTTATGAATCTTTGATCCAAAAGTTATCATCACCACTTGAGTGATAACAACTGGATTTTTTCCTGTTGCATATAATGATTTTAGTTTAGAATGGAATATGATGAATAATTGCTGCTTATTTTTCTGTTCATTTAGGTTCGGGCAAAGCACAAGGAAGTCTGTCTGCATAAAGATAGTCCATTGGGAGAAACGATTCTTGAATGCTACAACTGTGGGTGTCGTAACGTGTTTCTCCTTGGATTTATATCTGCTAAGACAGAAAGTGTAGTTGTTCTTCTTTGTCGTGAACCTTGTTTGAGTGTCAATGCTTTGAAGGATATGAATTGGGACCTTAGTCAATGGTGTCCCTTGATTGATGATAGGTGTTTCTTGCAGTGGCTTGTCAAGGTTACTATCTTTCCTACTTGTGCTGTTATACTTGTTGCCTGTCTTTGTAACAATGTGGTCTTCCGCAGATCCCATCTGAACAGGAGCAGTTAAGGGCACGCCAAATAAGTGCACAGCAAATAAATAAGGTGGAAGAATTGTGGAAAACAAACCCCGATGCTTCTTTTGAGGACCTTGAGAAGCCTGGTGTAGACGATGAACCTCAGTCTGTGGCTTTGAAATATGAAGATGCATATCAGGTGTGCTAAGGATGGCTTCCTAACGTTTACTTTTGTAAAACAAGGAGGTTTTCACATTTTTCATGGTTTACAGCTTGAGTCTTACACCTTGTTTCTTTTTTTGCCTTGTTGTCTCAGTATCAAAATGTATTTGCACCTCTCATTAAGCTTGAAGCTGATTATGATAAGGTAATGTTTTTTCTTTTCTCCTTTTGCATGGTCTTGTACCTTAGCCGTTTAACTTATTATTGTTTCTATTTGTACTTTTTATCTTCTTACACTAGAATTTTTCTGATGAATCCTTTAGTTCCATCTTCTGTGATTTTTCTTTGGTATCTAATATGTGCTATGTCAATCTAGATGATGAAAGAATCACAAAGCAAGGACAACCTCACAATTCGATGGGATATTGGTCTTAATAAGAAGCGTGTTGCGTATTTTGTATTTCCAAAGGTGCGTTATATGTTCTTCTTGATGGGCACTCATTACTGCCAGAATTATACAATGCATTCAATATTTCTCATGCTCAGTGCTTCATAGATTGTATTTAATATACTCTTTGTTCTTCTGTTTTCTCTCTCTACTGCATGATAAACAATGTTTTGCCATTTTGTAGGAAGATAATGAGTTACGGCTTGTGCCTGGTGATGAGCTACGTCTGCGTTATTCCGGTGATGCTGCACATCCTTCATGGCAGTCAGTTGGTCATGTGGTATGCATGAGTAAAGAGAACTCCTGAGATGTTTTAACTGTGGCAAATATTGTTATTATTATTATATGCTGTTACTTTTATTTTTTGAATTATCGTACGATGTACTGTGTAAGTTAAAGTGATCTATATTCTGTTTTCAGATTAAGCTAACTGCACAAGAGGAGGTTGCACTGGAACTTCGGGCTAGTCAGGTAATTTAGCTCGTCTATTGTGATACTTGTATTGGGTCTTAAACTCCTTATCTTTAGCCAGTGCTCCTTAGTCATTGCCCTTTTATTGTGTTCAGGGGGTTCCAGTTGATGTCAACCATGGTTTCAGTGTTGATTTTGTCTGGAAAAGTACTAGCTTTGATAGGATGCAAGGAGCTATGAAAACCTTTGCTGTAGATGAGACAAGTGTCAGTGGGTAAGTTCTTACCGGGTCAGCTTTAATGGCATTAGTTCTGATGCCTTGCATTTAGCACTTTTTATTTTCATATTGTTGATGCCTTCTTTCTTGTTTGTTTGGCCCCATAGCTTGAAGTATGTATTTGTAGCGGTCATCATTGTATTTTTTTTTTATCAAACATGTGTGCTTATGTTGCCAAGGACATGGGTGTAGACGTAGTTCTATAAGTTACTACTAATTGGAGTGTGATTGGGAATGGGAGGGTAACAGTAGAGTATATATTGTATCTTCTGATGACATGGCACTGCCACTGAGTATTATTGTCTATTAGTTGTTAAGGCTTAAATTATACCGGGGCATATTTATGATAAGGTAACATTTCTATAATGAAATATCATTTATGAAGGGTTATACTCCCTCTAGTCCTTAATATAAGAAGAATTTGACTTATACATTGAAAAGTGAATGTATCTAGTCTATGAAATAGTCTAGATACATCAATTTCTTCTTATGTTAAGGATCGGAGGGAGTATATTTGTTTAATAACAAGTACAGTATATATTGTATCTTCTTATGACATGACCCTGCTGAGTATTATTGTCTATTAGTTGTTAAGGCTTAAATTATACTGGGACATATTTATGATAAGGGAACATCTATAATGAAATAGCATCTATGAGGGTTATATTTGTTTAATTAGTTATGAGATCTAGAGTTCATGATTCTTTGTGCAGTGTTATCAATGGTGGATGGCAGATTATGGCTGCTAGCCAAAATCCTGACATATAAACATGGTGTTGTGGCCTATGGCGGATATAATAGGTGTTGCTGGCTCATAATCTGCCATGGCAGAAATTTGATGAAACTGTTCTAGTGGAGTTTTGCTTCACATTTTGTGTGGATTTTTTATGATCACTTATCAATATGCAGGTATATATATCACCACTTACTGGGTCATGAAGTTGAGGTTCAGATGGTGCGTAATGCATTGCCTCGCCGCTTTGGTGCACCGGGGCTTCCAGAACTGAATGCATCTCAAGTATGCTGTTATTTTGTCTTACACATGTCTTATAATCCCCTTCCTAATATTTTTGATATTGTGCCATCCTTTCCCCACTATTCTCCTTGATGAATCTGCTGCTTTTAAGTATGTTTAGGTAATATTTGAAATTAGTGAGGAAACAAATGTCATTTTTAATCTTATATTAACACTATATTTCCAACAATATCATTTTTAAAAATACATGCCAACCATTAGCCATTATATTTAGGTGAGTATAGAAATGTTATCAAGGGAATAAAAGCAACTTCTCCAAATGGAGGATTTTGGAGGGTTATTGATATTGTATTTTCCATTTGCTGTATATGAAATCCCTAATGTATGGGGGATGCTTACCTTCAAACTTCTCTTCATCTCCATTAACTGACCTGGCTCCAGCAAAACATGCCTTTGAGTGGAGTTTGATACTTTACATTTTTTATTAATATTTTCATGCACATCTTAATATTGTAAGTTATCATAAACACTAAATCAAATTGGAGAAATACCTTGCCATATCGTTTTGTGTGAGATGGCACCATAAAAAATATGTATGTTGAAATTGGTGTTAAGTCACCGATCTACTATGTAGGTGTTTGCTGTCAAGAGTGTCCTTCAGAGGCCTATTAGTTTGATTCAAGGGCCACCTGGAACTGGCAAGACTGTAACTTCTGCAGCACTTGTATATCACATGGCCAAACAAGGTCAAGGACAGGTATATTCCTAAACATTTTCTAGATGTATTTTTCTTTTTCTTGTGCTTATCTTTATTGACTTCTTTCCTCCCCTCCCAACTTAATTGTCAGGTTTTGGTTTGTGCACCTAGTAATGTAGCCGTGGACCAGTTGGCTGAAAAAATAAGTGCTACTGGATTGAAGGTATGTCTGCTGTTTATTGTTTCAAAGTCTGTTATGCAGGAAAATAGTGAATCTTCTGTGTGTAATATAATGCTCCCTTTCTAGGTTGTGAGGCTTTGTGCAAAGTCAAGGGAAGCTGTGAGTTCTCCTGTTGAGCATTTAACGCTTCACTATCAGGTTAGTGTTGCATTTCTCTCTACCATCCCCCTCCTACTCCTCCTCCTCCATATCATGGCAATTCTTTTATATATTTCTGCTCGCATGACGCATGTGAATGGTGTCTTGCAGGTTCGGCATCTTGACACATCTGATAAGAGTGAACTTCACAAGTTACAGCAGCTGAAGGATGAACAAGGTTGGGAATTTTTTTTGTTCAAATTCTAATCAAACTTAGAAATCAACACCTGATTGACATATTTAATCAAATTGTGGTTGATATTATTGTGTAGTTAATATAATTATGATTTTATATAATTATTTCCCTGGTCTGGGAGAGGAGATGGTATTCATCTGATTAAAAACGATAATTATTTTATATAATTATTTTTCAGGAGAACTTTCTAGCAGTGATGAGAAAAAATACAAAGCACTTAAGCGAGCAACAGAGAGGGAGATTTCTCAGAGTGCTGATGTGATTTGCTGTACATGTGTTGGCGCTGGAGATCCTCGGCTTGCAAATTTTAGATTCCGTCAGGTTGATATATATGTTACCTGCAGTGTATAATCACTGTATCTTGTTCAAATCTGACACTGTTGATATATTATTTTCAAGGTACTTATTGACGAGTCCACTCAAGCAACAGAACCTGAGTGCCTCATTCCTTTGGTTCTAGGAGCAAAGCAGGTACTTTTCAATCTGCACATGCATTGTGTACTATTTTGATTGTTGTGTTCTTAACAAGATGCTTCTGTTTAGGTCGTTCTTGTTGGTGATCATTGTCAACTTGGTCCTGTTATTATGTGTAAGAAAGCAGCCCGTGCTGGGTTAGCACAGTCACTTTTTGAACGCCTTGTTCTACTTGGTGTCAAGCCAATTAGGTTGCAGGTAATGGCTTTAGTTTCCTAGTGAAAATTCATGAATAAAACTGCTGTAAATTGCCATCGCTTGCCTTTGCTGACAAACTGCTTCATTAGTTCTGTCTTGGTTGGAATTTCCCATGATTAGTTAGTCTAGTTTGGCTTAATTTTCTGAAGTTGTTTGCCTAACCTTAAGGTTTTGTTTTATTCTTGCAAATATCAGGTTCAGTACCGTATGCATCCATGCCTTTCAGAATTTCCCTCAAACAGTTTTTATGAAGGGACCCTACAAAACGGAGTTACTGTTAATGAGAGGCAATCTACAGGAATTGATTTTCCATGGCCTGTACCAAACCGTCCCATGTTTTTTTATGTTCAGGTATTGTAATTACACACACCATGTATGTGAATGTTGTTTTCTTGTGCGACAAATATTTATGTCCTTTGAATTTGAAATGGTTTCAAGCTTTTGGTTTTCTTTTATTTTGGGCACATATCCTAAATTTTGTCCATTTTACTTCTCCCTCATCTTTTAATTATTTAATTGTGTTTATAGATGGGACAAGAAGAGATAAGTGCTAGTGGAACATCTTACTTGAATAGGACCGAGGCTGCAAATGTTGAAAAGATTGTAACTACTTTTTTAAAAAGTGGTGTGGTACCAAGTCAGGTATCTTTCGAAGCACAAATTAATCATTTACGATTTAACTAATGCTGTAAATGTTAATATTTTGTTATGTGTGGAACAGATCGGTGTCATTACACCTTATGAAGGGCAAAGGGCTTATATTGTAAACTATATGTCAAGAAATGGTGCTCTTAGACAGCAACTTTACAAAGAGATTGAGGTTGGATACTGATACCTAGGTTTACAAGCTATGTATGACCTGGCCACATTTACCCCATCAATATTATTCTTTTCAGGTGGCCAGTGTTGATTCGTTTCAAGGAAGGGAGAAAGACTATATCATTTTATCATGTGTTAGAAGTAATGAACATCAGGTTGTCAACTCTTTCTTGGTGGCTTTGTGTTGCCGTTTGTTTGTTGTCTTTCAAAATTTTCATGCTTTAAATGTCTGCATATTATTATTATTATTATTTAAAACTTCATGGATCAATTGCTGACTTCTATACCTTTTGTTAGGGAATTGGATTCCTGAATGACCCTAGGAGGCTCAATGTTGCTCTGACACGTGCTAGATATGGTATTGTTATACTGGGAAATCCCAAAGTTCTGAGCAAGCAGCCTCTATGGAATGGTTTATTGACTCACTATAAGGTAGTTTGTGTTTTCTAATATTCTTCTTCTGCTGGTACTGATTTCTTTCTTAAAATTTAGAAATATTGTCTGCCCTCCTCCGGAGGCCCAAAGTTTATTTGAAATGTTTTGTAAAAACTTCAGAAATCCAATATTTTTTTTTAAATGCACCCATATTTGGGAAACACCTTTGTTTTCCCCAAAGGTTGTCTAATGAAGTAACAAAAATTGCTTACTTAAAATAAGCTAATCCAATATAATTCAAGCACCAGTCTTTTATGGTTCATTTCTTAAAGATCTCCCCTCTTATAAGAGTGATTCCATGCTAATCTGCTTTTCTGAGCAAGCTATACTTTTCCTGTCTTTTCTTAACAGTGTTAGAATAGAAAATATTATAATATTATTTGTTGAGAAAATATCTCGATTTGGTTTGTTTATTCTTAGCCCTATAATAAAGGGATTTAGTTTAGATTTAAATTTATTCACTTTGTTATAAATACCAAGGTAGTATTGATTATGCAAATAATGTAAATATTGTAATTAGGGTTATTGACATCATTATCAATAATATTTTATTGTTCCTTATTATTTTCTCCTATTCTTTCACCTAAATTCCCCAAATTTCAACATGGTATCAGAGCCATGGTATCCACCTTGAAACATAATTCCGCTGCAATTTTCCCCGAGATTTAACTCTCGATTATTCTTCGTTTTACTTACCTTTTTGTTCATATATGCTTTACTTAACCTTTTTTTCATATAAACCCTAGCCGTCATTGAAATTTCTTTTTATTTTGTTACCCGTTTGTGATTCTTTAATCCGCGGGTCCTAGTTACCTTTAATCCTGTTACCCGTTTGTGATTCTTTAATCCGCGGGTCCCCGTTACCTTTAATCCCGTTACCCGTTTGTGATTCTTTAATCCGCGGGTCCCGTTACCTTTAACCACAGTTACCCGTTTGTGATTCTTTAATCCGTGGGCCCCCGTTTGTGATACTTCAATCCGCGGGTATTTTTACTTAATTTCATATGGATTCATCTCTTCAGCCGCTCCTCTACTGCTTCTTTGGTTGCTGCTCTTCGTTGGCTTGCTATCAATGGATTTAATTTATTTTCAGGGTTAATTTTGTAACAAGCTTAAAGCTTAGTAAGCTTTAGCTTGAGGGGGAGTGTTAGAATAGAAAATATTATAATATTATTTGTTGAGAAAATATCTCGATTTGGTTTGTTTATTTTTAGCCCTATAATAAAGGGATTTAGTTTAGATTTAAATTTATTCACTTGGTTATAAGTACCAAGGTAGTATTGATTATGTAAATAATGTAAATATTGTAATTAGGGTTATTGACATCATTATCAATAATATTTTATTGTTCCTTATTATTTTCTCCTATTCTTTCACCTAAATTCCCCAAATTTCAACAAACAGGAACATGAATGCTTGGTTGAAGGGCCTCTAAATAACTTGAAGCAGAGTATGGTTCAGTTCCAGAAACCCAAGAAGGTAGGTCTCAAAGGATAGCAGATCGTTGGCTTTTTGTAATATTGCCTTATGGCAGAGTACTGTTAAAATTTAATGCATTCAGTGGTGTGCTTTTCTGGTGACACATTTTTTTTTATCATGATGATTACATGTCAATTTTGAACTTGGTCTTTTTGTTGCAGATTTACAATGAACGTAGGCTTTTTTATGGGGGTGGACCTGGAGTTGCCGCTAATGATAATTTTGGTTCTGGTGCTGGCACAAGTTCAGATCGGAGGAGTGGCCGAGGAAGAGGTATGCAATTTATAATTTGTTGGATAGGGTTCATTTTTTATTCTGAGTATAGTAGGTAATTCTTATGGTCTAGTTATTTGTGCCCCATTGAAATATTTTCAATTCATAATAATTCAAAAGCTTGGTGGTTAAGCACTTAGATCACGTGACAAATTTTTTCTGTTGATTTTAGGATCTTATATACCTTCTGGTCCACCAAATGGTAATCACAAACCGGGACTGCATCCTGCTGGGTTTCCTGTGCAAAGGGTTCCCTTGCCTCCGTTCCATGGTGGTCCCCAATCTCAACCATATGCCATTCCTTCTCGTGGAGCAGTTCATGGACCTGTTGGGGCAGTTCCTCATGTTCCATCTCCAGGTAGTCGGGGTTTTGGGGCTGGGAGAGGTAATTCCGGTGCTCCAATTGGCAATCATCTCCCACACCAACAAGGCACGCAGCAGCCTATTGGGAATCTTGGATCTGCATTTAATTTCCCTGCGCTAGAGAATCCTAACAGCCAGCCATCTGTTGGTGGTCCATTGTCCCAACCTGGCTTTGCTAATAATGTATGCTATTTCTCTGATTTATCTTGATGTTTTCTATCTTAATGTTCCTTTTTTTTTCCTTCTCTTCATGTCCTGGTAAGTTTTGACTTTTTTTGTTTGCATATTAGATGCCGGTCCAAGGGGCGGGTCAGTCATTTAGAGATCAATTTTCTGTTCCTGGAATGTCTCAGGTACTTGTTGTAATTTGGTAGGAGTTTGATTTTTTCCGATGCGTATTGGGTTCATTTCTTTGCGCCAATTATCATAAGGAATTCATTTGTGTTTTAATTACATCAGGACTTCTTGGGTGATGACTTCAAGAGCCAAGGATCTCATGTTCCTTACAACGTAACTGATTTCTCTACACAGGTTTGTGAATTATTGTGGTTAATTTTGTGAATCAGCAAACAGGGCATCTTGCTCTTTTATTTTCTTTTCATTAATAATTTGCATCAGATGTTCACATCTATGTTACTTTTTGCCTATTAACACTTTGGCTACCTTAAGGCTTCTCAAAGTGGATATGCTGTTGACTATGCAACACAAGGAGCACAAGGTGGATTCCCAGGGAACTTTCTTAACCAGAATTCTCAAGCTGGATATTCACGCTTTGGTTCTGGAAATGACTTTATGTCTCAGGTTGCTATTGTGCACCGGTTTTTTTTTCCTGCTTCGGCTGCTTTGTCCTTGTTCTGATTTTTCTTTTCTCTCTCAATCTGCAGGACTACATGGGTCATGGATCTCAGGGCCTTTTTACTCAGGTTGGGTTCAGCGATCCCTTGCAAGATGAAGCTACACAGAACCATTTCAATGTGGCTAATTCCAACCCTCTTCAATCACAGGTTTCCTTAGTTTCAGCTTTTTTTTTTCTTCGTAAAAATAAATAATAGTAGCTTCTACTATGAAAAATTGATTGGATGTGGTTGTTTTTACCACTCAATTCACTGACAAGCTTGGTTGTCTTGTCATTGCTGTTTGTCGCATGAATTCTGCTCTTCTGTTAAATCCTGTGTTTTTTTGGCAGATGAATTCTCTCTACTCCCAGCCTTTTGCTCATTACAACACACAGCCACTCAATATGCAGGCTTCTCAACAACAGCCTCAGGGTCAGAGCTCCCAGAATCAGAAAATTCACTACAACGGTTAAGGAACATAAGAAGCTGAATATGGCTTTGATGGGTTATAGTCTTTGGAATCAGCAACCGGGTTTGTGCCTATCTTTTGTGCTGCTATATGTTCGCACAAGACATCCGAAGGATTGACTTCTTGGGGCACCCATATAGTGAAGGATTTGGTATAATATGATTGGATTTGGTGGAATTGTGGGGCATTGAGAAGACACAGTTAGGCACATTCCGGCCTGAAACATGAAAAGATAACCCTGTTACCTTACTGAAGTTTTGTATTGTTTGGGATTAAGGTGAAATTGTTGGAGAAAGCATTACATGGAAAGGTTTTGTCGGAAGGGTTTCGATCTTGGAAGCAGACAATGTTGTCGGTGAAATACTGAATATAGTAATCCATACGGCACCAATAATCGCCAAATGGATTAGTTGTATAGAAGACAAGCCAGGAATGCGGTGAACCCTTTCAGCTCTTCCTGACATGTAATTATACTCATATTTAAAGACATTATGTGTCTGAAAGCTATATACCATGCAACTATTGTCACTCACAATTTGTGGCATATAAGGTGTGATGATTGTTTTTCATGTAAATTAGGCTTGTTATGTGCATCCAGACATGAGTGCTCGACTCAATCTATCTCCTGGTTCTAACTGGTGATGGAAAATTTTAATTATAGTACATTCATCGCATGGAGAAATTTAAGTTTGGTTTGGTACTTTACTTGGTAATTAAAATATATAAAATATTATATTCGTCGTGATAGAATGTTTATTAAAATGCATTGATGAAATTTATGTATAAATAATCAACATAATTCACACAAGTAATTTGATCATACCATATATGTTCATACCTATAGTTTGTGAGACCAAGTGTAAGAGTTAAATAGATGATATAATGTGGGTGTAAAACCAATTTCATGAAATCTCACGATTTCTCCATGGCACACCATCGATTACGTGATATATTCTTATAGAAAACAGGGTGATGTGGCAAAATATTTAAACTTTTATTGTACAAAAAAGTAAGATTAGTAAAAAAAAAAGTAACGATATAATATTATTATTATTAAGTAAATGACATGTGCGCTACTATCATACGCATGGCATAAGCAAGGCACTTGGTCCAATATATAAACGCCAAATGAGGTGTGGATGATGCGCAATAAAATTAAAAGGAATAGAGTAATTTGGATTTTCTTGAACAACAGTTTGTGAAAACAAATGTCAAATTCAAATGGTGATTAAATATCATTTTAGTCTTATTCAGTTAATAAGCACGCAACGGGTGGCTTTGATGAAGAAAATAGTGAATTTACTAACCAATAATAATACTTCATTTTCAGCACTCTTTCTATTCTACACGACTACTTGTAGAATATTGTGGATATACAAAATCTTTAGAGGGATGTGAGAATATTGTGAGGTAAAATAATATTTTGAACGAATTCAAAATTTTGTATTTAAATTTTTTTTTGGAAGATTAACTTCATTTTTTTTTTAAATATGAGAATTTATAGAATATTTTTTCTGATTAATTTGAATCAAACATATCGAATAAAAGTTCAAATTTCGAATTTAATTTCTGATAAGTAATCTCAAATAAAATTATAATATGCAGAAAGAACTTATAACTCTTATAATGTATAAAATATAAAAAAATGTAGTGTCTATATATATATATATATATATAGTTATTTATTCCATGCCTTTTCACTATACACTTTTGTCAATAATTTCGATATGCTAATTTAAAAATAAATTATGATTAGTCCTTTTCAAAATAATAATAATAATCATATTTAATGTTTAGTCCTTAATATGTCTATATATAATTTTTTCAAAAAAGAATCTTCAATATACAGCATACTGAAATATTATTTTAAAAAATATTTCAGATGACAATTAATAGTTTTTTTTATAAAATAATAATTATTGTTATCATTATCATTGATCATATATAAATTAATTTAACTGGGAATTAACTTATCAATCAATTCAAAACCACTAACAAGTTTTTCTTTGTTAAATTTGGCTAAAGAACCCACTCTTTAGTGGCCAAAAGGACAAGTTCAAGAATGAATAGATTTATAATACTACAACCACTCTGGAAATTCGGTTGGTAAATAGCTGTCTCATATTTGAAGTACAATGGCTCTATATTTTAAGAGACTCAAACTCAATTAAATTATTTATTAAAAATAATTGGGAATAATTTTGAAATTACAAAGAAGAGCATGTAGACTTAAAAATAATATTTTTTTTACCAATTGTAGACACAAATTTTTTTAATAAAAAACAAGCACAAAAATTTCACGTAATTTAGTTATGACTAATCTCCACCGTCTATTAAGGAATCTGGGAGACACACAAGATGAATTCTTCACTCCCAATCAAATTTGATCCATATGCTTATCAAAAAAAAAAAAAAAAAAATTTTTGATCCATATGCATAAATCAAAGATTGAACATTTGACCATCTACTTAATAGCTCAAGTCGTTTAGATATTTTTATTTTACTAGGTTAACTTATTATTGTTAAGAAGCTACTAGGTTTAGTCTAATGGTGAGGGGTTTGTGTAGTCTGAGTAAGCAGGAGGTCCTAGGTTCGATCATCTCTGACTTCATTGTAACAAAAAAAATAATATTATTGTTAAGAAATTTCCACCGCTGTTTAGTAGTTAATCAATCTCCATTAGAAAATGAATCTATATGACCACCAATTTGTTTCCCGACACAATAGTCAAATATTAAACCTCTGACCACCTAATTAAGATGCTCCAACTCCAATCTCTTACTACTGGAACAAATTTATTATTTATTGCTGGTCAAAATTATTATTATTGGTGGTCAAAAATAAGGTTTTATTATTATTATTAAGGTAAAAAATAAGGTCAAAAATAAAATATTGTACCAAAAAAATAAAATAAAAAAAATAATGTTGAATAAAATAATTGATTTTGTGTATAAAGAATTTTAAAAAGAATACAAAAGAGCTTGTACCAAAAAAAAATAAAAATAAGCAGCAGCGTGAATGAGGGAGATGAGAGATTGAGAGAGAGAGAGAGAGAGAGTCCTGTGTCCAGCTAGCTATACGTAGTTTGGACTCATACAGACTCCTTTTTCTATACGTTATTACTATTCATTCATTTTTATTACGAGCTCTCCTCTTTTTTCTCCTTAATTCTTCATTCTCTTTTAAATTATTTTATTAATAATCAGAAACGAGAGAAAGTAAAAGCAAAACACAAACAAAAAGCGATTCTCGTTTCTCACTCACTTGGACCAATTTTCAATCCCCAAACAGAATCTAAGATTCATTCACTCACTCACTCTTACGGTTAGTTACTTCACTCGTCTTTGCTACTTCTACTTCTATCACCTTTTCCTTTGATTCATTCATTAATAGGTTTTATGCTTACTTTTTCTCTTCATCAATCCGATCGCATTGCATGAGTTGTTCTTCTAGTTTTGTTTTTCGTTTTTTTTTTAAGCTTTTTCTGAAATGGATTCGTGATCGAGGCTTATTAGTATATTGAATTTCACTCTTGTTGTAGATTATTTGATAGGGAATTAAGGAATGAATGAATTCGAGTTAAGTATTTATTTTATATTAATTCCTTGTTTGAGAAATGAAATGTAAGGTTTGCAGAAACTATGCATATTATGCTGCCAATTTTGTTTTCTTTCGGTTTCCTATAAAAATCAAATGCCATATATTGCTTTGTTTTAATCATTAATTAATTAATTAATGTTGTTTATTGAGAGTGTTATTCATGCTTGGAAACATATGTTTTGTATATGGATAGTGTAATTTGAAGTAATTCATTGCCCAGATCCATTTTTTATTGAAGTTCATATTTTGGTAGCTTTTTATAAGAGGTAATTTAATGACTTAGTTAAATGTTCGTGGTAGCTAAAGTCGGTATTTCGTTGATTGAAATATATCTATGAAGCACGAACACTCCTCAGATTAGCCGACACTTATGATTACACTTAATTATGTCATTTTCTCAGATTAGCTTTTTGATGTATGATGTTATTGCCTCTGAAAACATTAGTAATCTAACTTGAAGTTTCAAAAGCTTCTGCATCCCACTTTAGTTTGCTTTATAATAGATTAATAGCACATGGTTTCTATATGTAAATAGAGCTTAAGGAGTAATGGCTAGTTTAAGCTCTAATATATGTGAAAATGTGAATATTAAAGTACTCTAACCTTTCTGTTTTTTCTTATTTTTGATAATTTCCTTTGGATTTAAATGCAGATTATATGTACAAAAGTGGCTTCCTCGAGTGTGAATCCCTTGGAGGTAGCTTTCAGAAATAGCTACAGATGATAATTTTAACAGAGCTGATTGAAACTTTACATTGATTCTGAGTTCTACCGCTACCTACCTGCCGTAGGTGGTGATGCACTCTGCGGTAATGCTTAAGTACCTCTGGTGCTGCATTCTATTGGGATATTATATATCGTGCCTTTCTCTTAGTACAGGACAGCATTTGAATAGTAGTACCGGCTTACAAGTCTTGTTGGGTCACACTGAGTCACTTATCAGTGATGGTTCTCAACTCGATGATTTTGCATTTGCTGAAAAAACATCAACTTTGTCAGTCCCATCGAATGAGTCTGTTTCTTGTGAGGACTTGGAAGGTGTAGGATCTTTTAATACAACATGCTTGCTAAGCTCAACTCATTATTTGAAATCAGATATTGTCGCATATGGTTCTGGAAACCTGGAGATACTTTCCCATGTTTCACTTTTATGTCCTGTAGAAGGGTGCATGATATCAGTCAATGTGTCTGGCAGCATCAAACTTGGTCAAAATGCATCTATCGTTGCTAGTTCTGTTAGTTTATATGCCGCCAATGTGACTATGGGTTACAGTTCTTCTATAAACTCATCATCTTTGGGTGGGCTGCCACCTTCCCAAACTAGCGGCACACCTGTTGATAATGAAGGAGCTGGTGGAGGGCATGGTGGACGTGGTGCATCTTGTAAAAAAACCAATACGACAAACTGGGGTGGTGATGTTTATTCATGGTCTTCGTTGTCTGAGCCATGGAGCTACGGGAGCAAGGGTGGTGGAAAATCTAAAATAAAATACGGAGGGAATGGTGGGGGACGTATTAAGGTTATAGTGGAGGACACTATATATGTAAATGGGTCTATTACTGCAGAGGGAGGAGATGGAGGGTATGATGGGGGAGGTGGTTCCGGTGGAAGTATATTATTACATGCCGTAAAGTTGTGAGTATGAAGTACTTGTCATTCTGTGATCATATTATGGCTTCTAAACCACTTTCAAGGGTGTCTGTAACTATTAATTGAAGAGGGAAATGCATTTTTAATGCATCTGAAGTCACTTTTACTACTCTCTCCGTTTCATAAATAGTGTCTCCTTTGCACTTTTTGTCTCAAAATAATTGTCACTTTAGAATACCAGTGCAACATTTCCCCCCCACTATACCCTTATTTATTGAATTTCACTCCACTAACTATAATTAATAAGGGTGTTTTAGTAAATGACACTACTTTTACCATTAAAATCAATACAACTATAATTTTCTTAAGTACCACGCACAACCTAAACAAGACATTTTTTATGAGACGGAGGTAGTAATAGTTACCAGGTGCTAATTGCTACACTATAATTAGTAGTTTTAATACATATGAAAGGGTTCTGAAGTGTAGATTGATTAGATAATAGCAGATTTCTCTAAAAAGGAAAATTATGTTAATAGCGGCAATAGAGATTTGTGGTCTCTGCTGATGATGACACATTGTCTAATGTTCTGTTTACATGGATTTCCTTTGGCATGGTCATTTACAATTTCCATTTGCATATGACAGTATTTTTTTTTTCTTTTGAAGAAGTGCTGATATTTTTGGAAATGTATTGTCTTTGTTGAAGGTTTTTTAGTAGTTTCTAGTTTTTACAACTGTTTTTTATCATGGTTTGTATGGGAACTAACACATGTTGTCTAGTTTAATGTTCTTGTAACTTTCTTATGGACTTAGTTTTTTTGGATGAGTGTAGGAAGGGATATGGTAATATCAGTGCAGCTGGTGGGACGGGATGGGGTGGAGGCGGTGGAGGGAGAATATCACTTGATTGTTACAGCATACAAGAAGATTTGAAGATTACTGTCCACGGTTTGTTCCCATTCACTTTCTGTACATGGTGGCTAAACCAATGATGACTCCTGCTTGATGTTTATTTCTACTGTAAGAGTGTTGAGCTTAATCTATGTAAATCAAAATACCAAAAATAAGAATTTCTTTTAAACAAATACAAGTTGTCTGCAACTTTCGATACAAGCAAAATACCACATTTTTACCGAAAGAAAATGAGTGTAGGTGAGGGTATGATACTTCTTTCATAAAGGAAAAGAGAATTACATAATACTAAGTTACGTACAGGTCACTGTAGGTGATACATGAATTGTTGGAAAGGAAAAACTTCATTTTTAATTGAGAAAGCTGGCCTGTTTTTAATCCTTTAAATTTTATGAATATAGAGTGTAGAACTCATTTGTCAACAAAAGCTCTCAACTTGTCAGGCTTTACGTTAGATTTTGAAGTTTTTCTGAAAAGTTGTTCTTCTGTTTTAGATTCTGGAGTCTGTCCATTATTTCAGATTAGAGTCCATTATGTGATTGGCTTTCAATTGTCGCATTGATGTCCTTTGTGTCAAGTTAGTATCATCTTGCATGCTTAATTCTTTCAAACTTTAGAGATGCCAACTTCGTTGGGATGTTTAGTTCTTCCTTAATGTCAGGATGCTCTTGATTCAGTAAAAAAAAAAATTCTTTCAGACTTTTTGAGGTGGTTAGTTCAGTATTCTGCAACATTTTCTTCATTGGCAGATGCGGCGGGGATAATATGGATGAGTAGCATAAACTAGAATAGGAGAACGGTTGAGAGAAAACACTTAGGTGGCTTTCAAATCATTTATGTTTGTTTTACTATGAAATTACTTTATTACCTACTGGTTTTGTGTTGTTAACTTGAAGAACTATCCTTGTATCCTTGTGAAAAGAGGTGGATGCTGACCTCTGCCCAAAAGTAAGGAGTTTAATATTTTCCTTTGCTCACCTGCAGAGAACCTGAATCTTTTGGCGGTGTTGATGTTGCACTTAATGTTTGTATATATGTTCTCTTGTTACAAATGCTTTGGCTGACATTGTTATAGTTGTTGTATCTTCAATTTTTTTCAATTCATATAACATGCAAATATGCCTTTTTTAAAAATCTGAGTAGCAGAAGAAACTTCTAAACAATACATGCATTTGTTGTGACAGGTGGTTCGAGTATTGGCTGTACTGGTAATTCTGGAGCAGCTGGCACATATTTCAATGCAAATTTACTAAGTTTGAGAATCAGCAATGACAATGTCTCAACAGAAACAGAAACTCCTTTGCTTGACTTCTCAACCAGCCCTTTATGGTCAAATGTTTATGTGGAAAATAAGGCAAAAGTTTTGGTTCCACTTGTTTGGTCCAGAGTTCAGGTAGGAAAGTTATACGCATTATGCACTATGACAAACACACACACGATCATATGTCACCATTTTTTACGCACGTTTCAGAGAATTTTTGTATTATGACAACTTCTTTCGTAACAGTTTTCAAGCCACATACCACATCCAATTCCACTTTTCACGAAGCATATTGAAATCTATTGCCATTTTAGTAGAGAAAAATCTTGTAGAGATATCACCATTGGCTTAGTCAATTCAAATGATCAATGGGAAGATGATATAGCTAGTCTCTCGAAGCCCAATGATAAGTAAATATATGTACCAAGCTTGGTTTGTGTGACCAATATGCTTTAGCATGAGAGCGAGTGTTGGAATATATGTAAATAGGCCAGTCATATCTTGTAACTATTTTAGTGAGGACATTTTTATTCTTTTAATTACATTATGATTATATAAGTGTATCTGTTGTGTAATTTGGACTGATAGATTCAATCATGTGTATCTTTTCTTTCTTCCTTAACAGCTTTTGTCGATCTTTGAGTCGCTTTATAAAACATCGTGTATGACATAGCCATGTCTTTTAAAAGTATATATCAATTCTACTAGAGATCTTGCCATGTTTCCCATATATTGTGGATCACTACCTTGACTTCGTTATCAAAGCTATAGTAAGCAAATTGTTTTTCTTATATAGGGTTTTCAAGAATAAAGGTCCTGCATGAAACTTATTTCTTTAATATTACATTGTGTTTGAAAATAATTTCATTGATATATTATTTAATTTATTTATCATTCCTTGCAATTTTTAACCCTTGAAGCCTAATATATGATATTTATTTGAATTCTCTAATTATGAAGGTAAGAGGCCAAATTAGTGTATATAGTGGAGGAAGCTTAATCTTTGGGCTGTCCGACTATCCAATTTCTGAATTTGAGCTTGTTGCTGAAGAGCTTTTGTTGAGTGATTCTATCGTAAAGGTAACGATTCAAAGTTGTTGTTGTTGTTGTTTTTTTTTTTTTTTTTTTTTTTCCTGTTATAATTTTGGTTATATTCTCAATCCATTTAGGCGTCCCTTGTTTTAGAATACTATTTTCTGTGAGCTTTTAGTTTCAGTTGTCAGCTTATTATCTAATAACTTTACCTGTAATATACATGAAGGTTTATGGTGCATTTAGAGTTTCTGTTAAAATAATACTTATGTGGAACTCCACATTGCAAATTGATGGTGGTAGAAGTACTGCTGTGTCTGCTTCAATACTTGAAGTGAGAAATCTGGCTGTCCTAAGGGTAAATGGTCTTTATCATAATTCAAGTTATGTAGTATTTTACGTTACAGAACCATATTTTGATCTTTGCGGGCCGGAGTGTTCACAGTGATTGCAATTTTTTACCTTTGCAGCAACGTTCTGTCATTAGTTCAAATACAAACTTGGGCTTATATGGTCAGGGACTGCTACAATTGACTGGTGATGGTGATGCAATCAAAAGCCAGCGACTGTCCTTGTCTCTCTTCTATAATGTAACTGTAAGCAATATTCTTAGATAAAATCAATATACTCTTTTGATCAATCTGCATGCCATGAGAGTTGGAGCAAATATATACACATAGCTACAGTATAGATGGATCAGAAAGATGGAATTTGCAGCATCCATGTGTTCTATTTCTGTTATCTTTTCAAGGCTTTCTGTTCCCTTTTCACACTACGACAAGTTTTGTGTGTTGTCACTGTTTCCCAAATTCATGAATTTGTATGCAGCATTTTAACAGCCCTCCTCTCCTGACAGGTTGGTCCAGGTTCCTTACTTCAAGCTCCTTTGGATGATGATGCTAGTAGAGGCACGTAAGTATGACTGCTTTGTAGTCACATTGTTTGACTTAAAAGTTTTCCATCCAGCCTTTGAACTCCTCCGAAACTCTGAACATAATTGCTTATATTGTTTTGTTTTCTTATTAATGATTGCAGGGTGACAAAACATCTTTGTGACACACAGAGATGCCCAATAGATTTGATAACTCCACCTGACGACTGTCATGTCAATTATACACTATCCTTCTCACTTCAAGTAAGTTTTGTTAACAGAGCAGATTTGTTTTGTCAAAGAAAAAATAAAATAAAAAATAGGGCAGGTTTTATTTAGATGCATTTTATTTATAAAAAAAAAATGAAATTCTTGTATTTTTCGGTATTCAGTTTATTATACTCAGTTGGAACCTCTTCTCCCCACTTTTGTTGCATTTAATTTAATGCAATATGTCACGAACCAACTACCTCAAAAGCTTAACTTGTTAGGTGAAACTGAAAGTATGAAGAGTTTTAAACTTTTATAGAGAAAAAAAAGAAGTAATCTGAAATACCCACAAATACAGTGCATTTCTCACAAGTACAACACATGCAACTTTTTGGTTGGGCATTGCTTTTTGATTGAGATTGCACAACAACAATGTTTTTGTTCAAGCAGAACCTTATTGTGGGTTCTTCTGAGTTTTTTATAGATTTGTCGCGTTGAAGATCTTGTTGTATATGGCATTATGAAGGGAAGCATAATTCATATTCACAGGGCAAGGACTGTGGTTGTCGATACTGATGGTATGATAACGGCATCTGAATTAGGTAATTAATTTTTTTTTCAAATCCTTTATTCTCGGTTACTTTCTTCCCTTCCAAGTTTTTGCATGCTAGTCAAAATGCCAATTGCAAAAAAGGATATTATAATTTTTAGATTTTGATTAGACCAAGACCTTTTTCAGGTTGCACTGAAGGCATTGGTAAGGGGAACTTTTTGAATGGATCTGGCGGTGGTGCTGGACATGGTGGAAGAGGAGGAGCTGGATATTTCAAAGGGATAATGAGTGTTGGTGGTAATGAATATGGAAATGCTATTCTTCCATGTGAATTGGGAAGTGGAACTAAGGGCCCTAATGAGTCATATGGGCATGTTGCTGGAGGAGGGATGATTGGTAAATAGTTTTAAATAGTTCTGAAGTTTATATGTTTCAATTAAAGGGATTATCTAGTTTGCTTCTTATTTTAATATGGATGAAGATGGCTGCAAATTCTATATGTGACTGCCTCTTTATATGAAGAAAATATGTATACTTTTTGTAATATTCTCTGATAGAAGTTATTCTTGTTTATATGCTAGTTATGGGATCCATTCAGTGGCCACTTATGAGGCTTGATCTTTATGGATCCTTGAGGGCCGATGGTGAAAGCTTTAGCAAAGCAATAACAAGCAGTGATGGTTCTTTGGTTGGTGGTCTTGGTGGAGGTTCTGGTGGAACGGTCCTTCTTTTCCTTCAAGAATTCAGGCTTTTGGAGAGTTCCTCCTTATCTATTGTTGGCGGTAATGGTGGCTCCCTTGGTGGTGGTGGTGGAGGAGGAGGTCGAGTTCATTTCCATTGGTCAAGAATTGGTATGGGGGAAGAATATGTTCCTGTTGCAAGTATTAGTGGCACCATGAACTATAGGTATGCATAATCACTTTTCTAGTTACTCGAGTTAGAATCAGAGCATAAGAAAACGTTCCTGTTTTTCCTTTGTCTAGAACACTGTTTTCATCTTTAGAGAACTAATGAACTGACACCATAATCTATTGGGGACCAGTCTGTAAATTTACTCCTGTTAGTAACTTGAAGCATGATTGTTGTAAATAATGTAATAATTGTTTTGGTAAAAAGGTAATGTACATTTTCTTTAAATAAAATGCTGAAAAACAGCACCTCTTCATGATTATAAACAGTGGCGGTGCTGGTGACAATGGTGGCTTTCATGGACAGGAGGGTACCATAACTGGGAAAGCATGTCCTAAAGGCCTGTATGGAATCTTCTGCGAGGTTTGTTCCATTGGTTTTTTGTTTTTTTTCCATTTATTTTTGCCTAGTCTGTTGGATATATGTATCTATCCATCTATCACTTTATGTGGTAAGCAAGAAATATGTAGAAACTAGGGAGCTCTGCTTAGACAATATATATTTTTTGAATGCCCCCTTGTAAGTATATTTTAAGAAGACATAATTCTCTGCTCTTGTAAAATTTCAGGAATGTCCTGTTGGTACTTATAAAGATGTCGATGGTTCTGATGAACATCTTTGCATTCCTTGTCCTCTTGATCTTCTTCCAAATCGTGCAAATTTCATATATAAACGAGGTATCTTTGATGGTTTATAACTAGGTTTTATGTCCCTAGCTTTGCTCTATCTCTAATTTTTAATGCGGCCATTTTCATTGCAGGGGGGGTTACACAGAATTCTTGTCCATATAAATGTATATCGGATAAGTATGGAATGCCGAATTGCTATACACCTCTGGAGGAGCTAATTTATACATTTTGGGGTCCCTGGCCATTTTCAGTAATGTTGTCATTCATTTTATTGCTTTTGGCTCTGCTACTCAGTACTTTGAGAATCAAGTTGATTGGTTCTGGTTCATATCATAGTTCGAGTTCAATTGAACACCATAATCATCACAGTTTTCCACATCTCCTTTCTCTTTCTGAGGTACTACTCTTATACCAAAGTTTGCACTGTTTAATTTAATCAGGTCTTTCTGTGGCAATACTTGACCTTTGTCGCATTATTTCTGAAACTATTGGAAGGTTTAAATTTTATGTTTTTCAAAAACCAGGTGCGTGGAGCCAGAGCGGACGAAACTCAAAGTCATGTACACAGAATGTACTTTATGGGTCCTAATACTTTCAGAGAACCCTGGCATCTTCCTTACTCACCTCCCCATGCTATAATTGAAATTGTGTAAGAAAATACTTAATTCACATGTTCATGTCATGTATTCTGATGTCATTTACTTTGTGCACCATGTGCTGATAAATACTGGACGTATTTATTTTAGTCCAAATCATAAATCTTCGGTGTTGCTAAGTATTACAGCTTTGCCACTTAGGTCAAACTTATTTTACTCTGTACTTCTTGATTTCTGATATTTGCCACCAAACAAGTTTTTCTTAATAGTTTCTATTGCAAAAGACGTCTTGGTACGGGAAACACTTATCAATGAAGATTCTACACCAAGCATCTTTGTATAAAGAAAAGATAAACTAGCCCAGTTTGGGAGGCTTAACGACACCTTAGCATTTGAATCTCGCATCATAATACTGTAAAACTGTTAGTGATATAATATTAAATTCTTTTAATAAGCCTTCACCTAACAGTTTTTAGAACTATGTTATCAAATATCAACCAACTATCCCAAAAGTTTTACCTGTTCGGTGAAACGACACATTAATCGTTTTATATTGCACTTTTATTCTTTAACAATAATCATGGTTTTGATTTGGATTTGATCCTAATGGGATGCAGGTATGAGGATGCTTTTAATAGATTTATTGATGAGATCAATTCTGTTGCTGCATATGATTGGTGGGAAGGTTCGGTGCACAGTATACTTTCAGTTGTGGCATATCCTTGTGCCTGGTCTTGGAAGCATTGGCGGCGAAGAGTCAAAATTGGTCGCCTTCAGGAATATGTCAAGTCTGAATATGACCATTCTTGTCTACGCTCCTGTCGATCCCGTGCTTTGTATAAAGGGATGAAGGTTTGACTTGTAAAACATTTTACAACCTGGAGTAATTTCCACAAAATTCCTAGTTATTCACTTATATTGATGTAATTTCTCTTGCAATCGTTAGAGACAAGGTAGAATGATGTAGGTAAGCAGAGGCTTTTAGGATTTAACATATTGAAATTTCTTTAGTGCAAGGATTCAGTTGTACTAAATAATTAGACTGAAGGTTCATTGGGAATTTGGAAGTGAGGGTAAATAATGCTTCCTAGCAAGACACAAACATCAAAAGAACAATCCAAGACCAATACTAGCCCAGGGCTTGGTCTGCTCACAATAGCATTATAAAATAAAGAAAATGACAAAATTAATCCTAAATTTCTATAAAAAACTGAAGAGCTTCTAGTAAATGTTATGGAATATTACAGTCATCATGAAGAATCAAAGTTAAACTAAAATTCTAAAATGACTTGATTTTTAAGGCTATGATTTATTGATGCTAGTGCATTCTATGGTATAGGCGGCTTGGTATTCACTGAATATTATTATGTTGGCCTTTTCACCATCATGATTTCACTTTTGGTTTTCCTTGAAAAGATTTCCATAAATTGCATATGTTCTTATTCACTCATTTTCGTTTCATTAAAATGTTTCAACTTCTAAGAATCATATCTTGATCAGTCATATATACTACCAGAAAGTTTGTTGGTTACTTCTTCATGATTGTTTAGAGTTCCTATAAGCCATAAGTACGTTCATATTAAGCTTGAAAGTTACAAACATGGCTGTATCCAAATTCAGAGGATGTCATGTTTATTAGACTGCATCCCTTGATTTGCATACGAGACAGTTATAAACAACAGTGTTATTTATGCATAAATAAATGTGATGTTTAATCTGTATTCTTCTGTTTTCTCCAACAAACTGGTATTTGAATTGAAGAGGTTATCATAGTATTAAGTGATGCACGCTTTCATCCATATTAATGTCTTTAAGAAACAATTGATGCAGGTTGGGGCAACTCCAGATTTAATGGTATCATACATTGATTTTTTCCTTGGTGGTGATGAGAAGAGATTAGACATTGTATCAATTATACAGAAGAGATTCCCCATGTGCATAATTTTTGGTGGGGATGGGAGCTATATGGAGCCTTACAATCTTTACAGTGATACACTGTTGACAAACCTCCTTGGCCAGGTGTCTTTATTATTCCTGTTGTTAAGATTTAGTCAGTTATTATCTCTATACATAACTGACATACAAATGCCGAACTTGATATCAACAGCATGTCCCAGCAACTGTTTGGAATCGCTTGGTATCTGGACTAAATGCTCAGTTACGGACAGTGAGGCATGGATCAATTCGTACTGCACTAGGTCCTGTTATTGATTGGACAAATAGCCATGCAAACCCCCAACTTGAGTTCCACGGAGTTAAAATTGAGCTTGGATGGTTCCAAGCAACAGCTTCTGGTTACTATCAGCTGGGTGTTGTGGTAGCAGTTGGGGAATATTCTCTTCATGGTTTGCACCAGTCTGATACTTGGGTTGGTACTGATGAAGCTATGAGGTAATTTACGGTGCTGAGTTAATGCTGCATTCAGATTGTAGGTTGGTTTATTCAATTAAGCCAAACATGACAGTGAATGATATCAACCACCTCATTTTAAGTTCCTTGATTCCCTGACATTGTTTTGTACATCCTAGGTGGAGATTAGTATTGGCAAGAATTCATGGTTTGTTTTTCTAAATACGTTGTGCATAGTAGCTTCATGGGATTTTTTTTATGCTTATGACAGGAAAAATGTGGCACATGGAAGAAAGAATCTTCAGCAGCTACAGCACAACTTGCCATACATGAGCAATTCATTGTCTCTTAAAAGGATAACTGGAGGCATTAATGGTGGCCTGATAAATGATGCTACCTTAAGATCATTGGATTTCAAAAAAGACTTTCTGTTCCCACTTTCACTGCTGTTGTGCAATACTAGACCTGTTGGTCGTCAGGTAGTTAAGTTGTTTTAGGTGATTCACCTCTCCACAACTATAAATTGAACATTGTCTAATGCATGGGATGTTTGTTTCAGGATACTGTGCAACTGCTAATTACTTTGATGCTTTTAGCTGATCTTTCGGTCACTGTCCTCATGTTGCTTCAGTTCTACTGGATTTCTCTTGCAGCGTTTCTTTCTGTTTTACTAATCCTTCCTCTTTCTCTACTCTCTCCATTTCTTGCCGGTTTGAATGCTTTATTTAGTAAAGAACCTAGAAGAGCTTCACTTTCTCGAGTTTATGCGCTGTGGAATGCTACTTCTCTGTCTAATATTGTAAGTTGTGCTTATATTGTGATACTATTTGGTATAACTTCCCATCGCATGTGTAAAGCAGATGAGGAGTAAAAATAGGCTTTGTAGTGAGTAACCTGCTGTAAAAATTCGGACTATATAAAAGTGTAAGAGGAAGCTGCTGACAGATATTGTTAAGCATATGAAAAGCTCTAACTGCTATAAGGCAATTGCTTAGAAATATCACAATTGCAAATGAGGCTTGTAGTACAGAATTTTTATTTGAAAAACACAATTCAGTGGTGAATATTATTTAGATATAGGAAAATAGTGTCAAACTCATAGGATTTTAGATATAAGGAAGGGAAGAGAAATAATGAAGACTTAGAATTTACGATTATGATTTGATACCTAAAAGACTAGCTACTAACCTTATTTTAAGTCTGGTTAAATATGGAAACTGTCAGATTTTATATTGGGCCTAACTCATCCTTACAAAACCGGCTTGTAAGGTGAGGGTTGTCAAAGCTATATAAACGCTACACAGGCCATATCTCTTAGCAATGTGGGACTAAATCCACCCCTTCACACCCAACACAATGAAGGTGTTGGAGGCTGCAATGAAGGCAACCCAAATGCCGCAATTAGGCAGATGGGGGCGGACCGCAATGAAGGCGGAATATCCAACACACCCCCTCACGCTCAGGCCCAATGGGCCTTAAGCGTGGACGATGCGGGAAGCCCAACAATAGATCTAGGATAGGCTCTGATACCATGTCAGATTTTATATTTGGCCCAACTCATCCTCACAAAACCGGCTTGTTAGGTGAGGGTTGTCAAAGCTATATAAACGCTACACAGGCCATATCTCTTAGCAATGTGGGACTAAATCCACCCCTTCACACCCAACACAATGAAGGTGTTGGAGGCTGCAATGAAGGCAACCCAAATGCCGCAATTAGGCAGATGGGGGCGGACCGCAATGAAGGCGGAATATCCAACAGAAACTAATCACGAAAGTAGAAGACTCCTAATCCTAATTAAACGAGGAAGCTTAAGAATTCTAGGCATATTGAATTTTTAAATTTTTAAGACATGTTCATTCATGCAATCATTTGAAATATATTTCCTGCTTATCTAACGTGTGTGCACGGCCGTGTGCAGGGAGTGGCTTTTATTTGTTGCCTCCTTCATTATACATTAACCCACATTCACTACCCTGATGAGGCAAGTACTAGGAATGTTAAGAGGTAATCAACTTCTAAATGGCATCATTTTATCTCAAACAACAATGGTATATTTCACAACAGACCTGCATTCTTGTTTAAGTTTACTTGTGTCTGATAGTACTTAGTACATTAAGAAATCAAATCTGATTAATTATTACATCATCTTATCCATTCTGCATAGAGCTTTTGGTAAGATTTGTCTGATGGAAAGTATCATGTATAATATTCAATAAAGCTGAAACATGAATTTATTTTGTGATAGTTTGTTTTCTGTGCATTTTCAATGCTTACAGAAATGGTTATTTCTTATTTCATTTTAATTGTATTTTTACTACTGCTTTAATTGGGCTAACAGATACAAGCAACCATATCCATGTTAAGGAGCTCACGTTGAAACATCACAATTTTTCCTGATTATTTTTTCTGTCCTATTCTGCTGAGTTTGATAATCCGGTCTCATTTCCCTTACATCCTCTCTTTTTTGAGAAACTCTCAGACCAAATTCTATCTTGTCACAATTTTCCAATGCAAATATAAGAGTTTGATTTTGCAAAGGATGTATTTCTCTGTGAAAATATTTTAATGGGGGAAATATGTATTGGTAGAAAAATTAGAGTTCTGGAAAAGGCCACTAACAAAAAGGCATTTCCTATTAATACGTCCTACCAGAGCTTGATACAAGTTCCAAACCCCCCCGGCTAAGAGTACCTAGTGGTCTGAAAAAACACCCGTAATAGATACACTTCCAGGAACTGAGATGACAAGCTGTGATCGCCTGATATTACATCCGTTTCAATCTAAACCATGCACTAAATAACTTGTTGCAGTTTGCATTTAACCATCACACCCATTTTGCCACTAGAGCCAATACTATAGTTAGATTAGATGGCTATTGTTAGGATATTCCTTGGTTCCTAACAAGCTAATTTCTGACACCCAATCCTAATTTAGTTTTGTAGCTCCTAACAAACAATCTCTTTTTCTAGATTGCCCAGCACTCGTTCCTAGCCACAGGAAATCCCTCATATTTCCCTATTCTTTGAGCCATCAACGATTCAACAATGTGGCAATGTCTCTGGTTACATGCGAGAACGAAGCTAGTCATTATTCTTACATGGATCCTTTGCCACTTAAATTGGTTTTGGCTGGTTTTGATGATTTTGCTTTGTATACTATAATTTTTAGTCGCCAAGTGCTTTTAGAACTTGTTGGTGTATTTTTTTTTATCCCAGTACTCTGTTTTTTAAATTTTGATTGGTTGTTCTTGCAGGGAAGATGATAAATGTTGGCTTTTGCCCACCATCCTTTTTCTATTCAAGTTGGTACAAGCCCGTTTTGTCAGTTGGCATATAGCGAATCTGGAAGTCCAGGATTTTTCTCTATTTTGTCCTGATCCAGATGCCTTTTGGGCTCATGAATCTGGTTTATAACAGAAAAACATTAGAATGCGAACATCCATAAGGAGGCTTTATTTAGCGTGATCGTAAGGTTGTAGCTGCCTTGCCGTGTGAATATTCTCAGGAGATGTACAGGATACTACAGTTTCTGCATTTTTTGGTTCCTTGTAAAAAAGAAAAGGCCTAGATTCAGGGTAGTAGTTTTTGTTTTTAAGGGTGGTCGCCATTTCCTTGTGTATTTAAATCTCTATTTTTTGTGAAGCATTTTTTGACGTACACTACCAAAAAATTAACGAGTAAATTAGAATTTTGATTTAAGGGTCAGACAATTAAGCTCTCGAATTTATAAAATAAAAATTTAGCCTGAATATCATCCACTTTTTTTTGAGTCGCCATTTCCTTATTTTTTGACATGCATTTTCACACTACTACTACACTTTATTTTTAACTTGGATATCATCCACTAAGAATTACCATAATTTTAAGGGTTACATAAGCATTAGTATATAAACAAACAAGAAATTAAAGTGTTGCATATATATGTGGCTAACTATTCCTACAAGAATCCCTTCATTTGGTCCCAACTCTAGTGAGAGAGAGTGTGATGTCGAACACTCTTTCTATTGGAGGTTCTTATGATGGTCATCATTGAGAAGTATATACAAAACAAAGAAAGATGAACAGATAAATAAAAACACACACCATATACACCAAAGGGATATTGTCAGCCTCTCTTACATTCTCATGATCAACCAAGTCTACCCATACTCATGCACCCAGTCTCTTCTATATGTTCATAGAGTGACTACAATTTTTTATCAACCTTAGACTATGTACAATGCTTTCATTTTTCAACACCCACCTTTTTCATTTTTTAAACTTCACATCATCTTCTTTCTCTTCCATCTAATAATTCGGCACTCATTCAATTTTTACTCACTACAATGGTTTTGCTTAATAAAATTCAACACTCTACCCCACCACTTTTATTTCATATTCTTATTTTCTTTTATGTTTTTGTGATTATATATTGATAACAATTATCGATTGAAAATAAATTAAAATAATTAAGAGTTAAATAATTTTTTTTTTAATTTAATAATGTATTTGAATTTATTTTTTTAATTTTATATTCTTAATCAATTTTTTTTTCTTGCAAGTAATAAAGACGAGATATAGGGATAGTTATTACTCCCTCCGGTCCTTTTTATAAGGAACACTTTGAAAAAATCACACAGACCAATGAAGCACATTTAACATAGTTATTTTCATTTAATACTCTTATAAATTTAAATTTATTCCATGTATACCCTTATTTAATTACTCTTTATTCAACTAACTTACTTATTTTTAAATTCTCTCTCATAATAAATAAGGGCATAAGTGAAATTGAACATTTAAAACATTTAAAAATTGGTCAAAGTTTCTTATAAAAATGACCAAATTTTTTGCCCTAAGTGTTCCTTATAAAAAGGACCGGAGAGAGTATTAAAACAAATAAAATTTTAAAAAAACTTAAAATGCAATACAATACACTAAACACACAACACACCTAAAAATGAGATTTTTAGTATTGGTACAACAATGGAAGAATGAGCCCCCATTTAAATAAGAAATTGAGTTGGTGAAATGAACAGACTCCAATCAAATAATGCAATGTAGTTAAATAATAGATAAGGATAGAAATCAGACCGAGTGATTGAAATCGACGGACTCCAAACAAATACCTCAATGTAGGTGTTGAATAATAGATAAGGCAAAAAATGACAAAATACAAACAATAAACTTGACAATACATAATTTAAATGCAACAGAGTTAAATAATAGATAAGACACAAAGTGACAAAATATAAACAATGACTTGACAACATTTAATTTCGAAACAGACCGGGACCCAACTTTTCCAATAGCTCTTTGCTCCGATCATCGAGATGCTCCTTTGAATTTAGCTTCATAAACATCTTCATCTTCTTAGCCTCAATACTTTCTTTCAACAATTGGTTAGCCTCCTCATGCCTCATGAGTATTTTGTCCAATAGTTCCAACTCTTTCTCCTTATATTGTTTGAATTCATTCCACTCTTTGTTGATCGATTCCAAGGATGCGCCCTTGCTTTTCTTTTTACCCTTTTTTTTAGCTGCATCACTCCCCATTGGACGAGTACTAGATCCTACGGAGTTGGAATCACTTGCATCACTCTGGTTGGAAGATTCATTTTGAAATCTATATTTGTTGGAATTTGGGTAGTTGAAAGGGTAATTAGTAAAAGTTTGGGTGTTAAAAGGGTTATTGTTGGGATCCATTTCACTAAAGAGATGTTTAGAGCTACAAACAAGAGTTTATTGAAGGCTAAATAGAAAAATGAGAGGGAAAAATTGTTTTTTTTCGGTGTCCAAATCAAATGAACCAAGTCTCTATTTATAGATAAAAAAATGATGAATTTTGGTGAAAAATTTAAAAATAAATTACCAAAAATAAAATAAAATAAATTTACTATGAAATAATTGACCCCAAATAATTAGGATGAGATAAAAATCTAAAAATCACAACAACCAATAAGAGTTGCAAGTGTAGGAAGTGACCTACTCCCTCCCCACCGACTTGTGGTTTCAACGGTTGAAAACTTTCAACCCCAATTTATTCACATAATTTTCAATAACCTATTCATCACCCCAATGAACACATTCAATAGTTGAAAAAAATATTCAAACACATCCATTGCACATCAAGCTGAATTTGGTTTCTCCCTAGAAGCTAGTGCTAGGTGAGTAACTCAGTTGTCCATCCACATATTCCGTACATCGTACTTCTAAGCATTCACGCCCTTGTCCTTAACAACTTGTGAAGAGTGGCATGTATGTGCTACACTATAGCAACCAAATTGACGATCACTTGTTAAACTAGTTATACTTGAATGCATCCCTAGAATCCTCTTGCTCCTTTATATTGTGTCTACTCTTTTTTTTTTTTCTTTTTTTCTTTTTGTATAGTGACAAGTAGCTGAAACTCACACAATTGCGAGGTTTCGAATTCGAATCCAGATGAAGATATTGATGTTTCAAAAAGAACATGTGTTTGTTGCATGGATGTTTTAATGATTTTGTGTTGATCAGACGCACCATGCACAAGAGTATTCCAAGTTTCCAAATTTCAACACAAGAGTATAGCTTTTTATGGCCAAATCACGTTATTCCGGAATAAATGGGCAATAGTTGTTAAGCCATGTTTTTCAATTTTTTTAAAGATACTCCTTATTTTTAAAAACTACTACATAATAAAAATTATTTTTGCCTAATTTCATTTTAGTCATCTATATATATAAATCCTAGATAGTTGTGGAATTGCCTATCTAAACCCTAATCCACAAACCAATGAAAACCTTTCATTTAGCCACATCATCCACTTACATCCATTTAATGTGGGGTACTAATTGTTATTATTATTATTATTATTATTATTATTTTGAGTTATTATTCATTTTAAATTTTTTTGTTCATTTTATTATTTTGTGTATTTTATTGTCTTTTTTTTTTTCAAAAAAGTTAATGTTTTTGCTAATAATTTTTTGCCCAATCTTTATAAATATAAGGAGTTGGTCGATTGTCAGGACTACTTTCTAATGTTAGTAAAAAAAAAAGATAAAATAAATTTTACTAATGGTTGTTATGCCCTGTATGATTTTTATCATATTCGATATTTGAGTATGAGTTAAGTTGGTTTATCTTTGCTCCAATAAGTTTCAAATTAATATAAATGTCAAATTCGATAATACAGTAGTTTTTTTGTAAGAGATAATGAAGTAGTTTATCCAACTAAGAATCCTCCAATGAGATTTATAATATAAATAAAAACTTATGTTTCAACATCGATTGTTTTCCCGGGTCAATTATATGTTATCATTTCCATAGTTATTTTGAAGAATGAGTTAAAGATATTGCTGATCAAATGCACAGTGTATGAGTATGACCACAAACCGTTTTCATAGCGACATGACAATTTATGGATTACCAACTTATTTTGGTAGATGCAATAAGATTCATTATAATCTTTTCGAAATGTATAAACACATCTTTAATATCTATCTTATATTTACATCATTTTTATTATTATTATTATTATTTTGTTGTTGATATTATTATTATTATTATTATAATTTTCATAATACTTATTGATTCAATTTAAACGAATGATTTTTCAACATTACAATATAAAATACCGCATAATACCCGTGCATCGCACGGGTGTGAGACTAGTTTATAGAAATTACTGAATACAATTGTGTCAACTCTACTTAATTTTTAGATATAGACAACTCAACCAAACATACCCTTATATAACATTGCAAATTAGGCCAACTGGCCAAGCAGGAAACAGAATGGAATTTGATAAACACATTTAAGAGAGTGCTAAAGTGCTTCATTGTTCATAAAAAATAATGGTTTATGCACAGTAAAATAGCCACAGGTAAAAAATTAACACAACCAAATGAGGCCAGGGAAGAGGGTAGTACAAAGGAGAGAGTAATGACAACATTCTCTCAGGTTGAATAGATACAGCTTGGCCAAAAGCAAAAGAAAAATACTTACAAAAAGATTATGGAGTGGTGTCTTGATAGAGTATACCACTACGAACACCAAGAAGGGTTCCTGATGTTTTTACTCCGTCCTGAAACCCTTTTTAGTGTTCACAGTGATATGCAGTATCATGTACAAATGCAAATGTCAGCTCCCTTACAACCTGGTGGTTTCTAGAGTTTTGCTTAATCACAGCCTGCTGAATAGATCGAAATACTCTCTCCACCGTGTCACATATATTAAATTAGGATGGAGTCTTCAAGGATACAATTACAATTTTGAGTTTTGTCTCCAAGGACACCCACTGTCAAAAGCTTGTTCTAACACATCCTCCATTCGTTTTGCAAGCAGTATCTGTATATTCATTTCATTGGTAAGTTATTAAGGATGATAAACGTAAATCATAAAATTAAGCAGGGAAATAGTCGAGTGTCTTTCAAAACATACTATCATAAAGATGGGACAAGAAATAGTGAAAAATGTTTGATATCAATTTATCAAATATGTCTAACCCAGTATCAACTCTACTACCACCAAGTGGGGTTAAGGGAATAATATTTATTTATTTTTTAAATTTAAAAGTATCAACTACTAACTATGCACAGTTCACAACTAAAAAATTGAGCAAATGTGCTGGATTACAACAAAGTTACCTCCAAATTGGCTAGCACTGATGGTGGTACTTCAACCAAGTCCTTTAAGTTCTTTTCAGGTAGAATGACTCTCTTAATACCATACCGATGTGCAGCTAGTATCTGTGAAGATTGATAATAATCAGATCATGCCACATTTTTTACCCATAAGCATTTTTTTTTGTCACTGAAGATTGTTAAACTTAAATTCAAGGGGTCTTGGATAGGCTCTGATACCATCTTATAATTTGGGTTGGGCCAAACTTAAATTCTTGTAAGGTGAGGTGAGGGTTGCCCCACTTATAAACTTATGTTCAGGTCATATCTTATTCAATGCGAGGATCTTAACAATAAGCTACCATCTAGTAAGTCTTGATATCCACCATTCATAAGCTTTGAGGTGCTTAATTGTGCATGTCGTATCATAATGAAATTACTTTATTAGTTGCTTTATAGCAGTACCAATAAATGCAAAATCAATTGCATATTTGCTACTACACTTGTGTGGCACGGTGACATTATCTTTAACATCCATTAGAAAGTTAACACTGGTCATAAAAACACAAGAAACATACCTTATCCTTGATACCACCGACAGGTAGTACTAGACCCCTCAACGTCATCTCTCCAGTCATAGCGGTATCAGATCTCACTTTTCTCTTACTGAAAAGAGAAACCAATGCTGTGACCAAAGTTACACCAGCTGAAGGCCCATCTTTAGGTATTGCACCTGCAGGAAAATGTATATGTATATCACGACCCTCCAACAGATTAATGCCCTCCGCAGAAGTCAGTTTGAGATCAGCTGCCCTTGCTCTTACCTATAAATCAACTTTTCATAGTCGGTGAAACAATTTACAAGTCTTGAATTAATACAAACAACAAAATCTGTGCATATGTAACAATGAGATGGCAACTGTTCATATGCACAAAAACTTGAGCCAGCCTATTACCATTGGCACCCATCTCATGCAGATGGAATTGGATGACTAAATTTAGTATAAAAAAGTGGAAGAAAGTGCGGCTCCTATTTATTGTAAGACACCATTTTAAGATACATGTAGATGTCCAACCCTACTGACGCAGTACGGAAGCGCTAGGTTAGCAAAACGCTAAACCTAATGGATAAAGACAAGCCGCAAACACAAACTTGTCAAAATAGGGTTTCGGAGTCCACCGAAAGAGTAATTTGGAATCCACCAAATTTGAGAAAAATCTCTGAATTTTTATTGAATCAAAAGGTTTGCCTTCAAGGCTACAATAATTTAGTTTAAATAGGAGTGAGAAATAAAAATAACAAATCTCCTAAAAGATTGTAAAAGAAAATAACAAACCTAACTAAATAAAAATAAGAAATCTACCTAAAATATAATAAAACTAAATCTAACTAAAATAATAATATACACAAGAAATCCTCCTACATCAGTCTCCTCTACCTCAAAAGAACTCGTCCCCGAGTTCTCGTCTTGATAAAGAGCTTCCTTTGCAGGTTGACTCCTCCAATGAACAAGAGACCACCCTCCTGGATCCCATTGAATGAAGTGAGAGGACCTGTCTCGTGTCAACACATCCAAATAACCACCGGGGTTCCATTGCTCAAAGATAGAACACAGAATTTGAAATTTATCACAAAAGGGTATTTGACCCAACTCAGTTAACATGTTTGAGCTAGTGCCTAAACCATAAGATTTAAGGTAAAATCCTAATTGAACCCGATCTATAAGCAAATCCTTGAGTTCAATGTGACGGCTGTGATGCGGAGGTTTTGCTGAGATGGAAGTCGCCGCCTGCATCCTAGTGTCCGGAGGTTCTAGTGGCGGTAAGGTTGTTGCCGGATTTCGCACAAATACATCTGGCCTAAACGGAGCCGCCACAGGTAGGTCGACATCAAGTTGTGGATCACCAGACTTGCACAAGACAATTTTTTTTATCCTAGTTGGATTCTCTTCACCTCCCTCTTCGGACACAACTTCCTCATCCTCAGAACTCGAGTCATTAGTAGATGGGTTGTTGCGGTTGTTGTCGCCGTTTCTGTTGTTGTTATTGTTTCTATTGCTGTTGTAGTTTCGGTTGTTGTTGGATAACGTTGTCACATGTGTTGTGTTGTCAGAGCTGTGATGGCCGCGGTTAAAGCCGTCATGGCACCGTAAAACTCTGCTTTCGTCACCGGTTGATCTCCCATCTGATCACGTTAGAAAAGAACAGGAGAAACCTGCTCTGATACCAACTGACGCAGAACGGAAGCGCTAGGTTAGCAAAACGCTAAACCTAATGGATAAAGACAAGCCGCAAACACAAACTTGTCAAAATAGGGTTTCGGAGTCCACCGAAAGAGTAATTTGGAGTCCACCAAATTTGAGAAAAATCTCCGAAATTTTATTGAATCAAAAAGTTTGCCTTCAAGGCTACAATAATTTAGTTTAAATAGGAGTGAGAAATAAAAATAACAAATCTCCTAAAAGATTGTAAAAGAAAATAACAAACCTAACTAAATAAAAATAAGAAATCTACCTAAAATATAATAAAACTAAATCTAACTAAAATAATAATATACACAAGAAATCCTCCTACATCACCTACCTAGTCATACACATGAAGTTTACAGATATTTAAGATCCATACCACCTTACTGTTATCAAAGGAAAAAAATACGTCTAAAGAAACAACACTAATTAGCAAAAGACACCCCTTATAGGATCTAAAGTGTGTCTAAAAAACACTAATTATAAAAAATGTGTCACTATCAGAATGATTATATAACAATGCTTAAGCAAACTTTGGAACAAAAACAATAGGCCGGATGAATAGAAAGCATGCTTATACACTTTGCACACTCATATTGTACGACTGCCCATGCACATACACATGGTAATCAGCCTGATACAAGTAACACCGGAATTTTTTTTTGGACAGGCATAACATTCAACATATCATTCAAGTGAACATAAACGAACAAAACCAAACAAGATAAAAGTGGGTTGAAACTTATTTAGATATAGTCGGTTACCCATGTTAGTGCAATTTGAGCTGATTCTTTGATCACATCACCAAGTTGTCCAGTAAGATGCAATTCACCCTTCCCTACCATTGTTGAAGCCTCCACAAACTGAACTTCTCCACCAAAAGTAGTCCAAACCAGCCCAACACATATCCCAGGGGTTACAACACGTTCTGCTGTTTCTCTTCCATCAAACTTTGGAGGCTGCATTTGATGACATCAACCAATTAGGCATTCTCCTTGCCTTTAAGCATATTATAAAATCTATTTTCCATTGGAGATTGCATATGTAAGATCTCTTTCAAGATGACTTCATACACAAGGTACAAATTCACCTTTTATATCAGAGCCACACTGTAAAACCGCATTTTAATATGGCATTTCATTCACAGAAAACGCACCAATGAAATGAATAGTAAAAAAAACATTTTTTGTATGGGTAATTTTAAGCTTCAATTGAAAATCTTAGAATTTGGGTTGGACCTAACTCAATCTTACAAAACCGGCTTGTAAGGCGAGGGTTGCCTAAGCTTTATAAACACTACATAGGCCATATCTCTAGGAAATGTAGGACTAAATCCAACCCAACACAATGAAGGTGTTGGAGGTTGCAATAAAGGAAGCCCAAATGCCGCAATTAGGCGGCTAGGGGTGGACCGCAATGAAGGCGTAATTTCCAACAGAAAATAAGCAGAAATTTAAACAGAAATTACCCCAAGCACTTTTTCAACCATAGTTTCATCAACAACCAGTGGAGAAGTGATCCTAAATGTGTTTGAAATGTCACGGTTGTTGACACCCATTGGTATCACTTCCATTTCCACTTCAGCGCTATCGACAAGTCTGTTTTCAAGAAGCGGTGTACTAAGTCCCTCTACTCCTTTGCTAAGTGGAACTACTTGTTCTTGCTCTGCTACTCTCACTGCAGCAGCACGAGCAAGGGCAGCTAGATTCCTTTCCAAACTTCGAACACCAGCTTCCCTAGTATATCTCTGAATAACAAGTTGCACCATCGCCTGCATCAACAGAGTTGCCAATTAAAGTCCTATACAACAGAATTACTTTCTAAGACAACCTGTACAAAACGAGTTTCTGTACAATTATACAGTATGTCTTACACAATTTCCTTAGTTTAGTTATGTTATTTTACCATTATGGACAATATAGAAGAAGAGAACAAAACACCAGGGTCTAATGCTCAAATCACAAAATGTATTCAGTGTAAAACATAAAAAACACAAATTTTCCAATATTGTGCGGACTGGACAAAGAGATGCTACAATAGATAGGGCTATAGTATTGAATTTCTTGCCCAAACATTGAAACCCATGTAAATTTAACAATAGAGGCATGTTTAGATTAACTTATCTGAGGTTATCTACTGGCATAAGTTTTGTGAACAGTCTGGGAGCCCTTATGAAAACAACTTATGACATTGTTCATAAGCTATTTTTAGCTTATTTTCCTAAGTTCTCCAAGATAGCTTATGAAAACAGCTTATACAAAAAACAATTTAACTTTATTTTATCTTTTTCCACAGAAATAGCTATACATAAGCCCTTATCCTAAGTGCTTATGGTATAAGCTGCAAATAAGCTATTTATCCACACAAGGCCTAAATTACACATTTCCTATGAGTAGTAGAATATTGTTTGTTTGTTTTAACATAAAAGGATGGCAACCAAATCATTTTCATTTGCACTGAATGAGAACAAACTTTTCGCTTTTCATAGATTTCCTTTTATATCAATAAATTAAATACCTTTGGAATTTGAAGAAACTCAGAACTCAATCCATGTTGGTCCAGAACTCTTGGAATTAAATGCCGCATGGCTATTTTGAGCTTTTCCTCGGGTGTATACCCAGGAAGCTCGATGACTTCCATCCTGTCAAGGAGAGGTGGAGGAATAGGTTGTGCCCTATTTGCTGTAGCAACAAAAATTACCTTGGATAGATCGAACGGAACATTCAAATAGCTGGATAACTTAAGGAACGACTTTGGACTGTTTATTCTATTGCAATAAAAGGAAAAGAGGTGGGAAAAAATGAACTAGTACTAGTGAAACAACAGATATATCAGGATATGCAGAACATACAAAATTTCCCCCCCAAAAAAGTTTACTATATTAACGTTGACTTATTATTGCAACTTCCTATGGAAATGGGCAAAGGCATGTGAAACCTACACAAAAATATATTGCTAGGAAGATCATGATTGAAGTTAAAAATTTATTTAAATTGTGAGTAAAAATGCAATATAACCAGTGTCCCAATCAGAAATTAGGTACTGTTAGAAATTGATTCCTCATTACTTCATCTTCATAGCAAAACGAAATTTATATAAATTATTATAATTTATTAACTAATTTGAGAGGAAAACATATTGAAGAGTACAGGATACTGATCATTGAATGTTTTATTTTGTTCAGGATCAAGAACTTCTAGCAACGCTGAAGCTGGATCCCCACGAACATCAGAACCTGTCTTGTCGATTTCATCTAGCAACATGACGGGATTGCAAACAGCTACTTTCTATCAGTCAAACATAAAAGCATCTATCAGTCACTTTGAAGATTGTGTCAAATTTCAATAGAGATTTAAAAAATTGTGTCAAATTTCAATAGAGAATAAAAGTTTAAGAATTCATTAATGGATGAAAGTAATGAGAAAATAGAGATCAAGTATGACAGAAAGAATCTAGTTCATCTCCTCTGTGCTACTGTGCCACATTTGAAGTTAGAACCTAGAATTACTGAACAAGAATTACGAGTCTTGGAATCTATATTTTGTACTTCAATGAGCATTCTCCTTTCTGCTGCACTGCAAAAATATTCAGAATCTAGAGTTTGTCTCCACGCTTCCTAATATTCACAAGACTCTATCTAATATTCACTAGACTAGACTCTAGTTCTCTCGTCTATTAAATTGGGACAACATCTGATGGAAAAAAAATATAACAAGAAAATAATGGCAATCAATATATCATAAAATCTACAGCCACCAATACCTTCCTACAAACCTTTGCAACTATCACTCAAATTGGACAATATATTATAGGCAATTTGCAGTATTTAAATTTAACCTTCAGTCCATCTATAAGCCTCCCAGGCATGCTTCCAATGTATGTTCTCCTATGTCCTCTAATATCAGCCTCATCCTTGACTCCACCAAGGGATATGCGCACAAATTTTCGGTCCAGAGCAGCAGCAATAGAAGATGCCAATGAAGTTTTCCCAACACCGGGAGGTCCAACAAAGCACAACACAGGACCTCTTGCATCTGGTTTAAGCTGTGATGGATACATTGAAAGCAGAATTATCAGATACACATGAAATTGTAGAGTAGCAGATATTAACAAGGAGACATAGTAATAGATTGACAACCTTACGAACAGCTAGGTATTCAATGATCCGTTGCTTGACCTTCACTAAACCATAGTGATCATTGTCCAGGCGCTCTTGTGCAGCTCTTAAGTCCAGTTCATGCTCTTTGCTGGCCTTCTGCCATGGCAGATCAGAAAGAAGTTCCAGGTAAGCCCGTGAACTGCTATAACCAGGTTGCTGAGGCTGCATTTTTTTCAATCTCCTGCAAGAATCACAAAAAAAATCAACCAAGTGTCTCCACTATGAGTGACTTGAATTAAAATCATATCATAGTTTTTGTTAATAAGTCCGTATCTGTAGTTATTACTTATTAGGCATATATTTTGTAATTATGTATAATCATTGTATTCAGCCTATTAATCAGGTCTGATAGGTATAGCATAATCTCTATAAGTATATTAGTGCTCGTACTCTTTACAAAATTAAAACATCAAAGTATTTTTTTTGCATAAGAATGTGCAACAGCCTGAAGTGGACCTTCTACCACTCACTGATTCTGCATAGTTAGCGTCAGTATCAGCTTTAACAGTTAAGCTTCCACCTCTTTCAAATAAAAGTCCCCTCCTAGGACTGACTTTGAGATATTGGAGAATGTGGGAACACGAAGAATTTTTTCAATTTAAATGAAGACTGTACTGGTGACTTGAAAATACAGCATGGAGGCCCAATGAAGTTGTTTTGTGACAATAAATCGCCTATCAATATTGCTAATAATTTTGTTCAACATGACATGATAAAATATATTAAAATAGACCGACACTTCGTCGGGGAGAAATTGGATTACAGTTTGATGAATACAAACTACACTCCTTCTAGGTTTGCAACTACGCTTTTGGTTATAACTTATAAGTACCTGAACTCTCTAATAGCAAGCTTCCAGGTATTTTGTGGCATTCCTGCACTTTGCATCTTCCTTTCCAAGGCAGCCAGGTCATCCTCCTCATCATCATTATCACCAAGTTCCTCCTTTATAGCTTTCATCTGAATATATTTTTCACACAAAAGAATATAAGAGCAATGCAATCAGAGATAAAGTCCTAAACAAAACAATATTTAAAAACAAAATTAAAATGCTCCTCTGCAGCAGAATTGGCCGAGAGTCTAAGACTTTCAAAATCCTTGGTATGACATATCACCATTTATATACTGTTTCCATAAATAAAATTGAAGAAACCCTTTAATTTGTATTTTTCTTGAAGAAAACTAGTGTCATTAACTAAAACTAATGGCTTAAATGCCAAAAACTAACCTGCTGGCGCAGAAGAAACTCTTTTTGAGATTTTGACAATTGTCCTTCAACTTTTTGTGTAATTTTCTCAGCTACACGTATTGACTGTTTGCAGAAGACAAAAGTGGAATCAAAACACAAGTAGTAGGAAACAAACCTCACAAGAAGCATCATTAACTCTATAACTTGCCTGTAAATGCCTATCAACCAATTCAGTTGCTTTTGAAAGCCTCACTTTAGCATCAACAGAATCCAACATTGATAGTTGTTCTTCAAAACTTATCTCAAAGCTAGCAACAAATATATCAGCCAACTTGTGAACCGGAACAGTCTCCAAAAGAACTTTCGTCCGTCCACCGGTACTTTGTTTCTATAAATAAGAAAAACAGTAGATACTAATTTTGACACAACAGAAATTGTGAAATGCCCAAAATACCACAAGATAATTCGGCTATAGCCATAACACAGTTTACACCAACTAACCAACCAGTTGGACGACCAATAAAAAAATAAGTTCACGGGCAATATTCCATATATTTAATGAATACTTGCAATCATGAATTTTATAATGATATTCTTCAACCATCTACATCAGAATGCTAGGGGATTTTCTTGATCAATGCTCAAACACCATTTCCACAATTTTATGTTTGTATCAGAGGTATTTATGGTATACTGTTACAAGCTTTTACCTGCTCCAGAACAGAAATAAGCTCCATGGCTGTTGCTTTAAATTGACGTGATAACATTATAAAATCTGGGTCATGCTCCACCTGTTCCATCTCTAGATTAGAAAAATGGAAGCAACTCAGCATCTTCGAAGATAAATAGGTGGTACGAAGATGAGAAATGGAACATTGGTGTCTCTGAATCTTATCTTTAACATATTTTCTAAATAGTATTTTATTTTTGCATCATATAGTTTATAAAATTTTCTAGTATTAGAATAAAAACTTAGCTTCTTACAGAATAACATATTTGAGCTTATGTGCTAATTATTGACTGTGCTAATGCTTTGATGATCTGTGCATTCAAAACTTCGAATCTTAATACAAAATATATTACTCGTTAAGTATAATTATTACTATAAAGTAAATGAATAATTACCGGTCTTAGTCATCTCAAGGGAAGATATTTTTGCGGTATGGTATGTTCCTCTTGTGCTTAGTTCCTGTACATTAAATCTGCACAAACCTTCAAGAACAACTATATATGTGACCCTCCCACTTGGTTTCTCCACTCCCCTCGATAAGTGTAACGCTCGAGCAGCTACCCCCCTGAATTTAATAATTTCATTTCTCATAAATCCACAATCATCACCGATACAACATTATGTAAATAGTCTAATGAACTAACTCTTAGAATAATTTATATGCATACTATCAGGTAATTTGATTTCAAGGTCTCAGGTTCGATTCTCTCTTGTGTCAATTTCGGTGGTCCTTGTCCGGATACCAAGTTTTCTAAAAAAAATCTCAAAGTAAAAGAAAAGTTGTTCACTTTAGCTATACTATTACTACCTGTTATGCCAATGAACATCATTTTGAACTTTGGTATTAGAATCTGATGAACCACCATGAACTTTTGAGGTTTGGTCAACAGAATCTGATACAGTAGGAGTTTCAGAAGCAGCAGCAGTATCACGTACTGGCAAAATACCAATCATCCCTTTCTCTTCTCGTTGCCATAGTTCTTGTTCCACCAACTTCACACTACATTCAAATTCAAATTCAAATTCAAATTCAATTCAATTAGAAAACATTAAATTCAATTAAAGAAACATGCTTGAAAAATTGAAGTAGATTCTTCTACCTGGTAGGTGAAGTGCAACGAATTCGGATGATGGCACCAGGTAATAGAACTTTGTTCTTGAAAGGAAGAATTGCTAACCGACTCGGAAGCTCCACCGTATCAGCCATGTTTTCTGATCACGGAGAAAAAGAGAGAATCGAAATCGGTTAAATAAAAAATTAGGTTAGAAAAATAACAATGTAAAAAATGAATGAATGGTTTTGAATGGATAATAGTATATACTACTGACTCAAGTGTTGTTTTGCAGTGGCATGATTGAAATTGGGGATTTTTGATTTGAGTGTAAAATTGGATTGTAGTGTGGTGAAATTGTTGAAAAAAAATGAAGTGGATGGATGATGTTTATGTTTATCCAATTCAATTTAATATCATAAAAACGTGTAATAATAACAACAACTAAATTATAGATTCATATGGTTGTAATATAAATAATTGATGTGGTCCTGCTGCTGCAGTAACAACAACACCTTACCAATATTTCTTCCACTTTTAATATTCATCATCCATACTTACTTTAATGGTAAGTCGGTGAAATGTGAACGTATGATAAAATAATTTTATAAAGGTGAATTCTTTGGTACACATATTATGTGGACGTGTACCGATACACCGCTGATGTGGTTAACAAATGGCGAGCATTTAATGCAGATTTTGTTTCTTTATTAAGTTTTCTATTTTAAACGTTACTTTTTAATATTTGCAAATATATCCTTATATAATCATCAATTTTTGTATACAATAAATCAAAACATGCATCAAATCTTTCAACCTATATTTTCACTTTTTTTTTTGCTAACGAGATTTAAATATTTTAATTCATAAATTATTAAAATGTGTATCCTTCAATTTTTTTTACCGTTTCATAAAAATATGTATCCATATGTATCCTTCAAATATTTTAATGCATAAACTATTAAAATGTGTATCCTTCAATTTTTTATTAATATTATTAGTTTATAAAGTTTAATATCGATTTATTTTTTAACCATTAATACATATAATTTTTAAAATACATTTATTTTTTTACAAAAAAAAAACTTATAATTTTTAATATGTTTATATATTTTATTGTAATATTGTTAATTTTTAGTGATTCACAATATTTTTTAAGGTTAAATAAGGTTTTTGTGCAAAATTACTAAATTTAATTTTTTATCTTCATAAAATAATGTCATGTTTTCATCCCTACTAAGTTTTCATGTATGCAATTTTAGTCATGTTATTTAAGTTGATGTGTATTTATGATTATTTTGCAAATATGTATTAAGCATTATTAAAAGTTTGTCCAAAAATAAGGAACTCAAAATTTAATTTTTTGGTTAAAATATTCATTACTTTTATCTTAATATATTTTGATTTAGAAAATTCATATTTAATTCATCTCATTTTGAAAAATACAAAAGTTTTGTAAATGAACTTTTTAATATTGTTATATTCTAAACATACTTGATTGTCGAAATCTAACTAGTTGAGGTTTGATTGTCGAAATTTGAATTCTTAAGTGTTTCTCATTTCAATTTAGTAAAATTGAACAGTCAGATTGACAATATTAGATCTCCTTAGTCCCTTTCAGTCTAGTTGACTGTGACTTAACATTCCTTTCGTAACTTGTTCAAAAAAACAATCATCTCGTGATAACTAGGTTTTTTGAGTAATAATTAGTCCAACAATATATGAGATTGAATCGTTAGATTGTTGAAATTCAACATCTTAAGTGTTTATTATTCCAATTAGGTCAAGTTGATGAACAAATTTACTGAAATGATTTGATTTCCTTAGTCACAATTGAGAAAATTATTTGAGATTTAACGGTCATTTCACATGAACTAGGTTTCTAGAGTCATAGTTAATCTAACTAGTTAATATTGAACTATAAGATTGTCGACATTTAATTTCTTAAGTGTTTTCCTATTCCGATTTGGTCAATTTATTTCCTTGGTTCTTATCAATAGAATTGGTAGAGACTTAATAGTATGTTCTTGGTAATTAGGTTTTTTGAAATAATTGATAAAACTAGTTGATTTTTTTTTACATATTGAGCTGTTATATTGCAAAAAGTTTGAATCTTGTGTGTGTCATTCCAGTTAGGCGGTATTAAATTGTTTGAGAGAAAATTTGATTTTCTTAGTCACTAGGTCAGTAAATTATTGTCTTAGTTGATATTTGGTGGTGGAATTAATTTTTTTTGACAAATCACGGCTGTTAAAATTAGTTGAGAATAACTATTTATGAAAAAATAATTTATGAAAATATAACATTCGCTAGGTAAAACTTATAAATTAATATAAAATTTAATTTATTTGTATAAAATATTTTTTTATAAGCTAAAAAATTAAAGCAAAATATGATTTGGTCCATAGGGATTCTTAAGTAACAAGTTTTTTTTAGGTATAAGTAACAACTTAAATCAAATAAAAAAGAAAAGAAAAATGATAGATTATTCAACAAAATAAAAAATAAAGTAAGAATTGGTCCATTGAGGGATTTGAACCCAAGACCACATATTGACACAGCATACACCATACCACAAAGACAAATGATTATTTTAGAGTATAAATATGTTGCTTATTATTTTATATTAATCTTGTGTTTTATATTGTTAAAATAAAAAAATAAATAGAAAGAGCTTAAATCCAGCATCCCTGACCCCTTCCGGTTGCACCGCACAGTGAACAAAATCCTTCAACATTAATTTTCTAATAAAAATTAACAATATCTTTCATTGATTTTTTACAAAAATAATATCCTTCTATATATATAATCATGATATCACTCCCACAAATTCACACGACAAAATACAGAAAACAGAGAAAAGAGAAGAAGACCAATTTTCCCAAAGATTGAAAAACCATAAAAATAGAAGATTAAAGAACATAGAAGAGAAACAAGAAAACCCTAAAAACATTATTTCGGCGGTTGTTCTTCCATGGAAAGAGATGCCACCGCTGGAGTGAGGCCAAAATTGAAGAACAGAAAAGAGACACACGAGAGAGAAAAGAATTGTTTCACATAGAATAGAGCTTTTGAAGAAATTACTGAAACATGTTTTAAGATTTTAAAATTACAATAATTCACGTGGGTGTCATTTTGAAAATTTTGTAAATTAAAAGAGTAATTTAGAAAACTTGTATTTAAATAAATCTTGAAATTACATGTTAAATTATTATTACACGTGGACTAATTAAAAGTATACATGTTAACGATGTACCGGTACACGTCCACATAATATGTGTACCGGAGTGTTCACCTTTTATAAAACTAATCTACATGTGTTATGAATAATATGTAATGAATGCCCATTATGGGGTAGGTTTTCTTGTCCCCTAGTGTATCCTATAAATGACACTCTTATTTTCATGTAAATACACACTTGTGAATAAGTCTATTCTTTTCTCCTCTTCTTCTCTATTCTTCCATATTATTGTTCATGTTATAAAATAGTTTATAACACGTTATCAGAACGAATGATCTCACCGAGACATATAATTCTTGTTAATCTATTTTTAATATGTATATAAATTTTAATTTTTGTATCGATGATTATAGGCTATACTGTTATAATACCATCAATTGGAATCAGTGCCTTATAGATACATTTAATCACTACTAGTATTTTGTGAATTCATATATAATAAAGAATCACGAAAGATTCACAGATGATTTTGGAAGAATTCAAATTCTTCTAGATAGTTTATTGATATAGCTTAAATCAATTGAATGTTGGCCACTCACACATGACTACGGGTAGATCTGAATCCAACACATATTAAGGGTTCGAAAATTATTCTGGAACTGAAAGAAGAATATATTTGTTTATGCTGTTATAGTTGTTAATTCAATATACCTAAACATATATGCAGTGAACATATAACGATGCAATTTTTTTTATATGTCGTAAACATGTAATTATGTTTTTGTTTTTATAATTTATTTATTCCTTGTTTCTTCAAAAAAAAAATAATATTTATTCCTTATATATTCAAGAAGAATATATTCATGCATCCCCGAAGGATTGCACAAGATATTATTATTATACAATTCCTGAAGAATTCAAAAGCAACTCATATTATTCTCTATGAATTCCTGAAGAATTCAAAAGGGTAGTTGCTGAAGAACTCAACATTATGCTATGTGAATTCCAGAAGAATTCAAAAAAAATGGTTAATCCCTGAAGGATTGATTAGAGAATTAATTTTATTGTTAAAATATATTAAAACTCAATTTTTTCCATCATTCCGGAAGAATTCACTATTAAGAAGTCTTACCGTCTATTATGATCTTAGTTCCGGAAGAACTTACGAATCTCAATTTTATTATGAATTCCATAAGAATTCAATTGTCATATATACCGTGATAAATTTTTATATGGTTCAATTGTCGTGTAGTGAGAATTATCGGCAATTGGCTGAACACTTAAGAATAATACACACTCTGTTATTCTCAATAGTCCAAATCTTTTATAAATTATGTAAGAATCACTAAACAAAAGTTCCTGAAGAACTTAGAATAACTCAATATTTATACTTTATGAATTCCTGAAGAATTCAATAGTGATACATCCCTGAAGGATGTACAAATAATTTATACGATCTATTATGGAGTTCTTGAAGAACCGGAAGAATTCAATATATATATATATATATATATATATATATATATATAGGGGTTTTCTAACTTAGACCATAGTTAGGTCTAAGTTAGCAAGGTGCACCTTTTCAATTGGACCAAAATACCCATTCTTTTAATTTTTGAAAGAATAGAGCAACAGGGGCATTTCTGTAATTTTACCCAACAATACACGCGCCCCACCTTCTTTTCCCAAAATACCCATTAATAGACGCGGATCCAGTGTCGCGCGCGTACCGCAGGACCATGGTTACAGGCCGTTGATTTCCATCAGACAGCCAAGATCTGATCTCATCAAGACTGTCTGATCAATGAGACCGCCCAGATCATCCTGATCCATCAGATTCCAGCGCCTGCGCCACACTGGATTACAACCTGGAGAGAGAAAAATTTGCTTTTTAAAAGTAGGACACGTGTCACACAATGGTTGGCTGGGCGTGATTTTTGTTCATTTAATACTTTGAACTCAATTATTTCGTTGTAAATTAATTTTTTATTTTTATACCAAAATTCATAATTTGTTTTTGTCTACAAATAGAGACTTGGTTCGTTTGATTTGGACACCGAAAAAAAAACGCAATTTTTCACTACCTTAATCTCATTTTTTGTCTACTAAATACGTTACTTGTGTGTTGTAATTTAACACGCACCACTCAACCAACTCACTGAAACCATTATACCAGGAAAATAGTAGATAATATTCTGGAACTTTTGGTATATTTTATGAAATTTTTGGAGACCTGAAACTATTTTTAGTTAATTAAATGAGATAAAACGGTAATTAAAAACTAATGTTTGCTTCTGAAACCATTTTACTGGTAGAATGGTTGCACATAGTTGTATTCTGAAACCATTTTACTGGTAGAATGGTTTCAATGAGTAATTTATTAATTGTGTTTGCTTCTGAAACCATTTATCTGGTACAATGGTTTCAGAGAGTTGTAATCTGAAACCATTTTGCTGGTAGAATGATTTCAGTAAGTTGATTATTAGTTATTTGCTTCTGAAACCATTTAGCTTGTAGAATGGTTGCACATAGTTGTATTCTGAAACCATTTTACTGGTAGAATGGTTTTAGTGAGTAATTTATTAATTGTGTTTGTTTCTGAAACCATTTATCTGGTACAATGGTTTCAGAGAGTTGTAATCTGAAACCATTTTGCTGGTAGAATGGTTTCAGTAAGTTGATTATTAGTTATTTGCTTCTGAAACCATTTAGCTTGTAGAATGGTTTCAGAGATTAGTACTCTGAAACCATTTTCCTGGTAGAATGGTTTCAGTGAGTTGATGTAAGGTAGTGAAAAATGAGATTAAGGTAGTGAAAATTTGGGTTTTTTTTCTGTGTCCAAATCAAACGAACCAAGTCTCTATTTGTAGAGAAAAAAAAATTATGAATTTTGGTATAAAAAATAAAAAATAAAAAATTAATTTACGACGAAATAATCGAGTTTAAAGTATTAAATGGAAAAAAATTAACGCAGCCAATAATAGCGTGACACATGGCCTGCCTTTTCAAAAAGTTTTCTCTCTCCGCGTCATCCTTCCACCCACGCGCGCCTGTCGGCGCGTGTGATGCACGCGCGCGGATTTTGTGCAATCACACGCTGCCACGCGTCCTGGGGGGGGGGGGGGGAAAGAAGTTGGGGGCGCGTGTATTGTTGGGTAAAATTACAGAAATGCCCCTGTTGCTCTATTTTTTCAAAAATTAAAAAAATGGGTATTTTTGTCAAACTGAAAATGTGCACCTTGCTAACTTAGACCCAACTGGGTCTAAGTTAGCAGCCCCCATATATATATATATATATATATATATATATATATATATATATATATATATATATATATATATATATATAGAGGAGGGATATATTGACTCCAAGAGTAACTTTAAAGAGTTACTCCATATCCCCACCCTTGATTTTGTTTAGATCTAATGCACTAAATTTTATTCTCAATAATAATCATAGACCTCATCTTCCCTAATTATTCTTCACAACATTATGATTCCCTATTTGTCAAAATTAATACTTTCCTTTTGTTTTATTCTATCAATTAAGGAATAACATAGGTCCCTAGATCAAAATCATCAGGAAGTAGAAGAGAAAGGTTTTTGACATATTCTTCTTTAGGGTTAGGTTTAGCATATATAAGATTACAATTAATCTTAAGGAATGACACTTGACATTCTTGATAATGTTTACATGTCCCTATATAAAATCATCAACAAATTCAATATGTTAAAAAAATCAACAAATTCAACTTGTTATTTATAGAGAGATGTAATGTCACTTGACACATTCTTTTTGCTTTCATGGTTAAGAAATCATTCTTGCACAATACACATGAGATTCGAAAGAATATGTGGATATTGTTTCTTCTTTTCTTATTTTAACAATTATTAATTGTGGTATAAAAAATATGATTAAGGAAACAATGAATATTGAGTATAATAAAAGGAAACTATAAAACTGTAAAAAAAAAAAATCATAAATGTGATGAGAAATAATTTGGGAAGATGGAGTCCATCATTATTAATGAGAATTAATTTTAGTCCATTAGATTTAAACAAAATCAAGGGTGGGGATGTGGAGTAACTCTTTAAAGTTACTCTTGGAGTCAATATAACTCTCCTCATATATATATCCTAAAGATTTTCTTATCAAATTTATTTGTTTAGAATTTTGAATTCAATCAAATTTTATTATCAAATATTGTTTCTATAACCTATATGTCATCGATATGCCAATTTTTTTATTAACCGTAAATACATACGATATGTAATTATTATAAAATTTTGACAATTAAGGCAATTGAATGGAATTTGTATTAAGAAAGAAAAATACAAGGGATATGATACTCGTATTAGTTATTTCTTTTAATGGTAGTTCATTCTTTCTTTTATTTTATCTATTCATTTCTTATATCAGTTAAGAATATGTATTATGACCAATTAATTCCATTAATTTTGTCACCTTTGATTTCTTATGACAACCAATTCCTTGATGAACGTTATTATCATTATTTTCTAAAAGTTAATAAATGAATTTACTATTATTATTTTTTTTTATCCTCTATTTTATGCTAATATTCTTTATCACAGATTTTTCATTTAGATGTGTTAATAATATTTAATCCTGGTAAATTTTAGAAGAATTCAATGTTAAAGCACTCTTGAAGGATTGCTCAAATATTGATCTTTGGTTTTGTTTATGAAGATCAACTATGGTATAGTTCCCGAAGGACTATAGAAGAAAACCTTAATATTGAAGCAAATGACTTCTCAAATAATGAATATTATATAATTGTGTTGGACATTTGGACATAGTTCTTGAGGAACTAGAAACTTAATATCACGCATCCCTGAAGGATTGCGCAAAGAATGAATTGCTCTTGAATACTATGAAGATCATTTGTGATATAAAATTTAATAGACCATTCATGAAGGATTGTGCAAAGAGTGAATTGTTTTTTATTACGAAAGTCTTGTAAGATAGTTTTGCATAGCATCCTTGAAGGATTGCTCAAATGATCATTGCAAAATTGAGAAAATAACCAAACGGAACAAATTCCTTTCTTATATTTTAATACACTTGGTGTTGATAAATAAATTTATATCGAGCATTAATCCCACGGCAATTTGTTCGGTACGTATTGATCAATATCCTTTTATTTACCGTTGGATTCTATGTTTTTCAAACTCATGTTAGATTATTAATTTTTTCTTCTAATGATCTGATTTTGAATCACCTTGTTATTTTTCTATGTATTTTATTTTTTTTATTTTTTTTATTTTTTTTTACTCAATGTAATAATAAATCTCAGAGCTATGATTTATACTTATCAGTTATATTTATGACTTTACTCCATGTTACTGCTTATAAGTTGCCATGATTTTATTTCTCAACAATTAACTTAATTATTTGTTATGGTTAAGCAGCATATATAATTGTTTTATTGCCAATTTATCAGTTACCATGTTTAGTTTCTTTGAATTGTTATAGAAAACGATTTAAACAACGATTTGCATCAGTTACGTATGGTTTAATTATTTTGTGGCCTAATTTTGAATATTAGTTTTAATTGAAATCAATATATCAAGAAATAGGTGTAGTGATGTTGAATATATCTTTTAATTATGAGACATATTTTGGATAAAATAAGTGTAATGAAAAAGTTTTAAACCATAAGTTTATACTACACTTATATATATATTAATGCAATCGAATCACAAATTATTGTAAAGTAAAAATTTACAAATCATATTAAATTTATTGTTGGCAAACCGGTTGGGTTATCCCGGATTTATTATGATGCGAAAAAAAATTCTATAAATATGTATTGAAGGGCCCGAAGTTCCTTCATTCTAATAATTTTTGTGTTACCAGTTCCCAAAAGAAATTGATAATTTGAGAAATTAGACCATTTAGACATTTTGTGACTTAAATTGATGCATCAACTAAATTGGTTAGATGTATGTTGTTAACTCACAACCAGAAGTTTGTGAAAATGTTTTCTCAAATAGTGTTGCTAAGATATAATTTTCTAAATTTTTAGAAGATATTTGATAAGTATCGTATGTCAGTTGAAATTGATATCAAATAGAATATGATCATACAAGAAAACAATGGACTTGAAGATCCATTCTTTAGATGTCTAAAGTTTAATTACATGACCGATACTTATGAGATCATGACTTCTAATTTTATATTTTGGGAACATTCAAACATGGTATGTGAGATAATGATTCGCATCAAGCCAACAAGTTATCACGAGTTCTCCCCTAATTTACAAATTGAACATTGGTTTATAAACATGATTCCCATATAAGCATTTTTGGATGTGTTGTGTATGTGCAATTGCTCCAATATAATGCATTTAAATGGGTAGTAAAAGAATATTGGGAAAATAATTTTTATATGAATCTCCAAATTGAGCCAATAATTGGAGATATTTTTACAGCCCTGTAGGCTGGTTATCAATTGGTGAATTAGTTTTCCCAATATTAGGGGGAGATAATAAGCAGCTAAAAATATGAACTAGAAGTTCAATTGAAATGTTTGAAATAAATTATTAATTGTTATTTTGATCCTCTTAGAAATCAATATGAACTAGAAGTTCAAAAAGATAACTCATTTGCAAAGTTTATGAAATCAATCAACAGCTGCTAATGCTCCAATAAAAATGAATGTCCTTGTTGGACAATTTAATATTGCAAATGATTCTTAACCACGCTTGAAGCATGGTAAACAAATCGGTTTCAAGGATAAATTCCTCAAATAAGATAAGGAGCTAAAAACAAAGATGACCCAAGTGAGGATATGAAAATTCCAAAAGAACATTCGACATAATTGATTTTGCAGTTCCAGAAGAACTTATCAGGTACCTGAAATTTATGAAAATAAAGAGATCTCGAAGAATTATGTCATGAATGGAATACGATGGAACCGAAAGAAAATCAACATTGACGATGATTATTTATATAATATAGCGCTATATATTACAAGAAATAATGAGGATCATGAATCAAAGTCTATTAAGGATTATAGACAATGAAATTATTGACTAAATAGATAGACGTGATTGATACAATATTAAAGTAGCTTTGCAAAGCGAAATGTTTTTGGACTAGTAGTCCATTTCATCTGCAGATGGAAACAATTCGATATGAATAAATTTTCAAGAAGCATATTCACCTAAAGTGAATTCCAAAACTTCTTTGTAATTAATTAAGTTGAGTAGCATATGAAATACTCAATTTATGTGAAATATGTGTTTTAACGTATTTGATTGACTCACTTGATAATGATGATTATATGAAAATCCTAAAAGGATTTAATTTTCGTAAGACACATATATATTGGAGAGATGACTTAATAAACATGAATAAGTCTTCTTATATACTCGAGCAACATCTATATGCATGTTGTATAATATTCTTGTTGAATATTTCCAACAAGAATATGATGAACAATTTGAATTGGTCCTGAAGTACCATATCTTAATTCAATTAAGGACACTGATATATTTTACTATATATAGTTATAGTTATACATGTCGTGATATTTTATTCAGCTAACACAAATATTGGACAAAGTCAAGCATAATATTTATACCTTAAAGAAACACCAATATCATCCAATCGTGTGAAGATTTCAGCACTACATCAAGCAAGTTGAGAAGGCGTTTTTGTCGAGGTCTGTAATTCAACACATACAAGAAACTTGATGTTTTTGTTACAAAAGGATGGTTCATGCAACAATTCAATATGAAGATAATATCGGACTCACTGCTAATTTGGAGAAGAACATAATAAAGAAGATATGACAGATCTTTCTACAAAGTCAACTTCAAGTAAAGCTTTTGATCAACTAGTACTGGAGATTATTTGGTTTTTCATCTCTTGTATAATTGTCTTTATGAGGGGGAGACACAAATATTTACTGCACTCTTTTTCCCTTCACCATGGTTTTATCCCACTGGGTTTTCATGGTAAGGTTTTTAATGAGGCAGTTCACACATAAATGATGATGTACTCTTTTTCCTTCACTTGAATTTTTTTTTAGAGAAAGAATATCCTTCATGGACATTCAAGGGGGAGTGTTATGAATAATATGTAATGAATGCCCATTATGGGGTAGGTTTTCTTGTCCCCTAGTGTGTCCTATAAATGACACTCTTATTTCCATGTAAATACACACTTGTGAATAAGTCTATTCCTTTCTCCTCTTCTTCTCTATTATTCCATATTATTGTTCATGTTATAAAATAGTTTATAACAACATGTTATTTTTCTCTTTCTTAATTCTATATTTGGTGCATGAGTTGGTTACTTATATTAAATTTTGACTTAATGTTGGGTAAAGCATGTGATGGTTCAACTTCAAAGAGAATCTAAGGCTGTGATTGGAACGGTTGAAATAGAAACGAGAGAAAGACATGCGATAGAAGTATGAGAGAAACTAAGAATTTCTTCTGATTGGCATGTAAGAGAAATTGGGGTGAGAGAAAAAAAATCATGGGACCCACATGTTTTTCCATCTCTCCAAACCAGTGCAGAAAGGGAGGAGAGAGCACCAATATTGCACTATTTCCTTTTTTATCCCTACTTTTCAAATAAATCATATATTTAATATAAGGGTACTTTTGTATTTTTAAAATTAAACACATTTCTCTCTTCCCTATTTCTCTTATACCAATTAATACCTCAAATCTACTCTATTTCTCATTTTTTTCTATGTTCTTACACTCTCCCTCACCTAGGCCTGAGCATCGGTCGGTTTCGGTCGGGTTCGGGCCGAAAATCACCAAATCGATAAAAACCGCAACCATTTAATTTGGACCCAATTCCGACCATCTATATCTTTGGTTTGTTCGAGTCATACGGGTGGCGGGTTGAGCGGGTCAGTTATTACGAGTTATATCGAAACTTTGTTTACATCTAAAACTCATCCATTCTCCAAAAATTTCTAATTTTCGAATAATTTAATACCTCGTACACAATGCAACAAAAGATAGACGAATTAAATTAAAAAACAAAAGGGTTAGATGCAATTACTTTATTTCAATATGTAGATCTAAGGACAATAAAATATCAAGTATAAGAGACGTAGAAATTAAAATAGATCTAGAATATATATATATATTAGAATATTTTTCTCACCTTCTTCATCACCATATTATTAATTATAAGCTTTGTAAAATATAACATTTTTATCTTATATCAAAGATGGATAAAAATAACAAAGAGAAGAGTATATGAGATTGAGAGGGAGAGAAGGAAAAAAATTAATTTGCATCTAATGGTTGTTCGGTCGGTTTCGGTTATGGAGCGATAGAATTTTAGAGACCCGCACCCGTCCGTATGCAACCGTTCATGTCCGGTTTTTCGCAATTTGTTGACCTGAGACCCGACCTGCACTCGACCGAATGCTTCAATATGTTGTCGGTTATATCGGTTTCGAGTCGGGTCTCGGGTTCATGCTCACCCCTACCCTCACCTATTTCTCTCCTCTCAAATTCTTCTCACAATCAAACATAAACTAATTGTTAACATAAATAGTACTTATTTTTATTGTTTGGCCTTTTTTTTATACTTATTTTTATATTTGGTCTTAATGTTTATTTTAGGGTATGTTTGGATTTAGTGTCTTCTATTAAGTCTTGACTCTTAACTTTGTTTAAAACATGTAACATGTCTTTTTACCGAAATGTACTCAACCTTTATCCCACAACTGCTTAACTATGACACAATCTTGTCTTGTGTCTTTTTGACTTGACAACTTAACAACGACGCAATTTTATCTTGTGTATGTTAAGGAACTTGCTCTCACTTGGCAAATACAATTAATTATCACAATAATATCGGAAGTTGTAGTGTGTTTATAGCTGAGCTCTAGGAAGTGTTTGACAGTCTCAAGATAGCTTGGGATTGCTACTTCAGAATGTGGATTCTTCTAGATTCTGTTTTGAAAAAGTTGTATCAAGCGAGGAAGAAAAGAAGTATGATAATCCATGGTAAAAGATTTCGATCAAATCTCTTGTATTATAAGGTCGTATATACAATCAAACCATAAATCTAATTTATTTTCCCTCCACTTGTATCTTGCAATTTTTATTAAAAAATAATAGAATTTTATTTTGACTAGGATTCGAACACACAACCCTTTAGTGCAAAACAATATTTTCAACCACTATGGTAAGTATACCAATTATGATTAAAGTTATGTGCAATAATTGATAAGCACCATCAAAATTACGTTGTACAGTTTAAACAATTAAAAACTGATAATTAGAAATCTAACAAATCATCAAATCATACATTTTCTCAGTGTTTTATTTTTCAAAATTATGTGAAATAATATACTTTTTTTTATGTCTTTCTGAACTAAAAGTTTGTTCATGTTGAGGAGTATGGTTGATCGTATTACTGCAGATATATCAAGGTGATATTTATGCAAATAGTAGTTGACTCCGGATATATATCAACGTGACTATATTATTAATTACGAAAAAAAACACTGATTCACATTTATTTCTTTTGTTAAGTGTTTATATTGTGAACAGCTTTGTAATAAAAAAAAATTATTTACACAAGGGTCCCGATTGAAACTTTAAAATATAGGAAAACAAAGTAAAACTTAAAATAATTATAAAGAACAAGATATAAAATTAAGCATTTATATTTGTAGCCACGTTGGATTTCCGTGATACATCACAAATTTTATACAATGTTAGATCAAGACTGACCAAATATCTATTTGACATGATTTGATTAGATGTCTGTCTAGAAAATAATTCACCATTAGTGCACATAAATTAATCTCATCTTTTCAAATTTTTGACGAGTCATTGAACAATATTAGCACAACTCAAAATGGTTAAGTTCCATTTTATATCCGATAATTTTCACTCTCAAAGTGGTGATACATAAAAAAAAACATAAGTTCCCAAGTTCCCCTAATAATTGAAAATAAAGTTAATATATTTTTTACTCTTATAAAATGTTTGATCCTATAGATAAGAAAAAACTGAATCAACAAAAGTTAATATACTACTTTTTTTTTACTAATATATTATATTTTGTTGATCCAACTTTTTCTTTAAGTATAGGGCCAAAGGGAGTATTATTTTAATTTTAGTCATAATAAAATTTTCCTCGATATTATAGAATGATGCTAATAGAATTACAATTTTATTAATGTGTCAACTATCAACCAAGAAAAGAAGACTACACAAAACGTTATTATACAGTATACACAATCAGACAAACTGCCACCCCTGCCACAAAATATAATGTTCAAATCACCAATCACGTGCCACAAATCAGGCAAATCTCTAAAGCGAGTGACCCCTGTTTTGTCTTATGTGGCTTATCAAAAAAGAGAAAGCCAAACGTGTCTTTGCAGGATAGTCGACTCATCGGCAACACAAGGATAAATGGATAATTACATGCGGTAGGTACCACTTGGTGCTTTTCTGGTATAGCAAGGAAACAGCATATATCACTAATGAATCAGTGAATCAGATAGAATATACGTACACAACATTATACCCATTCAAGTGCAATCTCTTTAGCATACTGCAAAGAATAATAATCACAAGAAAAATACAGCCTCAACCTTGTATTACTGTCTTCCATTTTGTTTGTATGCATTATATTGTCTTCTTTAGAAAAGCACATGCACAGATGCAGAAGCTCGAGGGAGATTAAGACAAATATCAGATTATGGTGATTGCAACTGAGGGTGAGGGCCATCACGGACCCTATTGGGCTTCCAGTCAGATTCTTCCTTGGTTTGTCGTAGACCCACAAAATGCAGAGCATCACTTTGTACCTGATAGATATGACAGCTCCATGGATATGAATCAGGTGCAGACCAAACCTTTTGATCTTCAAATTGTGTTTCCTCAACCAGAGACTCAGCAATACAGTGAACAAGATCAGGCTCTGGTTCCGTATAACCAGCAACAGCAACACATCCAGGAGACACAAACCCATCAGGTGCCCGTGGGTGCCAAATTGACACTGGACTGACATAGTCTTCTAAGCAATTTCTCCATACCTACAAAGGGTGTCAAACCATTCTTAGGTGATGTGACATAAAACCTATAATCACTCGATCATAATTAGCATTGTTTACTAGCACATACATTTGAAACAAGTCAAACAACATAACAGAAAAACAATTGATTATTATGGAAGTTAAATAAACCCATTGTCAAAGTGCCTATGTAATTAATTTGCGTAAGAGAGAAAGAAGAGAAATAGAGAAGAGAGAAATGTTGATTGATTTTAAAAATACTAAAATACCCTAATTAAAACTCCTCCATAGGAGATAACACTAAAGAAAAAAAAATCTTGATGCACTGATGGGATACAGTTGAAGTCATTAATTTCCCAACAAAAATAGTTCTGGAAAGAATCAACATAAAACAATATTGCACAAGAAATAATAATATAAAATCATGTTTAATTCTATGTTGGGTTGGATATGAAATCGGAAAGTAAAAACACAAATGTGAGAAATATTTTTTGGTTAGAACTTAGAAGTTCAAACCGAGGGATGTTCACTTGCACATAGTTGAATTGAAAGCAATTTTGGATTTTGAGTGCACGAGGTGGAGGCAATGACTATAGATAACTTGAACTATTGAACCCGATCAAATATAGACGATGGTGAAAATGGAAACGGGAAAAGTGAGTGTCTCTGCAGGTTTTCTTCGTATCGGAAAGAACAAAAAAAAAAGTTTATGGGTCCCACTTAATTTAACCACTCATCTTTATTTCTTCCATGTACCAAACAAGCCTTTCCCCACTTCTCTCTTCTCTCCCCCTTCAATAAATCACTCAACAAAAACAGGCTTAATATTACCTTGATTTTCCTCTATTTATTGAGGGGAATAAGGCAAGGTATTATTGCTTTTATGAAAGGACTAATGAAACTTAATTTTCTGTCATATGAATGTAGTGACAAAATTAACTTGTACTCTTGACATCAAGTATAACCTTACCAGATCATATCCGATGGGGAGAGCAAAAAATCCATCAATTTTTCGGTAGACAGCAGCAACATTTGGAGGATGGATGCCAACATGAGCAATATCCCCGACATATGTATACCTGAAAAGGTAATTGTTTTGACATTACAAATATGTAAAGTATTATTAGTACAAAGGTACATCCTTTCTGTAATTTTGGAGAAAGTATTTTCTTTTCTCTATGTCAAATAGAGTCATACAATTATAGAATATAGAGGCGGAATTTGTTAGGAAAAAACTATGAATCTATTACAACTAAAGAAAAAATATAACAGAGACAAATATAGGCATGCAAAAGACAGACCTTTTCTTTCAAAAACAAAAATCTGATGAATTTTTTTTATCTACCTATATTGCGCATGTCCAAGACATTATTAAGTTATACAATTTTTTATAAATAATTTAATTTTCTTAAGCCTCTAAATTGTTTGACATGATTTCCATCCTCACACGGTATAAATAATGTTTTATCTCACAATGTCAATATCTCATAAAAATATCCAACAATATTTTGGCAATCTCTTGGGATTGGTTTCCATATTCCCTTATATTCTATGATTTGTTCCCTTCTTTAATCAAGAGTGCAATACAAGTATAAATTTGATTGAATATTTTGTATCTGCATCACAACATATCATATTTTACATAAGATTGTATTATCCAAAATGTTAATTCTATCTTTTCCCCCTTCCCTTACATTCAATGGTTTGTTTCCTTCTTTGAATAATAGTATTGAGTCTAGTACAAGTATGAATAAGAATCAATGATGTCTTTTGTATCACAACATATCATATTATATAAATGAATCTAAGATGATGGTATTAGAGCCTATCCTAGATATGTTGTTGGGCCACCCGTAGATGTTCAGCAAACTACATACTCCAAATGTTTAGTTGTGGGTGTGAGAGGGATGTGTTTGAGATTCCACATCGGCTAGTGATATGGCCCACCCCAGTATGTAGTTATAAGTGTGGGGAAACTCTCGCTCCATGATCTAGCTTTTCTACTTCCTAGAGTTAGGTTCAAACCCAAATTCTAAGATTATTCAAAGTATTTTCTCTCTTTTTCTCCTTCCCTATCTAAATATTTTTAACAAACTGCAATATTGAGTAAGTTAAGAGAAAAAAATGATAATTACCCATCAGGACACACAGGCCTCCAAATGCTACAGATTCCGCAATCTTGGGAGCTCTGAAACATAAAATGGCTTGTTAAACTTGAAAAATCAATTCAGTTTTAGAATCTCATGCCTAGTGCATACTTAAGCAATTTCAGCAGGAACGTGTAAGGGAGAACGGTAAAGCACCTGTTTTCTGCATAACGAGCATCGGCCTTTGTATTCTTGTTCACTGCTCCATATCTTGGAAAAATTAATGATGTGTCTGACAAATCTCCTGTCATCGGATGCAGTGTTATTTGATGATATTTCTCTTGAGCTAATAATGGCCTTATTTAGGGTGCGTGGTTCTCTACTATCCACTTCAGTCCAGGAAAAATATACATGTCTCTGACTTGAAGGAACCTGGAAGTGAGTATTCTATTAAAATTCAGTTCAACTAACTAAAATGAATCACAGTATAAATATCACTTACTTTCAGAATCAAGCTTCTCTTGTCAGACTGATATGCCTTCCATGTCCTACGCACTACCGAACATATCTTTACAGCGTGGGGTTCTGTTCCCTCAAATTCTTCCACACTTTTGCATTTTATCACTCTAACAAAATTCTCAGATCTCCGGAAATGTTTCAGATGGAGGATCAAGTGAGAGGGTTGGGAACTGCCTGCTTTTGCTAATTCCAGAGCCATCAACTCATCCCAAGGTACATCCCACATAATCTTGCAAGGCTTTTTATCCATCTTGTCAGGAGCAAGACACTAAGCAGGAAAGCCAGTTGAGTTACTTTCAAGATGAGAAACATAATACAAAATTTCCATGATTAAGTTCTTTGACTAACCTGCAACAACATGACTCGTTTGTTGGTAACTAGAACAATTCTCTGACGAGGCACTGTAAAATGTGCTTCATAATAATCAGACAATGCGTACTTTGAAGGTTCCTTGAAAATCTCAGTACACCCAAATTGCCGACTTGCCTCTCCAAGGTAAAGCACCATCTATAAGGCGTGCATAAGATACCACACAGTCAATCAACAGACTGATCGACAGAAGATTTTAAAACACACGAAACACAAGCATTCAGAAATCTTAGCAAATCATTTCTGGTGATTAGAGATTCATAAACCTCATACTTATATATGACTATACAAATGATTACTAGGAACAAACCAAAATATGGTTTTTATTATTTTGTTCTTAATTTCCTTATTATTTTGAGGTATTTTCCATTGTATACAAATATACTGATCCGTGGTATAATTCAATACAATTAATCCAAATCAATCAGCCAATCTAACTACTAAAATACAATTGGGCTCATCCAACGAGGGTGCTAAGCAGACCATTTTTTAAACAGAAAGAATCCTCTTGCCGTTCTTGATCTAATACCACCTACCTACGCTATTCGTGTGACTCACTACTCTAGTAATTCTAGTGAACCTTGTCTTATTAGTGAATCATTGATACTATTTGTGTTATTAAAAGCAAGTCCTCTATCTGTAAGTCTTGACAGCATAAAAATATAGAAATGCAAATGCTTCACCATTCAACCTTGATAGTGACCCAAGGCATGACTCAGACCAAGAAACAACATAGTAGTTTTATAGATTTGAACATGAATTCAAAACCACCATTGGAGAGCACTCCTTCTCTGTGACACCATAGCCCAAGAATGCTTTTTCTTAGGTACTAAAATGGCTTGAAATACTAGTTTACATTGATCAACAACCAATAAGCCTCTTTTCTAACAACGGTAGGAATTATCATAAAGAACAATTCCCATAGCTCCAGGATTGGAGCTCTAATACCAACTAATAGAAACTTAGTATTTTATTAGAAGCAGAGTTTCAGGGTCTGCACATTCCTATGCCCAAGGGCACAAACACTATCAAATGAAAAGAATCCACCATTAAGGGTAAAAGAACTCGGATTACTTTGTAGACACGATAAAATTTCAAGACATGTCTCAGAACACATCTTTCTTATTCTTACTGACGATAGATACTTTTTTTTCCTTTCTGAAATGAACGCATATCACATCTGTGAAAAGAATAAACTCAAATGGTTCATAAACCCAGAGAGATGCAATTGATTAATATACCTGTCCAATAGCTTCTCTCTCATAATACTCTCTGAGTATCCCATCTGCGTGTATAGCCCGAGGATTTCTAATTCTGTTGCAGGTAGTCCTAGTGTTGAAAACCTCAAGGCACTTGGAACAACTTGCACCAATTCCATCAACAGTCAAAGAGAAAAAATCTAGTGCCCCACTTACTGGCTGCACAATGAAACCTAAAAATGCACGCCCAAGCCCATTAGCCAATCCTAAGAGACCATTCTGTCGGGCACTTTCAACAGGCTTTCTCACCACACCAGAAACCCCAAAAGCAAAACCCTGAGCAAGAGCTTCTGTTCCTTGAATGATCCCATCACCAACCCCGGTGATTCTCCTTGATCTAACCTGTTGCAATTCTAAAGTCATCTTGATGTACGTGGAATTACAAAATCAATTATGATAAAAATGTTTTACCTGCTTTGCACGTAATTGCAGAAATTGTCCATCAGTGGAGAGCTCGGCAAACCCTCTGCTAAGAGAAGCCAGAGTTGAACTAGTCATACCTAGTACATCAACTGAAAATATTAAATGCAAGGGATTGTGAATTAAATCTCTCCAAACACGGTTTCCAATGGCCGGTACGATAGAGCTTTTCCGCATGAATCTGTCTCTGTGCATCACCCTCCTCAAATGCACCTAAAATAATAATGTTAGTGTAATTAATTTACAGTTAGTCGCATCATTTTACAATGTCAAGTGGCAAAACAATGTCGGGATGAATATTGCGGAGAGTGTGTGCTTTACTAAAAGAATCTCAACTAAAGGCTCTAAGCTCGTCTAATAATAGATCTAAGATAGGCTCTGACAGATTTGTTAATGGGCCATCCGTATATGTCTATGTTACATATGTCTGGTTTTGAGTGTAAGGGGGTGTGTTCATACTCATATCTCTTGTCCATGTGGAGTCTCAGCACAAACCACATGGAGGATTGGACATCTGGAACGTGTACACCGAGTGGTGAGGATTTCCCAAGCCTCAAATATTAAAAAATATGAAGTAATTTATCCAAAAATAGAACTACTGAATTTATTACACAGATTGCACAGCTCACCTGGATCTTGAAGGCATTTCCAACAGCAGAAAGTATAGGACTCCATATGCCTAGGACCCCATGAGGTCTTTGTCCTGGAGCAGTCTCTAGTGAAAACTTCAATCTTACTTCTGATACGTCTATTAAGCTGCAAAATTAAAGGGAGCAAATATTATAGGAAGATTATTCCCAACAGTTTTGGAATTATCCTTCCAACAAATACACCAAACACCAGCAAACAAAGTGCACAGAACTAAATGGCAAATGAATGAAAAGTAGATACATGTTAAAGATGCTCAAAATATCTTTAATATAAATATCTTTATAACATGTAGTGCATGCTTCAAACTGTCAATGCATTAATAGAGAACAAATGCACATATGATACCATTGACAAGGGAGGTAGATGCTGATGGAGAAAATAAAAATCTAGACCAAAATGCAACCAGTTATAGAATATACTAAATTCTGAAGAAAAACAACAACAATATCTTGACCTATTCTTATTTTGAAGAAAGAATATTACTCAAAACGTATCTCTGGATCAACTTCCGTGACTGTTGAACTTTGAGGTAAGCGATTTAACTGTAAATTGTTGTAGAACTCCACAATAGCCCAGATAATAGGTTCATGGATATCAAGCCTCCAGCACTTTTCTGTTACCTAGAGTGTCCACCAATTTCAAAGGATTATAAAACAGTACTATCTAAATATTTGAAATTTATATTACGAAAGAAAATCAGAATATATCAGATAAAATCTCAGCATCAAACTCAATAGAACATACTCGTATATAAACATATGGGTAAACTTGAACTTCGTCTTTATTCTCATTCTGCATGGTAATTGTCATCTTGAATACTGGGTGTTGGACATCAGAGGTCTGATCTGGTGCCAAGAGCACAGGCATCAAGGTAAGAGGCAGCTGGTTGTCCAGTTGCAAATAACCAAATATGAGCTTGAACCTGTCAAAATGATGTCTAAAATCAATTTATGAAGTATGCATGAGTGAACTTACCAAAGATGAGATAGAAGCAAGCAAACACAGTTGCTGCATATGTGATGTCAATTATCTTATATTTTGCAGAGGTCAATCTACTTGAATTGAATATGTATTTTTCCCATATCTAATCTATCATATAAAATATACAAATTGTCATAAAGATCAAAAGATAATCCAAGAAGGTTATGATGTTCAATCACCTTCAAATAACCCCTCATCCTATCCTATAAAAGCAATTAAAAATATTATAAAATCCAAATTCTTTTACAGCGTCAATTATAAATGAGTATAGAAGTTGTATCTTACATACAAGCCATATATTTAAATGATGAATGCCATAAGGCTGTTACCTGCTTGTCCTTCCACCATCATAGCCAGTTGAATATGTTAAGAACAGCCTTTCTAAGTATAAGTAAGAGAGCTCCTTTGGTCTGTGGTCCACAATAGAAATACCAACCACTCCTAACTCAATTATGAGCTCAAACGGTGTAACACTGTTCTGCATCTCCGCATGAACAGAAGAAGCTCCCCTTTTTTCAGTTGGTGTTTGGTCTCTAATCTCTTCAAATGAACTTGAACTGAGCATCTTATCATCTCTGAATTTTGCAATTATTACGTCTCCCCCATCAATAACATGGAATTGCATTCCAAATTCTGCAGAACATAATCCAGTCCTTTCCATATCAAGTTTCCAAATTGCATTGCTATCATCATCAATTAGTTTAGCATCTAAAAACTTATTGCCATATGGATCTTCCCAAGAAAAGTTTGTAGTTGATAGAGGTTGCAAATGAATCCAGGAATCTTCACCAAATCCAGACTGCCGAATGCTAAGCTGCCTGGCTGTTGTTCTGTTTTCTATTCTGTTACAAAGCAATGTTAGCTTCTCTCCCAAAGAAACACACTCATGCAAGCATCTCCGTCAGAGATTTGGACAAACATATGACAAGATACTGAACTATCAAGAGAAAACTACTACATTAATGATTTTCTTTTGGGGGGAAGGGATGTTAATTGTAGGTGTCAGATTTTATATTGGGCCTAACTCATCCTCACAAAACCGGCTTGTAAGGTGAGGGTTGCCAAAGCTATATAAACACTACACAGGCCATATCTCTTTGCAATGTGGGACTAAATCCACCCCTTCACACCCAACACAATGAAGGTGTTGGAGGCTGCAATGAAGGCAACCCAAACGCCGCAATTAGGCGGATGGGGGCGGACCGCAATGAAGGCGGAATATCCAACACACCCCCTCACGTTCAGGCCCAATGGGCCTGAAGCGTGGACGATGCGGGAAGCCCAACAATAGATCTAGGATAGGCTCTGATACCATGTCAAATTTTATATTGGGCCTAACTCATCCTCACAAAACCGGCTTGTAAGGTGAGGGTTGCCAAAGCTATATAAACGCTACACAGGCCATATCTCTTAGCAATGTGGGACTAAATCCACCCCTTCACACCCAACACAATGAAGGTGTTGGAGGCTGCAATGAAGGCAACCCAAATGCCGCAATTAGGCAGATGGGGGGACCGCAATGAAGGCGGAATATCCAACAGTAGGGTTTTATGTATCTTTGCATTCTTTACATCTTTATACACTTAAAGCTAAAAATATAAAACTATAGATTGGCGCAGTAATATGAAAATTTGATGTTTTGAACAAAGAGGATATTTCTTTGGTGTAAAGAAAACAGACCATTAACTGATTAAGTTCCATGACAAATGATAACCCGTGAAGAGTAAGGGGTGAACAAATTCTTATTCATTTGTCTTAGATCTATTGTTAGTTATGCTAGTCATTTTCAAGACCTTGTATGATGGGAATGATATAAATTACATTTGCCAGCTTGAGGTGATGCTGTGTAATATAGTTCATGGAAACAAGTAGTAGTAGATATTTACTTCATAGGACATATTTGACGAATTCGATTTGTACACTTTTTATCCATTTGTATTTCCTTGACTGGATTGAAGGCAGTCTATATATGTGAATTGTGATCAGCCTGATTGTGAATAATATTCAGATCTGCTCTTTTAAAGTAATGTATCAATTACAAAGAGTGTGTTCAAGTGTGTCCAAAAGAGTGTATTGCTAACATATCTCATAGTAGAATATACATGACTAGAGTGGTTAATATACAAATCAGTACCTGATAGGACCATCAGTTGATCCAAGGCGGAATACCACCACAAAACGGGTTCCTTCTTCATATCCACGGATCTCAGTTCTTAAAAATATAAGAGTACCATCATTCATCCGCAAAACAAGAGAAATGGTGTCTTCTCTTGAAATTTGAAGGGGATACGACCAATTGGTACCTTCAAGTCTCACCTAAAATTACAAAAAGTGTTTATATCAATAAAACTCAATCAGACGGAGACAAATAATGGCAACACTTGCAGTGTCATACTTTTTCTTGAAATAACTAAGCACATAGGGATCAACTGTCACTCTGTACGTGATAAGGTTCTTTCAGCAGAAATCGTAATTGATACTGTTGGTTCAAATGATCAATTGGCTGACAGATTTACCAAGTCCTTTTGAGGACCTCGGGTTGAATCTATTTGTAACAAGCTTGGTACATATGACATGTATGCTCTAGCTTGAGGAGGAGTGTTAGAATTAAGAATCTGTATATTTCCTAGATTGATTGTTAGTATTTCCAGTATTATACAACTTCCTAGGTTAGTGCTTGTTTATTGTTATTCAATATATTTATTTTAATTTTATTATAAATACAAGTTGTGTGATCTCAATATAGACACACAAAAATTACATAATTTTATAGAATAATTAAACGGGGCCAATTATTGTAGAAATATATCAAATAATTGTACCCAACCTGTAGCTTTTCAGGTCCACCAGCTCCGCGACAGACAAAGGACATCCTTGAATCAGATGCACGCAAAACCTTCGGTTCATCTTCAGTGCTTAACTTGATGAAGATATCTTGACCAAGTCTATTTGTGAAAGTCATAAAGGGCCGAATAGAAATTATCTGTAAAGACAATCACAAGTATAAGAATATTACAACTTTATGACTTCATAACATTTTTGCTAAATTTGATCTTCTGCAACAACCTTAGTTGGAACAGACTGATAGAGACATGGTTTTGTAGAAATAATTAGCCGCAAGCAATTGCCATCACCATCATATGCATATATATCCAAAGAGCCATCCTAAGAACAAAAAGAAGTGAAATTTTAGAAAACCATATGCATTTTACCCTTTGTTCATGAACAAACAAACCTTCACATTACCATATCACCAAGAGGAGCAAGATCTTTAACAGGTCCAAAATGCTCATTTCCTAATTGAGCAACGGCTACCGACAAGGCCAACATATTAAAGTTTAAAGCAGATACAATTGTGTGGCCATCATATATTTCCTCATCAGTTATTTCTTCAAGGATTGATCCATGTTTTTTGTTAGTTTGAAATTGAGCAGCAATCTTTGGCATTCTTCTTTTTGCCGATGTTTCAAGAATCCTAAATGTAAGTGGAGGGCACCTAGCTACTCCTAACCAGTAAGGAGCATACACTCTAATTGTTTTCGCCATTAAAGTGCGCTCCTTGTCATAGTTCTGTTCAAGAATAACTTGAATAACCCTGTGCATAAGAAAGCATATAACATGAGTTTGGTAAATTAACCTATCCCTTCAAAGTAGAACCAGTAGATGCCAATATACAGTTAGTCAAACTTATAAAATTTAGAAATGATGATGGTATTAGATTGGGAAACTTTTTACTGTCCCACATTCAGAACTTTACAACCTTCCAGATATTGAACTTCTCAAACTAATTGTTTTTGATGGATTCCCTTGAGGATGAGATATAAGAACAGCTTCCTGTCCAGACAAAAGGACAAGAGGTATTAATGGTGTAACATAACAAAAAATGACCAAGTATTAAAGACACAAAAAAGGCATTGACAAGCCCATATCTTACATGTACGGGAAGCCAACCCCTTTGTGGAAGCAATGATAAGAACAAAGGTTTCCTAATATCAGCACTGTGTATTTGCACAGTTTTTCCAGATAAAAATACACCTCTTGAGCATGTAAGAAAATGGCCACTTGATTGCATTTCAAGAACTGAATATTCAGCAGCAAGGGGAAGAAAATTGCTAATTGTTAGCGGAGATTTGACCACCAAACACCAATCCTGAATAGCATCAGAACGTACGTCTTTAGCTATCTCAGTTGCTTGTATGCTTACACAATACCACAACTTGTGGGAACCACTTGAGGTTCCATGCATCTCGCTGCAGCACAGTAGTTCCTCTGATTCTGAAAGAGCTGAAACACACAGATTTGAGCATTTCTCCCCATTGCCAACATCCTCTGAGAGCCTAGGTCTGTCCACTAAAGTACTCCAAGAGTACTCATACGGGTTTTCTGATGACCCGGGCCTCAATTGCAAGAAATATTGTATAGACTGTGTCAAGCCAGATAAAGGAAGTGGAGCAGCTTCTCCTGGTTGGAGTAGCCCAACAGATATTTCATGCTTAAGATCGTCTACTATCAGCTTCCTGTTTCTTAGCCATTTCCTCTGCCTGGCAGAATTACAAGAATCCTTTGGATCTAAGGATTCAGGCCATCTCAAACTCTCCACATCAGGAGCATAAATCCAGCCATCAGAATTATTGATAGATTTTGTATCCAAATGCCAATCATCAATCCATTCCCAACCTGGCGGTAGATCAATTTCAGGATAATCCTGGATTATAGAATAACTTATTTATTAGATCAGAATAATAAATAATGAATAACAAATTAGAGAAAGAAAGAGTATAGCAAGTCCTTCAAAAAAAGTTGATCACGTCCAAGATGCGAGACAAACTCAAGGTGGTGTCATCTCAACTAGCTAGCTAAGTGATGAACAGTTATGTTAACTATTACTAGTTAGTTAGATCTGTTACAGTTTCTGTCATTTGAAAAAGCATACATGGCTCGTCATAGATGCCATGTAGCTTATAAATATAGTCATTCTCACATATCATTGCATCATATTCATTTGCTTGCAAGCCTTTTATATATGATTGATGTATTCTCAGCATAATTCAATCAATAGAATTCAATTTACCCTAATTCTTGAGATTTGTCATACGAGCCATTGTGCTCTACAAATATAGTTTACCTGATGGGATTTTCCCTTGTCTGACATATGCTGCCCAGGATAACCCGACCAACGAACCCAACCAATGTGTGCAGTTAACTTTTCTGTCTCATAAAACTCATCTGTCTGAATTCTACAGCTCTCTGAAGCGGTGGATTCCGAATCACTTGAATTTTTCAGCAAACTCACGTTTTCAGATGGAATTTTCGAAGTGAGACGCAAATCGAGCACAAAGTTTGTGTTGTTACGAACAGAAACCAGAGATCGAATATTGACATATCTATTGCCATCCTTTACACTAGCTTCACTCGCAACAACAGCATTACCCAACCTCCAGCAAGCAGCAGGGGCAGCATAGTTTAACCTTACAGTAGTCCAAGGACCTTCCTTGCTAGGACTAATTTGAATGAACCCAGATTCATGGACATCATAATTAGAATGTTGGTTGCTATTCTGGACTTCAGAACTATGCATTAGTATGGCACATCGTAATTTGCGAGCCTTCGTTTGATAAGCATCCTGAAATCTCAGCGTGACCTCATTAACATTAGTACCGAGAAAAAAAAATTATGAACAAAAAAATAGTAAATCATAGACTACATTCACCGTGGATAAAGAATCTTCTGCAGATAAATCTATCCAGTTCAGCTTATTGGAAAAATTGTGTGAATATGAGGAATCCTCGATAGTTATTGCTATCTCGCTCAAGGAAGCTGAAAAAAACCCAATGGGAACTCCTACAAAAAAGAGAAAACTTTTAGTGAAGATTGTGCAACCAAAAAAACCATACACAAGTAATTAGTACGTTCATTGCGGACATACACAAGTAATTAGTACGTTCATTGCGGACATACACAAGTAATTAGTACGTTCATTGCGGACATGTAAATTGATATTAAAGTTGGTTTTAAATAAGTTTTCAGTCCCTATAGATATCTCATATTTCATTTTTAGTCCCTTTATAAAAAAATTCAAACAATGGTCCTTCAAATGTTTTCTGCCAAAATTTATGGTCCCTACTTTTAATTCAACTCATTGTATTAATTTCGAATGATTTTTTGCAGGCATGTTAAGAGTATTATAAGAATGTCTACCACAAATTTTTTGAACTTTTTTAATAAAAAATTAATTAAATATGGATTTTTAAGAGCCAAAAGCTTACAAAATCATATTTAATTTACCCCTTGTTAAAAAACTTAAAAAATTTTGTGAGATATTTTTAAAATGTCCTATAAATGACTGCAAAATATCATTCAAAAGTTCAAAGGATACACGAGTTGACTTAAAAGAAAGGACAAAAAATGCTAACGAAAAACATTTGAAGGACCATTGTGTTTGAAGAAAAATTTCAAAGGGACTAAAAATAAAATATGATATATTTATAGGGCCAAAAACTTATTTAAGCCTTAATTTTGCTTGCACTTTATTTGTAAGCATTCAATGTTACACAAGTCTGGCTTGAATTTCATTGAAGTACCTTCACTCATATCTGTCACAATTAATTCCAAAGTATAGTAATCCTGCGATATAAGTACAAGCAAATATTAAAGTTAGTCATGCGGAAGAAAACCATTGATTGGAAAGACAAAATGGAGAGAGGAACAAAAACAACAAAAAGCATGTAAACAAAAGAAAATGTACGAGAATCATGTGAATCTGATATTATTCTCACCGCTTTTATATTAATTAGCCATTTGATTTGTACTTATTTTAGTCCATTGAAAGTACTGATTTATGGGACAAAAATTATTGTACTTTCTTTCTACTATATAAACAGTCAGACTGCAGCAATAAACATCAAAGTGTTTTCCTCATTACTTCTACATGATATCAGTAGCTCTAGGTTTTAGAATATAGAGATTCCCCTTCCTCCTTCCTTATGCCACAAACAATATCACTCGCAACGACGCACAAGGAAGTGTCCTAGGAACAGCCAGAGGCAGAGAAAAAGCAACTGGCAGCGGACCAGATGTGGCTGGCCGCGCGACCCAGGTACAATGCCACACACCGGAACCATAAGAGATGCTCCAGTCTCAACGTATAACAATACCAGTAGCGGCCCAGGTGGATCCTCATTAAGAAATTCATACTAATAGTAGGAAGTAAAAGAAAGATGTTCCTGTCTACCAAGGGTTAGTGCTTAGTCTTTCTCTCCCTCTACTGTCTCACTCTCTTCTCCTTCTCATAACTCTCTCTCTCAGGGCGTTGTAGCACATTATTTTGTTTTGCGAATTAAGTGGACTGATCATAATTCAAATTTCAAAGTATTTATTCTCTGTCTTCCCTCTTTATTTAGAACCATACAGGTTACAACTTCAGCATTGGTTCCAACCAAATTGCAGCACATCAACAAGAAGTCATTAAGCTTAATTAGCCCTACTCTGATTCTAATATCTAAAAACTAATTTGTGCAAACAGAGCCAAATGTTTATTAGAAATTCAGGACTGGAAAATTCCAAATAATCTATTCCTAATAACTTTGGTCATTCGTAAATGCAAGCATAAATTGACCATGAGAAAATAAATGAAAGCAAGCAAAATTGTCAAGTACCAGTGAATCAACTTTGAAAAAAAATATTTCATTCCACTTGACTAACTCAAGATCGGAAGGAACCACTTGATGTGCCCTTCTTCCACATGTGCGCGCACTGTGTTGATGAACCAATGCATCAGCAGGGAGACTTGGTTTAGGAGAAAGTCGGACAGCCACCGCATATTGCTGAGAATCTGAACCGCCAACTTGAGGAAACTGCATTAGAAATATGAAAAATTTGTATGCAATTACATAGTAAGCCTTTGCTGAAAAATTTATTAAGGTTAATAAATCTGAACACTGGGACTGCCAATTGCCAAAATCAAATATAAATTGTTAGCCAGAAAAGAACCGAACTATACCTGTGCTTCTGCTATGATGATCGTCACCATTGTTCTTATTTTTCTACAAAGTTTTCCCCTCAAATGAGATTCTAGCATATCTTTTGATACAGGTACTTTCACGGCCTTCATATCCCCAGATGGCATCTTAATTATATTTTGTAGACCCCTAGCTTCCGTAGCACGTATAAAAATATCCTGACCAAGTTTGTTTTGTGGGATTATATAATAATTTCTCTTGTGGATAGCGTCCATGATAGAGTTTCCGCCATAAGTTGGAGAAAATGCATCCTATGACACCAACCAAAAAAAAAGGGAAACAGGTACCATGTTAACACAAGGTAAAAAGAAATGTACAAATCAAAATATAATGACAAAATTCAACACAGCATAAGAGAGGGTAAAGACAATTTACTCTGTTTTGATAACCTTCATGAGCATGGCTAAGGTTGTTCCAGCTTGCATATGCTTGAATGAGCATGTTAACATTAGAAACTGAAACATTTAAATTCAGATCTCGAGTTGATGTCAAACGTAATTGAGAGGCAGCGCCTGGGGCATTGAGATCATATTGATACCTAGGAGTAGTTGTAATTAGAAACTAGAAATGAAATATAATTTTATAACAAGCAAGCACAGCATTTAAAAATTGCTTTCAAATTATTAAAATAATAATAATCCTGTTAATATCTACTGGGTAGACGAATAATTTGGAAGAGAGGTAAAGTCCTTTATAGGAATCTGGTCTTTTATTACAAGAAAGAAGGATGAACTCCCGCAATTGTAGAGAAAGAAGATATTGCAGAAGCTCAAATGTCTGCACCTAACTCACACACACTTGATGACAAGATAATGTACCTCTCTATCCCTAATGTTGTTTATATACTATTGGTCGTATATATCAACTATATTTCTTACTGGTTACACAATTATTACTTTTCAAGCAATAACTCCCAGAAACAGGCTTTGATGCTGCTATCTAATGTACAGCAGAGATCCCATCCAGTATTCTAACGTGTTTCTTGCTTCTCCACATCTGATAAGTCGACCAACTGAATTTTACCCTTATCAGACAAATTCATAGAAACTTAAAAGTAAGTAAAGTGCTACCACCATTGCATGACCTCATTTTAATTTTGATCTTCCATTTACGCAGTAATTAACTAGGACCTGTACCCATCATTATTTTTCTATTATTTGCTATGCAAGTTTAAATTGTTTCCACCTTTTGGATTTCCTAATCATCACAGTAGTGCAAATCTTTCAAACTTAAAGGTCCAACTTCACTACTCCAATCAACAATTTTAAATAACTTCCAGTACATACAGCTTCAACATTCCCACATAATGGCACAAGGGATAGACTGTCGAAAGAACCCTTTCTACTCCACATCTTACAGGTTCAATCATCACAATAGTGCAAATCTTTTAAACTTAAAGGTCCAAATTCACTACTGAAATCAACAATCTTAAATAGCTGCCCATACATATTCCCACATCTTAATGGTACAAAGGGATAGACTGACCCAAGGCCTATTTCTAACTCAATTTCAATTTCATCATCCAAAGCAAACCATAGTTTGCAACAATGAAAACTCCCAATCATACACTTGAAGATTTTACGAAAGGCAACATGTACCAGGAGAATTCTATTATTTGTAAACACGAAATAATTACCTTAAGAATCCATCTACTGGCTCAATCAGAGGCTCCCAGGCTTCATACTTGTCATTATATGATCTGGCAGCCAAGGAGAAACCAACAGTGCAATTCTGATACCCAGTTCTTCCATGCAAACTAAAAGTTATTCCACTCAAAGATATATTGAACAAAGGAACCATCTGTAAATTTAACAAAGGCAGTCAGTACAAAAGTACAAATTATCATACCAACTAGACTTCATTACGAGAATAACATAAATCAATGAATATTCAAGGATCACAGATCAATAGATAGGGCATAGCAAAGGATTTCATGCAGTCCCATAGTCCACGGCTGAAAAGAGTAAGGACAGCATGAACAGAACTAATATAGAAAGAGGATACCATCTAGGAGACCAAATCTTTTGATTTTCCTTGAAGTGAAATATAACTATTTAAGTGAGAAAAAAACATCATTCCACTAAGCAAGCAATATCTACAGCTTCTTATGTAAGGTCTAAACCAAAAAATAAAGGGGATTAAAACTGTTTATGTGAAGCATCTAGCAGTCTAGAGAGTTCACTTCAATCCCACCTCCTCAAAACAATTTTAAATTGAAAAATAGAGGAGCCTAAACTCAAGATACATCAAAAACCAAGCCTCGCAAAATTTCATCTTCAAGGAGAAAGTTCCCCAATTTTAGATTTAACAAACACCCTCATGCAAGAACTCTTTTGACACGAAACTCTGACAAATGCACGAGAAGTCATGCTAGCATAATACTGAAAGCCAATTTTTTTATGTAGGATGGAGAATGGAGACATCAAGGATCAATTTCTAAGCCACTAAGAGCAACTTAGTCTAGAAAATTTATGCCTATACATGCATCATTTTTCATTATGAACCAAATTGGTGTTTGCAGTCAAATAAGAAGATAAAGGTATGCCAATAGATAACTTTAAGGTCAACATCTACCCAATTTGTTCAAATATCAAATCTAGCTGCATGCCACAATGACAATGCAAAGATAAGGACCCATTCATTTTACAAGCTTAAGCACCTAGGTAACTGGGCACTCAGCTATTATTATATGAAAAGCTACAACTGAGTGTTTTATTCTCACCAAACCACTGTAGTCATCAAAAAGAGCAATTGAGAAGGTTCCAATTGCAGCATCAATGATTGTCACATCTGAGCCGCTTGGCACACTAAAATCTGCTAGCTTCAAAGCAAATCTTCTTGGGGGTCTTTTGAAACCACCACGAACAATAAAAGTCCCTAACTCATTGCCACTAGTCCATATGCTAAATGGCTCAGTTACATGCTTGGCATCTGATGTATCCCACACACTTTCTTCCAGAAATTTATCTCCAGCAACCAAATCACTGCGCATACATCTTAATGTGCTAAATTCATTTTGCTTAGGTTTCCCTTTACATGCAACACAACCCAAGGAAACAAAACCAGGAGGAGCTTGGGGAAGCCAAAATGATATATTTTCCATTCCCCTCTGCTTTTTTATTTGTCCAACAAGTTGAAAATCTAGGGGAGTTTTAAAAATATTTTCATCTCTGGAATCATGAAGAACAAGGCAGGTATTTGGAGGTTCATACCTAAATAGAAGACGATTGAATCAGTTCCCTATTAATTCGTAAAAACAAGATAAAAAATTCAAGCTAAACTTTTACAATAAAGAGTCAGAGCACATAGGTGTAATACACACCCTTTAATAGCTATATCTCCAAAATATATCATTCCCATTGGGACAACTGGACGCCATATAGATAACCTCTTTCTTGAATTTGATCCCTGATTCCACCAAATTAACTGAAAGCTTGCAACAGGCTCCAAACGCCTGTTAGAATTTGCATCAGCAGACTGGTCATATTGCAAGTTTTGTTGTCCCTCAGGATGAGCTTGAGAATCCAAAGTATTTAATGCTGCTGAGGATGCCTTCAGAGAACCATACTTAATGCAACGCAATTCGTATGCTTTACTCATCAAACTATGTGAAGTAGAATCAACTGGCAAGAAAGTGCCAAAAGAATTATCCACTCGCCAAAGTGCCACACTGGATGATGATCTGCAATCAAAACAAACAAAAAAAAAATAACGGGCAAAACATGATCCTGTGTCAGATCCACAGTTAAAATAAACTTTGCATGTATACTGTCCATGACAATTAGATTCCTTCACATAGAGTCCTTCATAGCCGATTTAAATCTTGGCATGTAATTTAAACAGTCAAGCAAAATGATCACATACAAGTCATTATCAAATTAATTAATGAAAAGTGATCTTATCCACTTGTAGATAATGGAGAGGATCTGAACTCCAATTTTATACATTACAGAAGAAGACAGCATACAAACCATTGCCAACTATATACATTTTAAACAGGACATGCATGTTAAACAGGAGACAACATAAATATTCAACTTACGTATTAGTCATGCCAATCATGATACAATCCCTTAATGAACATGGAGATACAGAAGAAGACGGAATGCAAAAAGCAGAAGATAGAGGAGGTGGTGTTCTTCCTTGAGTAACTATACAGCCTAGTGCCACATAACCTTTGGGAGCTTCAGGGAACCAAATAGAACAGCTACCATCTTTCTCAGTTTTCCACGGCAAGTCAGAATTGTCTATTTCTTCACCTGTAGTGCCCAAAGAAACTAAAGGTGGCCAAATCAATCTGAAATCAACAGGTCGCTTAACTGTTATAGAATTGGTATTTACTACAAGGACTCCTTTCGTAGGTGGTTTGTCTCTGTAGAAAGAACACATCATATTAATATTTAAGTCTGTTGATAATTAAAGCACCCATCTAAATCAAGGGGAAAAATAGAGGTAATATTAAGAAATTTCACTGACAGTGGTGTCAGGTAGTCACCAAGTACAGCAAAACCAGGAGGAGCGTGAGGTCTCCAAAAGGCATAAGTTTGATCAGTATGAGGATCTGCATGGTGCAACAAATATGACTAGTGTCAAACACAGTTGCCAATACTTATCCAAATAGAAACAAAATTGAGAATATCAATATACTTTTTATGATTCCAACTTTGTCGAAATGAGAACAAACAATAGTCATTTTCTTCGATGTCATCCTCAAAAATGATAGAATATCATCTTCCACAGCTAGAAATAGTCTCAAGATACTGAACGTGAAATTCATGAATACATCAGAAACAGATAAATGTATATTGGTCTTCCCAGATGCATTTGAGTACTTCAAGGATGTATCAAATGGCTCCAAAATCCTGATTCCGTTACTCTCCATAGACAAACCAAGTACATCTGCACTCATCTCAGTATTGTTACCCTTCAAAACAATCCTGGCAATGTTAAATCACATCAAATGTCAGTCAAATCTGGCATTATTAATTTCCTGAAAGAAAATAACTGAATAAAAGGATATGTATATTATTTATTAAGAGCCAAATAATTGTTTTATGCTATAAACATGAATTACTAAAATGACATTAACCTTAAAAGGCAATATGTAGTGTACGCAAGAGTTTTGCTAGCTGAACACGCAGCAATTGTATCAACAGATCAAGGACATAATATCATTTGGTTCAAAATACGCTTTTGATTTTGCTATCTGTTTCACTATAATTGACTCAAAAATAGCCACATAATCTGATGGGGATTAATTACTTATTTTAGGCCCAAAAGGTCCATTTTGTGGAAAGTTTACTCTAGGAGGAAAAAGATCCCTTCTGTCAGTGTGGCAGATATTTTAACATTAGAAACTAATTGTAGGAGATAAAAAAAGACACTCTAACAGGATATCAAACATATTATGAAATATTACTCCTTCCGTCTCATTATAAGTGTCCTCTTTGCAAATTTTCATTGTCCCAAATTATTGTCCCCTTTAGAATATCAACGGGGCACTTATTAATTTTTTCCACCGATATACCCTTATTTATTGTTTGATATCAAGTCATATTATCAAGTCATCTAACTACTCCACTAAGTCAATCTGGCATTAATATTACCCTTCTTAAACTATGTCATCTAACTACTCCACTAAGTAATATTAATAAGGGTATTTAACTAAATGAATCTCATTTTATCATTGAAATCAACACGACGAATCATTATCTTAACAAGTGTGTAAAACTCAAATGGGACACCTAAAAGTGAGACGGAGGGAGTACCTTATATACTATCAAAGCTTCAAGACAGAGTTGACTCAAACCTCAGAATAGTTATATATGTCCAACACAAGTTTTGCACTTGAAACATTGACAAGACAGAAGCCAATATTATTCCGAACAATAATTATTCAGAATCAGTTGGTCAAAGATCAAACTCCTAACTAATTGGTCATACTATCACCAGATAGGCATGAATGAGAAAATTGTCAGGTAATTTTATATCTCTAGAACTAAGAACAAATAAAGTAGCACTAATAATCTAAATAAAAAGAAAGTACGACTAGTAATTGAAGCATAAATGGTTTAAGTGGTGTGAAATTTTATTGGATAATACAAATGCAATTCACCAAGGAAAAACTCACCTGCAAAACGCATCCAACTGTGCAAGTAGAAGTTTATTAGACAGGTTTGACGATTCCCCTACATCTTTTGATGTGTTATAAAAGGTAAGCTCTGGACCAACAGCCTGCAAAAACATATTCGTGAAAAGAATCAAATATGCAATGAATGTTAAAGATAAATTGTTAAATGATTTTTTGGTTACATATAAATAAAAGATATATATATATATATATATATATATATATATGATAGTGTTGATATAAAAAATTCATACAAAATTTCAAAAAATATAATTAAGACAATGGAGGAATATACTTCATAGATATTTACGTGTCTTCAATTTTTTGGATATAAAATGACATTTTTTTGCAGTCTTTAATTTTTTGCTCAGAGTCGGTAATAATTAATATCATATCATTATTTTATAAATTATGTATTGATATTCTTAGAACTTGGAGTTAGGCCTAACTCAACCCTACAAAACCGATTTGTAAGGTGAGAATTGTCTTTACTATATAAACCCATATTCAGGTCATCTCATATCTGATGTGGGACTTCTTAACACACCCCCTCACGCCCAACACTATTGGGCTTGATGTGTGGATATAAATGGTGGGTGGCCCGATAGTGGAAACCTGATAGCAGGTGTCCCAACGGATCTTGGAGAGGCTCTGATACCATCTTAGAATTGGGAGTTGGGTCTAACTCAATCCTACAAAACCGACTTGTAAGGTGAGGATTGCCTCTACATTATAAACCCATATTCAGGTCATCTCACATCCGATGTGGGACTTCTTGACATATATATTTTTAGTGCCGCCACTAATCGGAATTTCTAGATCCGTCCCTAACAATAATCCACAACTCCCAGTAATTACAAGCAAAAGTACACTTACATAACTCTCCCATCATTTAGAATCAACCACATATTCAATAATGTGCAAGTGCATATGTATTTAACTTTAGCAACACTTAACCTGAAGCTCAATGATAACCTCTGCAGAGCTATTAGCTGCATTATTCTGGCCTGCTACTTCATGCACTCTACCTCTCGGAGACATTTCCTGGGGACTTTCAACCGATTGTTCCAAATAGACACGATCATCATTTGAAGCTGAATAACTACTATTTGCCCCAAGAAAAACACAAGAATCCAAGTACTGTCCACCCTGCAAAAAGACAACCAGGTCAATAAGTATTCTGGGCATGCATTGAAATTTAAAATTCATAAAGTGTTAGAAAACAAAATAGATAAAGTGAGGCACTGAAACCTTGATAACAACATTTCTAAATTGCAATCTCTTCCCATTTCCAACATAGATTATAGCCTCTGAGCTAGGTGATGTAAGATTAAAACCCTGTCCATCTTTTAAATATAAAATTCCACCATCCCCATCATAAATGAAATGATCACAATTTTCATCATCAGCTATTAAAGGCTTTTGAGGTGAGAGGGAAAATTCAGCATAAGGTTGCTTGTAGATGGACTGGTTCATGATGATTGCATCCAGCACGGAGGAATTGTTTTCTTCAAATGACAGCATACTGCTGACTGTTGGAACGAAAAACTCGACTACAGCAAGAAGAAAATCTAGTGCAACAAGTAACTGAGGTCTCTGGATACACACAGATACAAATGTTGAATCTGGACCAAATTTTGTATCAACAATGAGCATCGTCTGAACTAATTCAAAATTAGTCCCTTTACTTGAGCTACTATCAACTGAGTCCTGATTTTCATAATACGAAAAAGTATTTGTAGGACTGGCACCAACGTTCGCAGGCTTTCCTATTGCTAACCGAAATCCTTGTTCAACTCCTTCCCGGTCATCAAAAACACTGAATCCTTGTAGTGTTGCAGAAAGGAATCCATTTCCTGCTGTATTGGACTTGTACAGCATCCATGCACTGCTGACCTGAACGAAAAAAAACAAGAGTAGAACAATACAAAAGTGAATTGCACTATCATCATTTGGGAACCATACAAAAGTGAATTATCATCATTCAGTCACAAAATTTATAACTGTATTTTGCATTAGAGTAATTTATTCCCTCAATTTTCTACTAAAAAATATTTTCCTACAAGCTCTATCATTAACTAACACCAACTATCAAACCTATGTCTATTAATCCCATCAATGCTAGTTGCGGTTTTTTAGAAAAATTTAGTTCTATTTATCTTTAGTTTTCATATTTCAAGGTTATTTTAACAACATTTTTTTTAATTATACCACTACAAGATCAATCATTATATTAATGAAGAGAGAGAGAGAGAGAGAGAGAGAGAGAGAGAGAGAGAGAATAAATGGGTGAGTGGACCAATGAAAGTTAAGAATATATTTGAAATTTGCTTATTAATGTGCAAAATGACATTAAAAGATGTGTATATAGGAATAGAGGGAGTAATCGTTTGACCTTCCTGAGAAATGACATTGACATGATTGATTATTTACGACGTCAGAACAAAAACTCCACACAAACATAATCTGCATTGGATGGGACAATCCAATATCTCCAAACAGCTCAACTCTAAAATTACCAAGCTACCTCACAATGCTAAAATATGGCTACTTGTTTTATGCGCATTTGATATGGCAATACTTGAGCCTTTAAAATCTTCACAATACAATGCATTAAAGATCCTTACTAAAAATTAAAATGATATGATAAAATTTTATCAATAACAATGTATGAACAAATACATAATATTTTTAGGTAGGTTTATATATGTTTTTAATCCCTATAAAATCACTACTTTTAATTTAGTTCCTATATAAGTTTTATTCAATTTTAATCCCTGTTTTGAAAACAATTTACAAAAAATGCACTGAACATGAAGCGTGGTAAGCAATTGGTGGACAAATAGGATAGGTAGACCGTACAAGTTAGGCCCAAAATTTTCATTTAAAAAAAAAAAAAACAATGGTAACCCTATCGGGCATATCATCTCTTATTAATTTTCATCACAATGCATACACTTCACTTTTTTTCGTAACTGTGTTATACAAAGTCTCTCCCTTCCAAAATCCATGTGCAAAAACCCACAAACATGCACCCTCAATGAATCTAATTGGGTTTCAAAATGTAAACACATATGAATATATGTTTATTATTTTAACTCTATTCAATTTAAAATTCGTTTTTCCGAAGACAAATGAATATACATAGTTCATCCTCTTATAGTTATCAAATAAGATTCCATCAAAAAAGATAATCTAAGGTGTAATAAAAATATATTGGTAAAAAAGACAATGTACCTGTACAGTGGCCAAAGATGCATCTCTTGTTCCCCCTGTATATAAGCTCAACTCAACCAGATTTATGGAGACACAAATTTTGAGAACAACGGAGGCTTCAACAATTGTGGTCCCTGAAGCAACACCATTTGCAACCTCGGGGACAATATCTACGGTTGCCTCATTTATTTCCATGGAGGAATATTGATTCGGCAGTAGAGGAATATGTGGAACCTCTGAAAAGTTGGATACGGAACACTCAGTAATAATCTGATATTCTTTATTTGACAAAGCCGCTTTCAACTCTTCAATCTGGAGAACGACAACATCAAATACAAGATATACCATAAGGATAGCAAGCTTTCACTAAATGGAAACTAGAGGAAATAATAACATTGATATTTGAATGGATGGCTGCCAAATTTTGAGGAGCATTTCATATGAAAATGAAATATATTACCTTGATTATGACTTCCACACTAGGAAACTGATTCAATAAGTCTCGGAGTGACCTATGAATAATAACTGATAGCCCATTGACATCCTGAATTATGCTTTCGCCCAAGTCTGTTCCAGTTCCAACATTTAAGTTGATTTCTTCAACCTACATTTGAGAATTGAGAAACCGGTCTTATTAAAACAATATAATTTAAAATATATTAACATCAAAGGGGACACTTAAGATAGGGAGCTCCAATGCACAAGCAACCACATGATATTTGGATATCCTTTCTGACCATGTTTCCATTACCTAAAAATCAATCATATTACAAGCAAGGAGTCTCACCTGAACCGTCATAGTTTCCAAGTGCACTGCATTGATTTCACTTTTACTTCCACCAATCCACTGAAAGGTGTTCTTCACAGTTATATGAACAATATCAAGCCTCAAAAAACTGTGACAGAAATATCAATGACAAAATGTTAAGGAAATACATGCCACAATTGAGCCATTGCTTAACTGCTTGCGCGAGTTGTAGAAAATAATATTTGATACGTTTCAAAGTTGTAAAAATAGTACAAACACTAATTTACTTAAATAGACAATTATAAACCTAATAGGCTTGATTAATGAGCCGAATGCAACTAATACACATAATTACAAATATTCTTATTTACAACACTCCCCCTCAAGCTGGTGAATCGATATCTATTATTCCAAGCTTGCAAGTGAGTTGGTTGACTCTTTCTGTTGGTAAACTCTTTGTTTTTTTTTTTTTGAAGAAGCTAAATTAACCCACCCAAATTGGCACAAGAGAGAATCGAACCTCAGACCTCAAGAGGAGCACACTCCCAGGTCCCAAGCCAATACCAATGCACCAACCCAAGTGGGTTATATGGTAAACTCTTTGTTAACGCATCTGTCAGTTGATACCTAGAAGGAATGTAGGTTGTAGTTATCAATCCACTATCTAGCTTCTCTTTAATGAAATGTCAGTCTATTTCAATGTGTTTTATCATGTCATGCTGAACATGACTGTAAGCAATACTTATGGTCGATTTATTGTTACAAAACAAATTCATAGGCCCTTGGCATTGTATCTTCAAATCTTTTAGCACAAGTTTCACCCACAATGGTTCAAATCTTGTTTATTCAGACAGAGGTCATACCAATATTGCTGGATATTTAGATGCAGATTGGGCAGGTGATGTGAATCATAGGTCTACTTCAGGTTACTGTGTTTTAATTGGAGGAAACTTCATTTCACGGAAAAGTAAAAAACAACTTGTTGTTGCAAGGTCAAGTACAGAGGCAGAAAATCGTTCTATGGCCCACACTATTTGTGAACTCTTGTGGTTGAAGCACTTGTTACAAGAGTTGAAATGTTGTGAACTAGGTTCTATGGAACTTATGTGTGATAATCATTCGACATTGTATCTTTCTTCAAATCCAGATTTTCATGAGAGAACCAAACACATCGAAGTTGATTGCCACTTTATCGGAGAGAAGAACCTTTCTGGTATCATTTAAACATCTTCGGTGAGCTCAAATGATCAATTAGCCGATATCTTCACCAAATCTCTACAGGGACCTTGGATTGATTATATAAGTAACAAGTTGGATGCATTTGATCTATATGCTCCAGATTGAGGGGGAGTGTTGATTATTCTCTATTTATTATCATTGATATAGTTTCCTTATTTTCTATTTTTCCTTTCTTGAGAGATTCTCTCTTGTATATAAAATATGCATAACCTCATTGTGAAATATAATGTTGATCATTCTATATTATTCAAGTCAATAGAAATAATTATATGATATTATATTCTATATCTAAAACATGATAATTTCAACAAAATGAAAATAGAAAACTAAAATCTATCTTCAACTTACTCAAGGCTATCAGTTCTACGAGGCATTAATATTATCGGCTTCCTAAGAGAAAGATCAAACTTCACAGCAGGTGATCCTTCAATTTCACTAGCGGAAAACCACTTCTCTGAATTTGTCACTTGATCTGTCACTTTGATGACACTTTTTGGGGTATTAGGAACAAGACCCATAAAATAGCCAACAACCTGTACGCACATTAAATATTATAATTATGTGTACAAAATACACAATGCTCAAACCATTCAAGAAAATACCTCTTGCACAAATCGATTCAGATAAACAATGCGCACTTCTGAAAGCTCCCCAAAAAGACTAAAATCATAACCTTCATAGTCTTCATCATCGTTGCTGTATGACGTGAACTCCAACTACAATGTTATCCAGGGATTGAACAACAAAATCACTATATTAGAACTCAACATAGGAAGTTTCAAATTTGAGGTTTATCACCTTTTACAGTTGTACGTCTATTTATAATAAGAAAAACATGAGTCACTATAAAAAATTGGTCAAAAGCAAAAACAAGAGAATAAAAATGAGCATATTTATCTACACAACTCCACGTCTAGAGAGCAACTTCAATGATAATAAACCTAATAGAAGTGAAGAGTAAATCAAAATGAAGTATTGGTGACCAATTAATCATCTTGATGAAATAAGAAAAGTTGTTGAAAAAAACTAAAACACTATGAAAAAGTGAGCCTTAAAGGCTTAAAAATTCAACTAGCTGTTGTCCAATTCATTTTTGCATAAGAAAAGAAAAATACAAAACACCAATGGAAACACAACCCTACCCCTATAACTTAAACAAAACATCAAAATGGCCTCACAATTTCAGAACACCAAAATACACTAGAATGTGGAATAATTCTTCAAAGAGCAGGACACTAACTGACAGAACCCTGTGACTATGACAATGAGAATCGTGAGATTTAGTCCCTTTTTCCTTAACTTGATTCGTCTCATATTTTATCATTTCAAAATAAGAGAATTTAGTTTCTTATCATTCTAGCCCTATATTCAAATCCATACTCATTCTCCAAATTCAAGTGACCTTTGACTAATTCTTTTGGCTTCACTCTAATGCTATATCTTGATCGCGATGGAAATATTCAAAAAAGATGATAGAATTAACATTATCGATAACTTGCAGAGTTGTATGCCATATGATATTTGTATTATCTGTTGCACTGGATGAGAGACCGTTGGGTTGTAGAAAAGATTGTTGAATATGACTATGGTGGGGTTACAGCATATCCTATACACAAGACTAGGCCAAGCCAGGCTTTTTTGTAAATAGAGAATGCTAAGGTTTTTTTTAGAAGCATAGTTAGCTAAAACAGTTAGGCTACATGCTATATAAAAGGCCTATTAGCCTACCAGGCCTACTTAAGTAAATATGAATAATATTTTTTTTATTACTATCATTGTATCGAATTTTGTACTATTTATTAAATTATAAATTTACTAATCGTTTCGGTAATTTAAACATATTAGCCTAAATTAATTTTTGTTTATTTAAATGCATTGTTATAAACAAGAGTTGAAATATGATGTCATGTAAAGTTGTATTCTCTAAACTATGTTAAATATCAAAATAGAGCATAATCTCATTGGTCTATTAGTTAGTTAGTCTGTCACACTACTTATTTAAAGGCGTTAATATGAAGTACGCTTTTAAGTAGGATAACAGGTAATATCATGCTTTAAAAAAGGTTAGGCTCACAATTATCACTATGACCTTCAGAGTACTCTGCTGAATGCAACTAAGAAACAGAACTGATATGCAGTTCTCCCTCCTTTTTTACTTTCTTTCATTTTCTTTGACTTTATACTTTCACAAACATCTTTACCGACATATAACTGGGGGGGGATATGCCTGTGTTAGGCTAAAGAAATACTCCCTCCGGTCCTTATTATAAGGAACACTTTGAAAAACTCACACAGACCAATGAAGCACATTTAACATAGTTATTTTCATTTAATACTTTTATAAATTTTAATTTATTCCATATATACCCTTATTTAATTACTCTTTATTCAACTAACTTACTTATTTTTAAATTCTCTCTCATAATAAATAAGGGCATAATTGAAATTGAACATTTAAAACATTTGAAAATTGGTCAAAGTTTCTTATAAAAAGGACCAAATTTTTTGCCCTAAATGTTCCTTATAAAAAGGACCGGAGGGAGTAGAATAATTAGGATTAGTAAGGGTAGCTGGATAGTTAGAGGGGCAGCATGTCCAAATTGGAGAAATAAGGACAGAGTTATTAAATTTAATCAATTATGTACATTTATTAGTTTTGGGGAAAGAAATAATTTATGAAGAGGCAGCCCAAGGAGAGGCCTGTATCTTATTCAGATTCATTGAATAAAATTGTTTCCTTCCAAACTTTGGGTCTAATCTGCTGATTATCATTTATTATGATTTATTTATGTTACAGCAACCCAGCTTTATCCTACTAAGTAGGACCGGCTACATGGATCAAACAATGTCATAATGTTATGTCATATCTCCATCCAACTCATTAATCTCTAGGTCTTTCTTGATAGTTTCTCTTATAGTTTTTCTAGGTCTTCCTCTAAATCTAGTGACATGACTACCCCCATCTGATCTACTCTCCTTACATAATATACAATTCTTCTCACGAGATGCCCAAACCACCTAAGTTAAGTTTCCTCCATCTTTTCTACATTAGGTGCTACCCCAACTCTCTCTAATGTTGTCATTCCTAATATCACATTTAGTCCATTCTTACCACACATCCAACATAACATTTTCATTTCTACTGCACTTATTTTATTCATGTGTTGGTTTTTTATTGCCTAACACTCCGACTCTGTCCCATACAAAATCGCCAGTCTTGCAAATTATCATAAATAATATTCAGTTTTATCCATAGTTTCGCTTTCAAGCTGAGGAATCCTTTTAAGACAACTAATAAGAAGGTCAACTACTAAACAGGAAATAAAAAGGCTAAACCTATATGAATAAATCAGTCCAAACGGCCCAAAAGTCCTTCTATGAATCTAACAAAGAGACACCCAGAATAGTCCACACGCTGAACATCAAATAGAGAGTGGACAATTTTTCTGCAGATCATAGCAAAGAAAAATAACCTTCCTTCAAACAGCGTCCTCTTTAACCAAGAGTGATATGTTAAGTGAATGATGACACTTAAACTCATTCAATGGGTCACATTTTAAATGAAATACAAGAAGGCGGCAGAGAGAATTACCTCCACAAAAGATCTGCCCCCAGGATTTCTCATATCACATGCCCAGTAATACAAATGACTGCTAGGTAAGCTATCATCACTTATTTTAAGATTCCCCAAGGCTGCTTTAATACTGAAGGAGGAAGGGAACACCTTAATGTCCGTAAGCAAACTCTCTTGAGACAGACAAGCAAGCTTGGTTTCATTTTCCTTCATCAAAAGGATTTGGGCCTGGGCCATTTTTAATGTCAGATTGAACATAATTCTGGATTTCCCTTTTCCGAGCAAGCCCTTCACAGCAAGTTCCTCAACCGTAGTGGCATTTAAATCATCCAAATTTATAGATACATCATTTTTAATAATGGCTGAAGAGCTCTCACTAGAAGTTGCAAGGTTTTTATCCTCAATGTTAATAGAATTGACAAATTCCATAATGGCTAGGATTGTTGGTCTACGACAAAAAAATGTCAGGGTAGCCAGAGTCACTATAACCTGAAATGACAATAAAATATTTGGTGAAAATGCCATGGAAAACTGAAAGCATTCTGCTAAAATCCATAAACACTCACCTGCTTATCTGTATTACTATACCGAGTAGAGTTCTGATCATAGATAACAATTTGTGCTTTAACAAAACTCTCCAATGTGTCACTAAGTTCCTCAGTACTAGTAGAAGGAGCATCATCACTGGGTAGAAGTCCAGTTATGCGACTGAACTTTGGGAGTTCCAGAGAAGAATAATCAGCACTTTCTGCCAAAGTCTCAGGTGCCTCATAAAACTTATCATCAGTTTCAATAGAAATTATTCCACTACTATCAAAATTCTCGCTTGCGGTATTATAGAATAATGACATCTCGTCAGCATTTCCAATAAATGATCTTGCCAAAAAGCAAGGCTGAGATTGTTGATTATGGCAAACTAAATCTTCTATTTCCAGAGACTTCAAGATAGTGCCAATGAAAATGTCACTATCTCGGATAGAAACCTCCACCTGTTCAAATATAAATGCCTCAGAAAAAGGAGACAAAGATTCTTGTTAAGAAACAACAAACGAGCTATTTTACCTGACCACCTATTGCTCGAAATTCAAACAAACGCTTCTCTTTATTTAGAAGCACCTTCATTAAGCTCTGATCAGACTACAGCAACATGCACATTTTTAATACAAGTGAAAATTCAAATTTGAAACTAATACATTAAAAAGGCAACAAAAAGGCTAACCTGGTAACTATAACTGAAGCAAACCTTTAATTCATCAAGAACACCTGTTACAAACAATCTTTCAGCAATTGCTGCTACATCAATCACATCCTGATTATTATGTTCTGATTCAATATCATCATGATCTGATGAGGGTTCCGATAGACCAGAAATAGGATCAGTATTCTGCACAAGAATGGTGTAATATGAGCATTTACTGTTAGTGATGTAATATGAGCATTTACTGTTAGAAAACTCTAGCGGTGTGCTATACTAAATACACTCAAACTGTTGAAATATTTACTCATTTTTAAACTAGACATTATTTGTTCAATGTTTATTTGGGTTTTATTTTAATTCCTTAAATCACTCCTTAATTTGTGGAGTGTCTTTATGTATTCTCTACTATAAAAGGAGCAATTTATCGGGACCAGGATTGAGTGCAGTCAAAAATTAACTGCAGTCAGGCATCAGTGTTTTTAAAACTATTAATTAAAATTAAGATGTGCATTTTTTTAGACCGTCCGATCTTGATCGGATCGGAAAGCCACAAATGTCGCTGAAAACTTGACTCTAAAGTAAATCAAGGACTAAATTCCAGATGCTTTCGTTCATGGTAAAAAAAATTAGTAAGTATTAACAGTATTAATATCTGGTCCATTTATGTTTCTGTACTCCTGTATTAATAATTTAACTATCGTGTATCTCTGGTTTATTTGATTGGGGTGTCGTCCAACATTCCCCAAATAGACTTTAGACACAGACAAAGCATACTGCAAGACATGCAAATAATTTTTTGCCACTCCCTTTTAAATTATAACAGAATCAGGTTTTAAACTATTTTCATCAGAAACAAAGAGAAATGGAGACCAACAAACCGATGCATTATAGATAGCGCCTTGTAGGCGACTATGCCAGGTTTTCATTGACTCCTCAGATTCACAGCGTAAAATCAGTGCATTTGCATCCTCCACAACCTGCATCCATTTAGCGATTGCTATTAATAGACATTCAAACCTTCATGTAAATAACAGAAAGATGAAAATATCTAATACCTGGCTTTCAAATAACAGATGATGATTACCTTATTATTGGGTCGTGTAGGATTACAAACAACCAAAACATGCTCTATATCACCAACAAACTCAGGTGGAACCTGATATGCTTGTTTCCCACGTAGGCTACACAATCAGATTGCAAAGGCGTTTAATAACATATATGAAGCTAAGATTCAAATGTCTGATAAAAAAAACACTTCAAACACACTTAAGAATCGACTAAGAAAGACAACTATAAAAAGTAAAGTAATCAGAAAAAATGATCTCATGTTGGTATTTGTGTAGCATAACAATGTAATCAAGACTTATCCTACACTTTCTGTGTGAAGACTAGTCTTTGTTTTCACCTCTTTGTTGTTAGTTTCGTTGCTGAGCAAGCTTAAACCAACAAAGAGGTGAAAACAAACATAATAGGAAAAAAAAAATATTCTCATAGGGAAATAATGACTGCTGAACTCCTTGTGAGTATCAAAGATATACTCACGTTATGAAACATCATGGTAAAACTAGAAAAGTTGTTTCAGCAAAAATTAGGGAACGCTACAACAATATAATAAAACTTGACGTAAGATCCATTCTAGAATACTCCTAATCCATATGATATCTTACTAAATGCTACAATAAGTCCATAACAGATCTAATAGTTTTTTTATTTTTGGTTTACAATGGAATCAATGAGTTGAACCTAGGACCTCACACATACTACCCAAATCTTAATCTAATAGTTTGAAGTAACTAACTTGAATTCTAAACGAAATTGAAACAAAGAATCACATAATTAGTTGAAAACAAAAAAACAAAAGCATAAAGACAGCTTCCCCCATTTCCCATTTCAATACTATCAATACTATAAATACTAATAGCGTATATAGACTAAGATTTTACACAATAGTATTTAAGTATATAAACAGTATTTTCTTTTGCAAGATGCAAAGACCCCTTATCAGCTTCAACATGTAATAAATAAAACTTTACATATATAGAATAATAAAAAGACACAAGAAAGAAAGCTTTTGCACCTGGTGTACTGCTTGTAAGATCTTGAGTCGGGGCTTTCAAGTACATAAAGAAAAGGCCCAACTAAGCAGAAGTATCTCCGCTGCCACACAGCTTCCCTAATTCCGACACCCTATCACATTTTTTTTGGACACGCAATATAGTACATCAGATGATGGTTCTACATAGACAACAAAAATGGCCAAGAGCTTAGCCAAAGGGGATGAGAGAGACCACTACCTTCCATGTTAGAAGAGACAACCACCCCTCTAGGTCAGCCTGATTCCAAGGACGAAGAAACTCTGAGCTCTCACCATCCCCCTCCTCGAAGATCTTTATTACATGCATCAGTCGATGATACCGAGCAGGTGAAAAATGAAAGGCCAATGTTGGAAGCCTCACAGCAAGGCGCATTGAAGGATAAAGAGGTGTCTCTGACTGAATCTGGTCATAGTGACAAAAAAATTGGAATGCTTCTCACCTTATGAAAGAGAGAGGTCTGTAATGAACATGTCAAGAATTTTACCAGTTGAAGTTGCAGAACGACTCCGCATCTATCAATAACAGGATAGAAATCACCAGTTGTAGAATGGGTTGGTGTATTCAAAGAAATTTGGCTCCAGTGATAGTCGCCATCAAACAAAAATGCAGATACATCACTTAGAACCAAATCAAATCGCAAGTACATATTATCCTCAGCTGATTCCTTTTGAAAGTCATCCTGCATACATTTAAAAATAATAATTAAAAAAAAAAAAAAGAAGACAATTAACGAAGTTCACTTAAATACATTCAAAAATTATCAGGAAAATCAACCTGTGTTCTTATCATCAAATTCCCCAGGTCCAATAAAAGCTTTGTCGCATGGGTGTTGTCGGGACAAAAATCGGTAGGAATAGTAATCTTGGGAGCTGCAATGTCCAAGTCCAATGAAAACCTAATAAATAAGCAACAGCTAGAATTAGCAAAGAGCTTTTCAACCCTCTGCAAAAACAAAAGCAAGTAGTTTTTTAACAAGAAACCCTTTGTTTAGGGATATGTACATAAACAAGAAGCAACAAAAATACCCATAAAATCAAGGATCTTGTTAGATATTATTTAAATATACTATAATCTCTTGACAGTATCTTAAAATATCTTAGACCATCTCTCAGCAACTAGCTGTTATCATGATTAGATTCCTTATTTAATTAGAAATAGGAGTCTTGTTTTAGTATAATTAAGGGTTGGTTCTTAGTCTTTTGTATCATCGGATCATAATTCATTGTGTCGGTTTAGACAACGTTCGTAGTTTTTTCTTTGGTTTTGGAGTTTCCACGTTATATTCTTGTGTTGTGATTGTGCTTAATTTTCTTCTTCAGCTCCGCTATTTAATAACAATTTCATCCGTAGATCATTTGTTAATATTACTTATTAGTTATTATTGTGAGTGTGGTCTAAATCTACCACATTTTCAATTTCCTGTGTTATTCTTCAACAATAATATACAACTGTTTCCTGCTCAAGCATCATAGGCTATGTTTATATTTCACAAATTCACATATATTGCAAAGATAAAAAGACCACGGGAAAGGAAAGTCACCTGGCATGATTCTTTAATGCTCTGTTCATTTGCTGTTGGGCAGTGCGCTTAACTTCATCAATTTTCATCTAGGAACAATTATATGAGAAAATGAGAACATTCTTTTCCACAAAAGATTAAATAGCAGAACTCTCCAGCAAAACAAAAATAAACTCAGTTTTCCACATTTGAAATATATCGAGAAAAGACACAACATAACCAAATTCTTAGAATTGGGAGTTGGGCCTAACTCAAATTGTCTCTTACTTATAAACTCATGTCCAGGCCAACTCACGTCCGATGTGGGACTTCTCAACACCCCCCTCACGCCCAGCACTATTGGGCTTGATGTGTGGATATAAATGGTGGGTGACCCGATAGGGGTGGTCCAACGGATCTTGAAGAGGCTTTGATACCATCTTAGAATTGGTAGTTGGGCCTAACTCAACCTTACAAAACCGGCTTGTAAGGTGGGGATTGCCTCTTACTTATAAACCAGTTCAACTCACATCTGATGTGGAACGTCTTAACAAAAATAAAGAGAAAACAGATCTAGGAGGGAAAATATACAAATAAAAATGTGAACAAAAAACAACAAATCTTTCATCGAGACTTGAAGCACAGGGAAGCTAGTAAGCTGGAATTGAGTCCCATTTTACATGATTGTATTCATCTCAGCTCACTATCAATCCAGATAGGAGAGTTGTACTTTGGATTTATCTAGTTTTGTGTCTAGTAAATCCTTCTTCCAATTCCTACCACACTCCTCCTGAATCCTTATCAGTTAACCAATTTGGAAATGCAAAGGTCCTTGATAACACCCAATTAAAGAAAACATAGGAATACAATCGTTGTCACAGAGACTAATTACACAAGTTACAGTAGCACACTTAATGTACCAGAGAGCATCCTATGGAGAGTATTCTCTGTCAAAAATACAGAATAACAGCCTTCTTCCCCCTTCTTTTTGATCTTACTATCATAGTATCATATATACTAATAAATAACTACAACTATCATAGTATCATATATACTTTTTTTAATGGCAAATTGTTAGTATGTTAATTGTTAAGTTAGTTTTTTTTACTCCTTGCCAGGACTTGAACCCTAGACCTTCAACTCCTTTAACCCTTAGCTCAACTAGTTGAGCTACCCATCCCACCCATAGTATCATATATACTAATAAATAAATACAGAAGTCATTGTCCGATCATAACCATCTAATAAATAACTGCTATTAAACTTCCTATAACTGCAATTAAATGATTGTCACTTATTATTTCCTAACCAAAAATTGCCATCAGGCAGATCCCATCCGTCCTTAAAGGAAGTCTCTTGTTTGGACAAAAATACATAACAGGATCAACGCAATTGATCTGTTGCATGTCAGTAGGGCACAGTCTCATCTATGTCCTATAACTTGATGTGCTTTTCAAGTTAAGAACCTGGGAGCACTTGTTCTAGAATCACAATTCGACAGCAACACCTTTCTATCAAACACCTTGGGGCTTCTGACAAAGTTCAGGTTTGTCCTACTCTCAATTAGTTTCATAAGGTTAGAATTCAAAGCTTTGGCAAAAAGGATGCAGAAGTTTTGTGGCATTATGAACCTTTAGGATTTCTGCGGTTCTTTGGAGCATTTGATTGAAGAGAAATGATTATGTCCATCACAAAGTCTAACTGCCTCTTGAACTTTTTATTTAATTTACTGAGTCTAGGTAATCTTAATTATAACTTTGCCGGTTAACAAAACTCAAAAAAGCAGAGATGTTAAATAATACCTGCACGGCAGCTGCAGTTTCTAGTGCAATAGTCTGACTTACAGCAGTATCACTTTCGAAGAACTTCACAATTTGATCAATGCTATCCTTCATATACTGTCCAAACTCCAAGGAAAAATCAGTAAAATATTAAACCGAATAAATAAAATCTCAAACAGAGGGAAAAGGATACCAAATGAAAAACAGCATACAGTCATGTAACATGGAGAAGCTTTGGCAACCATGCTCCAGTCCACCTTTTCATCAAAAGGTTTATAATTGAAGACACCAACTAATGAGTCATAGGAAGTTGCACTCTGAAAGGATGTCAAACAAATGTTTGTGATACCACATATTTTGCAAGTATAAAAATCAAAATGCAGAAAAATTCACACCAACCATTAAGAGAAATGTCTAACCTCTGCAAGGAGGCCTTTTGGTGATAATAACTGATATGAACCCAACTTAATGTCAAAAACCTTTGTTTCCGAATAAAGCTTTATTGAGCAACTGAGATGTTCGCATGATAATTCTGCCACAGGCTCTTTTGCTTCCCCAATAAGCTTGGAAGCATTGTGATTCATGTGAACTACCAGGAAAGTATGAACAACATCTGCCTTGCTATTTACAGCCGATTTCTCATCATCACCCTCCTTATACCCAATCATTTTATTTAACTGGTCCCAGTCCTCTTCACTGAAATTGAATTCCTCCGTTTCCTCTTTAGGAGATTTACCGGTCCTGACAGTGTACGTGATTATAGGTGAGCAGCACAGCCAAAACTATAATATAATCTATTATTTAATTGCTGAAATATGAAAATATTTCTAGGGAAGACTCCACACCATCCAAATGACCACCAGGATTTCCCCACTTTCTGTTTTTGCGCATTATGATTTGACTCCACTGATTGTTCCACAAACTTGTGTGCCAACATTCTGCAAACACCAATAAACACAAATTTTTCAAGGTTGAAGAATACACAACAATTTTCCAATGTCTAACATAGCTTCCATACATATGTGTGAATCTTTCAGTTAAATCCAAATATGCAGATTGCAAGGGAAGGAAGGAAGATCTAATGCTTACACAGTGAAGGGGCCAAAGAATACTCTATACACATTTAATTTTTAATAGTTTTTTTTAATAGTTTTCACTTTCAAATCATGCATACCAAAAAAAGTAGTTTAACCCGCGTCAGTGAGAGGGCCCTCAAACAATGATAGCATTAATAGAGTACAGTACTTAAACTCTATTATACGCTATCAGAAATAGACAGCTGGCATTAATACAATGAAAAGCACTATTGAAGAGTTTAAGTACTCTACTGATCTATATTATACGCTATCAGACCAAAAGTTAACACTGCCCAAAATCAAAAAGAAAGAGCTTATAATAGAATTTAGTACAGTTAATATTAACAGATAGAGGCTACCGTTAAGATTTTTTATCAATTATCAAAACAGGAATACAATATTACTTTAAATGATTTTTTTTTCAATCAAAATTAGTATGCAAAGCATCACTATGATAACTGACATCTCAGCTATGTTGCACCTCAGCTACCGCCGATCATTTGCAATGACGCCAATAAATTTACTAATTAATAACAATAATAAATAAATAAATACATAAAATAGGAGGGGAGCAAGGAGAGACAAACCGAAACCCAAGCAAAAACATCATTTAAATTTTGAAAAAATAATGTTTTCACTATTTGCAATATGTGACTTGCTAAAAATTCAAACAGGCCAAAAAGGCTCAACCTTCAAATCATCCCACATAATTATTACCATGAAAGTTTATGCAGAATATACATCTACTATATCTATGATATTATAGTTGAATCAACTAATGGCTGTCTTGGACAATATACCTCCATTGCAGTATAAGTTCAATATCAAGTTCACGATCTAGGTCTTCAATCTCTTTGTTTCCGCTAATTGTCACCTGACTAGGGTCAGACTTAAGCAGTGAAGCATAGAGAAAGATATATCTCTTCTGCAACCTTGTATATCTTAAAACTTGCTCCCATGACATTTTTCCACTGACAGAAATACAATAAATAACCTTAGTCCAAGAAGCATGAAGTATAAACATCCAAACATGATAAGTAAACATCAACTATCATCATTATATCCCGCAAAGTTCTAATATTGATATTTGAAAACGTTCACACAATATTCTGAATCTAGAAACAAGAACTTACGTATGTGGGTGTGTCTGGTTTGATGAAAACATTAAAACAAATTATACACCCTATAAGCCAGTACATTAGCTGAATGAAAAGTCAGGTTGTTAAATAGACACAAGAATGCTCAAAGCCTTAGACAAGCACCTTCAGGACATCCCTTTAAAAACTTCGCTTAAAAAATTTAAAAAGCCCCAAAAAGGAAATAAAAAAAGTTTGATGCATCCAGGTATCCACAAAGTTACAGCATTACATTAAATCTACCCAAAAAGCATTCCCCTTCTTCCAAAATGTAGTAGGAGCTACCGGTAACCACAGAGCCAATCAACACCACCCAACTTAAATTTTATATTGTCCTCAAGCCTTCTGGATGAGCCATCCAACAGATGAGCTATTTGATAACTTTAATGCCATTATCCTAAAAACGAAAGAGGGAAGCTGCCGCCTAACCACATTTGCTTCTTCCTAAGTATATTTTCCTGCTGTCTGAACCTTCCAAAGGATTAGCCACCCAATCACTGTTTGGTCGTCTTAGCCTCTTAGGCACTAATGCATGTGAAATAACAATTCTCAACAGTCAACACGCTCCTTCATGCCCAAAAGCAGACATATGGAGTGTGGACAAATGCAGGTTGAACAACAGAGATCATGGACCTATAAAGATCTAGAATAAGGTCTGATATCTCTAGTAGATGTGAGACTTCTCAACAGTGTGAAACAAGTATATAGACTAGTCAAATACTGGCCACTAGTTTTGTTTGATTACAAATTATATTATTAAATTCCAGGCTACTTAAGCAAGTTACAACTTACAACCCTATTACTTACTGTAATTACTAATCAGCAATCACAAGTCTTAGCAATTGACAAGTAATGCATAAGGCTGTGAACATAATCGGATTCGGAATATGTTTAAATACCTTGCCTTTTTCATCTGATCAGATACGGCTCTGTAAGCATACTTCCACCAAGACCTGGAATCAGCTTTTACCGGCACCAGTGGTCGGAAATGAGCATACTTTAGACGTTGATTAAATGTAGCAAAGTTGTCTGCTAATTTCATCATATCTCTGTATCCATCCTGCAAAGACAGAAATGCAAAGATCATCCCCAAAAACAATAACAATCTCACGCAACAAAATGACAAAAAAAGATGCATCAAATGAACCTTAGATAAACTGATTGTAACATCATCCAAATTCACCACAGCCGTCTGCAAAGGTTGTTTGCTATCAGCAACTTCACTCGAAAGCAGCTTTGAGTACTTGGCTTTCCCAGTCACCGGTTGCAGAATATATGAGTGCTTTTGCGACAAAGTATCCGCTGGTTTCCCATCTTTAGTTCCAAAATTAAATATCTGATTTTTTTTTATGAGAATCTCCATGAGAAACAAAAAAGGAGAGGTGAAGTAATAATAAAATGGTGAAAACAAAAGAAAATCTCATGCCACTTCAAAAGAAGTCAAATGAATCATTTGTTCAGAGAGGCAAAGAGCACCTTCTCTACATTAAATATGTGTGGTTCCATTCAAACCAAATAAAATTACATCATAAAATTCCCTACAAGTTGTCCATTCCATCAATGATTCTTTCCAAAGCTCGACACCCACAATTCCCCAAGCCTAGCAAGACTCTCTCGTGTGATTTGTCTTATATGGCCTCACTAATACAATGGCTAAGCAAGGAACCTATTAATAGTTTTTTAACAACTCTTAATACACCCCAGCATGGGGAAACTAAGAATTTTGAGTTGCAAACAAATCACCCAGTCTGCAAATATAACCTCATGTGCCCTTAACCTCATGTTAAAAATTTGTTACTCAAACCACTAGTCAGGTGCCCTTAACCTCATGTCTAATATAATATAATATAAATATAATATAACTTTATAAGATATTTTGTTATGTATCTTTAGATTATATTATATTCTAACAATGTCAAAGGATCACATCTTAATAAGCCTAGGCAAAAGAAAAAGAAGGTCTCCACTTTCTTTTTCCAACTCTACCTATGTCAAAGTACCACATACTAAAGCCATATTGTCTAAAAGAATCTTGTATCACAATAAACAAACCAAGAAAATGAACGAGTGACAACACAGATCTTGTGACATTTTCTTATAAATAGGACCTAAAGAACAGATAAAAGGATTACAGTATAAATTAAATCAGAAAAGAACTACAAAAGGAAACCGATAAAAGGATCTTCATAAACTCAGCCTTCACTATCCACTCTAATATCCACCGTACACACCTGAAACCATTCAGAAGGAAGCAAATCTTCCCATGCTTTATCAACATGCCACGGAATAATATCTGAATCCAAATAAACTGCAAGCCGATCAAGCTCAACAGACTGCAAAAGCGGTGAGGACAAGACATTAACAACAAAAGAAATCTAGATATGATATAGTTATAGAAAGTGAAAGACAATAATCATTTTGGACTATGCACTAATGTTGTTTTTGTTTTGCAATAATGGATTTAACTACAACACCTAGTAATTCAGTTTTATTGGTAAGTCTTAGAATTTGGGTTGGGCCTAACTCAACCTTACAAAACCGGCTTGTGAGGTGAGGGCTTCCCAAGCTTCTATAAACACTACACAGGCCATATCTTTGGGCAATGTCGGACTAAATCCACCCCTTCACACCCAACACAATGAAGGTGTTGGAATCTTCAACGAAGGAAACACAAATTCCGCAATTAGGTAGCTAGGGGTAGACCGCAATGAAGGCAAAATTTTCAACAGTAAGTAATAAGATTTTTTAAAGAAGGCCAATAAAATAACTGAATAAAAATCAACGAATATGAACGACAAAATAAGCTTCTTAGTTTCTTACTCTCAAGCAAGGAAACTTCAATATAGAAAATTTAAGCTAACCTTAGATGTAACGTAAGATATACTTTAGAACTTTATCAAATTAAAAGGCATCTAAATTAGAACTATTAGGTTTTATATTGGGCTTAACTCGTCCTCACAAAACCGGTTTGTAAGGTGAGGGGTGCCGCTCTATATAAACTCATTTCAGACTTTATCTTTATTCCATGTGGAACTTGGGTTTTCTCCAGTGCACCCCTTCACACCCATCACTGTTGGGATTGGTGCATAGATATAAATGGTGGTGGCCTGGTCGATAGTCTATGATACCATACTAGGTTTTATATTGAGCTTAACTCATCCTCACGAAACTGGCTTGTAAGGTGAGAGGTGTCACTCTTTATAAACTCATTTCAAGCCTTATTTTTATTCTATCTCAGACTTGGATTTTTCCAAACAAGTACCAAGGGATTTCATTGTTGCAGCCAAATCATTTTATACTTAGACAAAATAGAACCTTCTGAATGCGATCTAGTGCACCTCCGGTAATAAAAGTCTCTTTCCCACTATCATCAACTGTCACGGCCGAGAGTTTGTCCAAACTAACACCAGCTGCGAATGGGTGCCCTGGGTTGCTACAAGACAGAACATATCAGGCAGGTGAAAGATAAAAAAATCTGTAAGACAGCTTAATTTATTTGAATTTTCCTTTACCTCTCACTGTCCTCATATCTGATGTGAATATTAGAAATTGAAAGCTTCAAATTTCCAATTATGGTGCTGATGAGGGATCCCAACCATGACTTATTCTTAAAATCAAACAAAAAAGATCAACAAGTTAATACTAATTATTCCTGACCACATTGAAACGTGCATGCAGTCATTCAAATATTTTAGGCGGCAGTCATTCAAGCATGTTTACAAATTAGAAACTGAGAAATTCTGAGGAACCATAGGTGGATAGATGGAACCGTCTAAATTGAAAACAAGAGAAGTAAGCTCATACCATTTCTGACTCTAGTTGTTGTGACTTCTCCCACAATTTCAATTCCGTCTCCTGTTTTCCAAATGGAAAGAAATGAATTTTTTTATCATCAAATAAAATGGTCAAGTAAAAGTGAACTACACATTTTACCTAATTCCTACTTATTCTTACCTGTATTAGGCTCTTCTTAGCTTCTTGGACAGCATCTTCACTACATCCCTCAACTTGTGTTGCAGGTTCAGCTAATAAGAAAATGCGATCCAAATATACTAAAACAGGATCTTGGCCAAGCCTACTCCATGGAACCTTGATAAAATACAAAATCAAATATGACCACCACTTATAGAGAAAGGAATATGCTACTTAAATAGTCTGCTCAATGAATTATGAGTGCATGATTCAAATATATATCTTTCTGTCTATGTGTGTGACTTGGGATATTTGTATGGGTATTTTCATAACTCTCAGATGATGCATAACTATGATTCAAATGAATATTTTGGGATAATCAGTTATTTGATATGGTATCAGAGCCTCTATGACTCAGTGGTCTAGAGTTCGATCCCCGCTCCCCTCACTTTATATATTAAAAAAGTGGAATTTAAGCATATGGTAGGGGGCGTGTTAGAAATAATATAAAACCATTGATGTAGCTCTGATACCATATTAGAATTTATGAGGCCTATACTCAACCACAAAAGCTAGCTTGAGAGTTGAGGTTTGCACTACACTTATAAAGGCTATCTTTGCCATATCTCTAGCCAATGTGGGGCTTCTAAAAGGAACTAATTTTGACCTTTCAATGTAACACGGAATGTCATAAATCAAAATTAGATTCAAGTAGAACAAATCTTGAACATTCGTGTAAAATTAAATGGTTCAGATTGGTTACTCTCGCCTAATAAACATTCTTTATCCATAAGTATAACCACTCAAAAGAAGAAACAAAGGAATCTTAACCATTCAGCTACATACAACCAGATTCAATACTCCTAAATTTCTGAGAAACAAGTTGATGTCCCACCAACCTTTAGTTTCACTGATCCAAGAAAACCTGCCTTAACTTTCACCGGCAACTTTAAAGCATTTAGAGCTTCCGGTTTCAGCTGCATATTCTTCAGCTCTACATCACCTGTTTCAAAGTTTGGTTTTATAGACAACAAAAAAACACAAGAAATGTACATCCATAAACTCGATAAATCTCTCAATAATTTGTGACTAAGAATCTAAGATTCATATACACTTATAATGTATGCATACATTTCACATTGAATTTGGAATAACAAGCCACTAGATAACAAATTCAGTATTGATTTGAATACTAACTTAAACAATTCAGAATTTCACATTCATCAAAACTAACATAAGCATTTATCAAGTACATAATTCCCCTCTCATTCAAATCAAAACTATACTAGCTGAAACAATGCAGAAATTTCGCATTCATCAAATTTTGAGCACAATTTGCTAATACACGATATCGCTAAGCAGTAGCAGTAGCAGTAGCACAGTCAACAGATTGAATTGAACAATAAATTTAAACCATAAACCACTGAATTCATAGTTCAATTGAACAGTGAAGTGAAGCAAAAATGAAAAGCTTAAAATCATTGAAATAGTAATAGAAAGTGATTATTAGGAATATAAACCTTTCCAGACACTGATTTTGAGAGCTTCTTTGTTGAGTCCTCTAACATAATTCCCAAGGTACCTCTGCAAAAGGTACGCTACCTGATCCTCCAGCATCGTTGCTGAACGATCATGAACTGAGCACAAAATCGATTATCGTAACCGTTTTTAGAGAGTAGATGAACAACGATAGTTAAAAGAAGTGAAATGGTTGTGGAAATGAAACTGCACAATATATGAGTGATTCGGAGCTTCAAGGACACGTTGTCGTTTTGATATTTCTAACTTCCTTCTGGAAAGGGGGTAGATGGCATAAAATTTGGTGTAGGTATAGTATTTTATTATTGGGTCTTGTTAACAAGTGTCTTAAAATGTCTTAAAGTTTCGTTAAAATTTTATATTTAGTATAATTTAGTGACTGAAAAAAATGAAAAGTTTGTGGTTCGAATCTTAGTTCCGACGTATATAATGCGATATTCTTACTAACTGATTACTATTTGAGTTAAGTTCATTGAACTTCATTACTATTTATTACTATTTATTATTGATTAATAATAGCCTACGGGAATTGACCAAGTACGAAAATGCTTGATCACGTGAGGTCACGTTTACAAATACGTGGATGTGGCGCAAATAGTGTGTGATTTATTAATTTGCATTTTTGCCACTAACTTAAATCCTAACCGATCGGTGGTGGTGTGCACAGTACTCACCGCAAACTTACCATTCAACAATGCATAGTAAAGCACCCTCGATGTCGGCAATGTGGACGTGGCAATTATACGCAAGACTTGATTCCGCAGGCAAACATGTCACGTTGTGTGATTTGAATAATCCATAGTCCATTCTTAGTTTTTAGTTTTTGCTCATTTTTTGAGTTATTTGAATTTTAATTTTTTTATCATTATTGATTTTAGTTATATTTATATATTAAATTTTTAAATAACGTATCACGGTCGTATCGTATCGAAAATTTTGAAAATTTTTATGTATTGTATCATGTATCAGGACTTCATACGAGTTGTTGACGTGTCAAATGTCGCGCTATGTCTTCGTACCAGCTCTCGCAATGTGACTAATTGGATTGGTCATCATAGCTAGATGTGAAAGAGCCCCAACGACAGCATGAGATAGTAACCCTAACATCATGAGGTGTGGAATATGATTATCTCATATAATGATGAAGCCGGTTAGGGATTATTTGGTGGTTCATGACAATTTGTTTTTAGGACATTTACTAACCATGCGGCTAAACGACTCTAAGATGTGGCAGTGATGTATCGGCGTATTTTAGTTTGTTGATGTCAAAACGGTCTTTAACATTAACAAGAGTTCCTAAGTAAGTGATATAAGAAATGATTATTAGCGTTTGGAAGGATACATATTCCAATCACATTAAAGATTTAAAGTTCTCGCCACGAGATTATGTTCAAATATATTTAAAGGAAATCCTTCTTTCATTGGTGAAAACAATCTCAACTTAAAGCTATTTGTGAAAAGTCATAGACATGGATTCAAGCAACAATCATATCAATGAACGTCCAATTCAAGATTTCGGAGAAATAGTTGGGTCATTGTGCGGTTTTTTCATTGTTTATGTTATATATTGAGTTGTGATTATTCGACTAATGTGATAGTAATTGGGAAGTTGAAAAGCTAAGAAAAATATCTACATTTTGTATTTGTTGAATGAAGACCAAAATCAGTCTCCGTTATTATGACAATTATTATATATGAAATTTTGGATAAAATTTAAATTAGGTATAGTTTTGATCTGTTAAGATTAATTTAAGGAATAGATTTTATTAAAAAAATTGAAGTGTGATTAATCTATATTTGATTTGTTAATGTTGATTTAAGAATTTACTTAAATTTGATTTAAACTTTATATTACAGTTAGATCAGTTTTTTATTTTAATCAAATTTGAAATTATAATTGAATTATGTTACATTTAAATGATCATAGAATATAGATGATGAGAGTAGGCAATAGTTAATATGCATAAGTCTTTTCTTATGTATGGTGCATAAGTCATTCACAGCCATCAGATGATTTTACACATGTAATAATCATAACTAAAGAACTTTATATTTTTGCTTGCTCAATTTCAGCCACATTTTACATGCGATTCGATCACCGATTTCGAAAATTAATACCGGAAACATTCATAAAATCAAACGACGATCAAAACGGTATAAAGAACGTCGAGTTTCGTTGATTATTGAGGGAGAACGAACCGGGTCGACGAACCGGGTCGTCGTGACCCGTTTCTGCAGAAAATGGGTGAGGAAGATGATGAACAGTGACGCGCGTCCACGCCCACTCTCACTGGCGGCGCGTGGGGGCGCGTGCGGTGCCAAGGAGACTCCAATTTTTTTTATTATTTTACATGAAAATAGTAAATAATTTTCTGAGAATTTTGGGACCAGTTTGGTATTTTTCTGAGACCTGGAACTATTTTTAGTTAATTAAATGAGGTAAATATGCTTTTATAAATATAAGATATTAATAAAATTTTCCCAAAATTTTATTTAGGGTATTTTGAATTATTTGGAACGGTTGGGGATACCTCACTCTCTTCGGTTTTATATCGTCTTAAAAATTTAAATTTATTTCACAATTTTTATTAAGGGTTAAATATGTTTTTGGAGAACAACTCTTTGAAACCATTCCACAGCAAAAATGATTTCATACCGTTATACACTGAAACCATTAGTCTAATTAAATGGTTTCATGGCGTTATACACCGAAACCATTATTATAGTTAAATGGTTTTATATGAGCATTAGTGTCAAGATGTTATACACTGAAACAATTAGTCTTGTTAATCGGTTTCAAGATGTTATACACTGAAACCATTTGTTTAGGTAAATGGTTTGATATTGTTATACACTGAAACTATTATTATAGTTAAATGGTTTTATATGAGCATTAGTGCCAAGATGTTATAAATTGAAACCATTAGTCCTTTTAATTGGTTTCAAGATGTTATACACTAAAACCATTTGTCTAGTTAAATGGTTTCATACTGTTATACACTGAAACCATTATTCTAGTTAAATGGTTTCATAGCGTTATACACTGAAACCATTAGTCTTGTTATTTGGTTTCAAGATGTTATACACTGAAACCATTAGTCTAGTTAAATGGTTTCATAGCGTTATACACTGAAACCATTATTTTAGTTAAATGGTTTCATATGGGCATTAGTTCCAAGATGTTATACATTGAAACCAAGGTAATCAGAACCGGACCGGTCATCGAACCTGTGAGATCACCGGTTCAAGGTTCAATTGGTCGGACCGGGGTTCAACCGGGTCGGACCGTTTTTAATTAAATATATATTTTTTAATTAATATATAAATAATTGCTCAATATTTCATAACTTCACACATTAAAAAGGCAAAATATCATGAAAAAATGTAAATGTTATCACAACAATAAAAAAAAAATATATATACCGTATATATATATATATATATATATATATATATATATATATATATATATATATATATATATATATATATATAAAAGTTGACACACTAAAGTCTTTTTTTATTTTACAAATTATAAGTTTTTTTTAATAACTAATAATGTAAAATAAGTTAAACAAAAAATTGATATGGGCTTCTCTTGTAAGCCCAACCATGGATCCATCATTAAACCCTAATTTATAAATTACAATAACTTTACCAGTGTTTTAAAAACCGGACCGGACCGGCCGGTTAGACCGGTCCGACTGGGAACCGGATGTTTAGCGGTTTGGTCTGACTTCTGGACCGGATAAGCAGTCAAACCGGCGTGAACCGGAAAAAACCGGTAAAAACAGGTGAAAACCGGTGAACCGGCAATTATGAAAACCGGCGGTTTAACTGCATCTAGTTGAAAAAAACGTCATTTTGTTTTTTTATAAATAAAATTAAATACAGCAGAAAATATAAACGTGAACCGAGATTGAGATTTGAGAAGCAAAGGAGTGGTAGATCTATATGGAGTTGAGGGCTAAACTTTGAAAACTTGTGTATACTATCCTGTTTTTTTGTTTTGAACCCCTGAAAATTTAATTTTCCAGCAATAGTCAACATCTCATAAACACTCATGAACAAAAGATGAAGAAGAAGCATATAAAATTATTATGCACAATTGATAGAAGGATAGGAAATAAAGTAGTAAAGAAAGAAACAAGAAGATACGGCGGCTGCTATTTTTCAATGATGAAGGATGATGATTCATTTAGGGGATTTAGGGTTATGTATCTATTTGGACCAAAAGAGAGAGTTATACATCTATTTCATTTTGGGCTTGGACCATGTATATCTATTTGGACCAAAAGAGAGAGTTTTATACGTGAGATTAGTAGTAAGGGAAAAAAAGGTTGAAAAAGTTATAGCACTTGTATATACTTAACTCTTTTGCTATTGATATTACTTTTTATTTTTTTGAAATATATATTAATTTTTTTACATCAAATATTATAATGTAGATAACATTTAAGAAAAATAATAGTTACACATTCATTATATTGTAGATTCTTACAAAAATGGTTAGCTATTGTTTTTTCTTTGAAGATTCTTAGAGATTTTGAAAAAAAAATCCGTTGTGATGATTTTTTATATAGGTTTATTAATTATATGATTTTTTATATATGTTTAATAACTATATAATTTTATTATAGAAACCGGTTCATTCTACCGGTTTAATCCGGTTTGTCATGCAGTTCGACCAGTGACCCAGTGGTTCGACCAATGAACCAGTGACTCAGTACCCTCACCGGTTCGATGACCGGTCCGGTTTTTAAAACACTGAACTTTACAATGTTTGAGATAGACACTAGCAGGCAACAGCCACCTACTCAATTCCAAATCTCTCTACATCTATTCTTCTTCTTCTTCCAACTTTTTTATTTCTTATTTTTTTACATCTTATAGCAATACATCTTATAAGCTCAAACCTCCAAAACTCATATAGCACCAATATTCCACTAATCATGGGTCACAAATCTTGACTTTTCAAGTTCAACAAAATAGTTTTTCACCCATCTAATCTATACATATTCTTGCTGCTTCAATTGAAAGTTAATACCTGAGATTAAAATCTTGTTGGAAGAAATTAAGAAGAAGGGGAAGACTTTCACGTTTTGTTGAAACATAGTGGAAACAGAGTTATGTTCCTGGTGTCTTTGATTTGATCTTTTTCATTTAAAAAATAATATTAATAATTGATGACGATTTTGTTTGTTTCTCTTCCTTTGTTTGATTTTATATTTAATAATAATAATAATAATAATAATAGTTCGCCCGGTTTTTTTTTCCGGTTCGCGTACTCCCCGGTTTTTAAGCTTAACCGGACCGGATTGATGTCCGGCTCACGGTCTGACCGGTCCGACCGGCCGGTCCGGTCCGGTTTTAACAACCTTGATTGAAACCATTGTTATTAAGTAAAACATCACATAACCATTTTACAAAACCATGCTACATAAAGCAAAAAATCATATAAAGCAATTAGGGTTAGTTTAGTTGAAAAAAATTTGGATAGTATGCATGAGATATTGAATTCGATCATTTCTTTATTGTAAAGAAAAATCTATATATATATATATATATGTAATTAATGTATGAAATTTTATTTATATTGTGATTATGATTGATAAAACTTAAAATTAAATTATATGTTTGACAAGTATGCTTTATATATACATGAACCATTCGTTATTATGTTGGGCTTCGAGGGGGTGTATGACGAAAATTAATTAAAAATGGATTTTTATAATATATACTTCAAAGGAACAAAAGTTATTATTTAATTGGAAACGGGGGGCGCGCTAGAAATTTGGGGGGTGCGCTAGAAGTTTGGAGGAGGGAAAAAAATTGGGGGCGCGCTAGAAATCTAGGGGAGAAAAAAAAATTGGGGGGCTCACAAGAAATCTAGGAGAAAAAGGAAAAAAAATTGGGGGGTGCGCTAAGCAAAAGGGGGCGCGCAAGTAATGGGGTAGTATATGGGGGGCGCGCAAGTAATGGATTGCCTAATTTTGGGTTTGGGCTGACCTTTGGTTGACTTTTGGTGTAGGAAGCAAATATGGTGGGTGTAGGAAGCAAATTTATGCATGGTGCATAAGTTTAGGCTTATGCACCATAACCACACCCGAGAGAGGAGTATAGTATAATTGAAAGCTCAGGAGGCGCTTGAGAAGTTCATGGGGTGGGAAACGAAATACTACTAGTTTTTTATGTTTTATAAACCCATTTGTTTCTTGGGCCAAACTAGTCTGGGCTACTGTTTCATTTTATTATTTAAAAAAAATGGAAAATACCTTTCTACACCTCATTTTTTACTTATAAATCAACTTCTTTATAGAAAATACCGTTTTACACTGGCATATACTTGTTGTACATCAGATTAAAAAGTTCATTAACCAACTTTTTTTAACTTAGTGAAGATTTATTTTTTAAATACTAATAAGAATAAAAAAAATTAACAACTCACCACAACAAAATAGAAAATGCGGATTACACAAACAGAACGTGCCCGTTTGACTGCTAGTAACAATAAAGAGAATCAAACAAAGAAAAAAAATAAGCTCAGCGGTGTAAAATTATTTTACACGTACATTCAATAATATATTGTCCGATTGTTACATCATTTAAAGAATATGACATATCATATGTTTTTAAACTCATTACATAATATCATATATTTTTAAACTCATTATATAATGTGTCAATATATTATTGAATGCATGTTTAAAATAACTTTACATTGACGGTGTGTATAAATTAAATTATTTTTTATTAACCATTCAATTGTCAGAGAAATGCCTCATAATACTGAATAGAGTCTCAATAATCTTCACGAGCTTACTTCAATTGGTGGAGACAATCGTTGTTATATGTATGGGTCGGCATTTGCAATTTTTAACAACTAAATTGTCTAACGTAAAAAAATAAGTCTCCATAATTTAGAATTGGACAGCAAAATAAATAAAACTTAATGAAGAATTTCAAACAAGTAGATGACCTCTAAACATAAGAACCAAGTGTTAATTAAAAAACTTAACAAAACCCATGAAACTATTTAGAGTTCTTCGTCTTGCAGGCCAAACCGCATCTAATTAACTAACAACCCGTCCGTGTACGGTGTACCTATGTTGTCTTTCCATGAACACGTTTAATTCAATATAACAGAAAAAGAAAAAACTAAACAAAGACAAAAAAAAATCATGCTGGTATCAAGTTTCTTCTTTTTTTTAAACTTCGAATTTACTCGATACATACATACATTGGTAGTAAAGATAAACCAATAACCAATATTAAAAAACCCCACAACATTCATATAAAAAATAAAAAAAAAACCCAAAAAATGGGTCATTTCATACAATAGAGAGAGGATCCACAAGTAGCAAAATTCTCAAAACCGTACCATATACACAGCTTCTGGCCAATAATCACTTCCTTGAAAATCGCTTCTCTCTTAAGTCTTGACCCTTCTCCTTACTAAAAGGAACGATAAACTTGGAACTTCACTTCTACTTTTCTTCTTTTCTTTGTTTTTTCCCAAACCACTATTACAGTTCCATTTTTTTTTTCTTTCCTTTTTTTCCCTTTTTTTGTAAGGCTATTTTGAATTTTTTTTGAAATTGAAAATTGAAACTTTCAGTTTCAACTACTACTACTACTTACTAATTAAGCCGCAGCAACCGTCCCTGTACGAAAAGAGTAATCTTGTGCCTTGTTTGGTGACGAAGATTTTCTTTGTTCCTTTTTTCTTAAAGCAATTGATGATGAAATATTCCTATTCTTCTCTTTCGCTTCATCAATTTCAATTTGTTCTTGTCTACACTCTTCACTACAAAAAGGTGTATCCCCTCTGCAATAACAAATTATAGATCTAATCAAAATCAAAACCCTAAAATTGAAATTACTCAAATAGATTAAATTATGAAATCTACAAATTAGGGAAATTAATTATTACCTGTACATGAAGATATCTTTATTATTTCCAAGAGGCTTTTTGCAAAGAAAACAAGCTTCAAGAAAATGAGGATGATGATCTTCAAATCTAGCATCATAAAATCTACCAGATCTACGAGAAGAAAAAGTAGCATAACCTAAAGTTCTTGAAACAAAACCATGTTGATAAGAGAAGTGATTATGATTATGACCAGAATAGCCTGGTTCAATATTATCTACAATAGAAGCCAAACCATCATCTTCTTCTAAGAAACAGTGTCTTTTAGAAGAACCAGCCATGGAAATTGGAAAGAAAAAGAAAAGAAAAAGAATGTGTTTGTTTGTTTGTTTGTTTGGTTTTGAGGGAAATAAGAGAGAAGTGGTAATGAAGAGAAAAAAGAGAGAAGAAAGAATGGGTTTTTATAAAGTGGTAGGTGAAGGCTTAATTGTATGAGGAATTGAGAGAAGTTGTAAACAGCGGCAGGTTACAACTTATACAAGAATCCGTCCTATTGAATCCATTGGCTTAAGAAAGAATGCCTTTTTTATATTGTTTTTGATAAGTTGTGATTTTTTAAAGATTAAAGAATGTATAATTGAAGGGCACTTACATTTGTGCCATTGAAGATGGAGGAAATCACATTAATACCATAAATGAGACTTTAGTTTAACGATAATTTATTAGACAAGTAATCATTTTTAGGCTTTTGTTAACTTGTGCACTAAGCTAGCATTTGCCAAAAATAGAAATTTATCATTAAAAAAATTATATTTTGATTTTTATATGTTAATGTACAATTTTTAAGATGAATATTTGGTTTTTTAAAACTATTTCTTGATAATTTGGGAATATTTATTCAACGAACAATGAAAACAAGTTATAAGTATAGTATATCAAATAAAAAATTGTTACAAGTTAGTGGTAGGTGTCATGTATAAATCTACTTATATCTACTTATGTGACTTGTTATTGTTGGGTAAATACTTTTAAATTATCAAATGTTATAATAATATGTGTCACCTGAATATTTTTATATTTAGTCTTTTGCCATGCATCGTTTTAATTTTCTTTTTTTGTTAATTCTTTGATTTTTAGGAAAGAAAATTTGATAATTTGTAGTCCGGTTGTGGTGTAAGTAAAATTTCACTAAATTTATCTCTTTGTTTACATAATCAATGTTCTAGACAAGTGTTAATATTTTTTTTTTTTATTACCATCATATTAGTATGAAGTGTCCACCGTCGTTAGCGATGACTAATCTCTGTCTAGGAACCTGTGAAGCATATAAGGTGGGTTCTTCCCTCCCAACAAAATTTTCTTCACACACATGAATCGGAAATCGAACATCTAACCACATACTTAAAAGGACCAGGAGTCCTACCACTTATGCTTATACCAATTCATTATTGGTTTAACAATTTTTATTCAGCATTATAATAACAATGTGTCCCATATATTTAATATAAATCTTTCACGACATCAACATCATATTTGTATATATACAATTTTCAATTTTTATATTGTTTTTTCTCTAATTTCAAGCATATGAATTTTATTTTACAGTTTATATTATGTTGAATATTTAATATAATGTCCAATTTTTATGTGTTTAAAGAAAGAAAAAAAAAACACCACCCCATATTTTAATGACCAAAATGAAGATTTAAAATTTTAGGGATGGAAATCTGAATATGGCATTTTGGTAATTTGAAGAGAATAGAAGGGCTATATAAATGGGTAAAAATAAAAAGAGATCTTGTTGTTGTACTACAACTTTATTAGGAAGTGGTAGGGTCCAGTTAGGACCAAACCGCACATGTCCTTCTCTTCTTTGTCCTCTCCACGTCAAATTGTTGCTGGGAGAAAGGAAGGAGAAAATTGGGTGCCAAACTGAAGCAGTGCGCGTAAGAGTAACGATCCCACCGCCCATGTCCTACATTACACTTCTCAGGAGCTAGTGTTGTTAATGGGGCCAAAAAAACCCACCTGCCCCCACCACATTCATCAAATCAAATCTAAGCTCAACTAACCACACTCATCTAAACAAATACTAGTATGGTACTGTAACAATTATTACCAGCTCCATCGTCTTATTATAGGACAAAGTTAAATGTCTGGTAAATCAGTTTACAACTTATTAGATTAACATATAAGTTTCTGTTTGCTAACAAATTTCTTTAATTAGCTTATAGGATTTTTTAGATGATAATTTAACAAACGTTGCTTAAAAAAAAAACTTAGTATATGACCTTTTAGCTTATGGTTTTTGTACCATTTATTCCAATTTTATTATTTATTTGTTTTTTCTAAAATATAATATCTACCTATTAACCATGTATTTTTATATCTCTTTTACTTGCAATAACTAAATTTGTCAAAACACTTTAATTTTATTCTATTAATTTTTCAGCTATAAGCTATCGATTATTAGCTACCAACTATAAACTAACCTTTTAACAATCAACAAACTTATAACTTAATTTTACCAAAGAGAGTCTAATGACATATGCTAACATTTTCTGACTAATAAATTTATTTATTTACTCCTACTTATTTCTTTAATAGCAATATTTTGCTTCTTTAACTAATTTAGACTGTGAGTACACAAAATTAATTTAGAATGATTAAAAAAGTTAATTAATTGTACCAATTTTTATTAGTTAATTTTTGTGATTAAATTTAATTTGTTAATAAGTTATGCAATATTTTAAAGTTAAATGTATTTTTGTCCATAAAAAGAATTTTTTATATTTTGAAATGTTTATTTTTTTATTTCCAACTGATGACAGTCAATTATTTGATGTTTTTAGTAGTAATTTAGGGTAGTTCTGATAGCAATTGAAGCCAAAAAACAAGCAAATACCTGAAAAAGTGAAGTTACTTGGCCCAAAAGCAAGAAAAGTGAAAAAAGTAGCAAAAAAGGGCAAAAACGTAATAAACAGCGCAATTCATCGTACCTACGATGAGATCCAGCGTGGCGCGATGAGAAGGCGGTTTAAATTGAAAATAATCTGCAACAAATCTTTACCATCGTACCACGATGACTTGTGTCATCGTGGCACGATGAAAGACGGTTAAAGAAAGCATAAAATCTGGAGAAGATCTTCTACCGTACCACGATATGATCTATCGTGGCCACGATGAGGCAAAATTACACGCCATCGTGGCCATGATGGGTGCGATGGACGCGCGGAAAAAGTTCAAACCCAGCTGAAAAAGTATAAATAGAGTCTTCCTCATTCACTATTATTCATTCAGAAATCACTCAACAATAGTGATATTCAAAAGAGTTATGAGAACTCTAAGGAAGAGACGGGGAGGGCCAAGGAACTGCAAGGCCAATAAGGTTTTTTTCTTTGTTGTCTTTGTAGTTTATTTTTCCTAGGTTAGGTGGAGTCGATGAACTTCCTTACGAATGCTTGATTTTGTATAATTTTGGTATAAATTCAGTTGTTCCTATTGAAACTCTTTTATTGTCTGGTTTTTATATATATTTTAATAATGATCACTATAGAATAAAATCTAAGGAGCTAGTGGATATCGGATAGGAAACGAAGCTAGTTATCCCGAACGAATGACAGTGTGCTAAGGTCCAACATGAGACCATTAAATTCAGTATATGAGGTCTTAGTATAGGATTAAAAGCTTAGTCTAGAACGATAAATTCTGTCTGAAGTAAGAGTTAAGACTAGTTTGAGGAACACATGACAGCTTGAGCCTTAAGGGTAATGATACCAAAGTTTAAATGAGTAAGTGGAACAAATGTGCAGAATTGACTTCTATATTGTAATAGCCTCCCTCAAACTCATAGTAACAGAATTTTTAGTATGAGTTTGGAAAACAAAGGACCAAACAGAAGGCAAGAACAGCGGTTATTTCAACATCCACAATTATGCAGAACTGACTTCTAATATATCACTGACATAGGAAAGTTCCACCGGGATCGAAAGGGAAGAGTGAGATTGAATCGAAAATTGACATAATAGAGAGCATAGTAGCAGAACTGGAAATCACTGACATAATTCCACCGGGATCAAAATCGACGATGCACTCATCATGTAGTTCGAAAAGCCAAACCTGGTTGTTGATTGTTGTGCTACTGATTTGTTGTTTCTGTTTTCCGACGTAGAACCAAGAAGCGAAAGGCCTTATGGTCGAAACGTCGTAAACAGACCGTAACGGAACTCTACCTTTGACCTGATTCTCTGATTGCTTGATTTCTGCAGAAACGCGAAATTCAGATTCGTTGTGGTTCAATCCCTTGATTGCTTCAGAAGCCACAACTTCAGAATCAAGATTCTTCGATTTCTCGTCGTCTTCCGAAGCGGAAAACTCAGATTCTTGGAACGCAGATTCCTCGACAATGCTGCAACATGAATCCGCAAGAATACATGTTATCTTGCCAATCTTGATGGAAAATCCATCAATTGTTGGCTTGATTGGAGTGATCAAAGGAGATTGAATGGTAGTAAAATCTGAATTCCCGAAATTGCCGAAAATGATGTGATTGCAGAGGGTTGAAGGTTGAATTTCTGATGCAGAAACCTCCATAGCTGCATCACGAGAAAGATCTTCGTCTTTCTCAATGGCTGAATCGAAATCGGCAGCGGAATCTTCGTCTTCATCCCTTGGGTATCGCTCTGATACCATGTTATGAATCATGGAATCGAAGGGATAAAGATCATAGATGTCGGCAAGATAGAGTGCATAAGAGTATTCATGAGGAAGATACTCATAGAAATTCATATTGAATGAATATAGATTGATAAAGAATGAGTAAAATGTACAATAAAGTAGCTTATTTATAGGACAATTTGGAGTAACTAACTCCCTAACTAACTTTCTAACCTCCTAACTAACTTGGTAACCTATCAACTAACTCTAGTTGATTAACTAACTATCTATATTCTTAACAACCCTCCAAAAGGCTCCAACCATCAAAGAAATATTTTGGCATCATCCTTCATTTGACTGGATTAAATGTAACTTAAATGATGCAGCTATTGGTAATACATTGCTGCTTCTTGTGGTATTTTTTATTTAAAAATAATAATGTTGAGTACTTTGAATAATTTTGCAAATCATTTACCTCGTTCGTCCTATATATAAGAAAAATTATGTTTTTTAAATTTATTGTAAATTTAATGTATTTAGACTACAATATTGTCTAGATATATTAACTTTTCAATAAATCTAAAAAAACAAATTTTTTTATATATATATATATAGAACTGAAAAAAATAGTAGACAATATGAATACTTTTCATGGGGTGCAGAGCTCGGGGGCATGCTATATGTTGTTCTTCTTAGCTATTGAGCTACCCTATGCTAAAGGCCGTAAAACAAACTTTGGCTAGAAACAAAATTGGTGGCTATGGCATTTAACTCAACTTCACTACTAGTTTCTTGGATGCTAAGAAATCGATGGCTAAACTACATTCAGATCACGAAAAATATGTTAGAATATTTTCCAATATTATGTGGGCTGCAATCAATTGTAAGTTTTGGTTTTAATAAAAACGGGTTGATGTTGTTGTGATCCATTTGATGATGCTTAAGCCCGATAATTATGATCAGTAATAATGGGCTTGAACACTAATTCTGATTTGTGTAGAAACAAAGTGTAGGCCCAACTCTAGAGTCCATGATGGGTGGTACTAGGGTTGTGATCTTATATAAGATTGGCTAGGTCCCCTTTGCCATCACGTACAAACACAGTAAGCTCATTTGTTGTCTTCCCCATCAAAGATCTCAAGGACTGGAGCATGTGATTAGGCAAAGGAAGACCTTGTCTAGTATATCGATGTTTTCGATATTGGTGCGCTTCCGGTAACGATGGTTTGTGATTATGATTATAAAGTAAGTGTGTTCTAATTTCATATAATATATCGATCTCTAAATTATTAATTATTACAAAATATTTATTTAATTATTTGTCATTTTTTTTAAAGTAATCATTGTGCTGATAAATTGGATAATTTTGGGTTACATGTTGGATCCCCCTCATGAAGGGATGAGGATTCACTGCTATCCAATTTTGGTGCAGTTTCTGCATTTAACACACAAAACAATATTTTTATTATTTTGGTTGAAAATCTGTTTTCTCTCCCATGACAAATTTTTCTTTGTCCTTTCACATGTTATATGGAATGCACCGAACTGCATGATTTAAAACTGCAGCAAATCCAATTCCCTCATGAAGTAATACATGATTTTTTCATAAACAAATTGGAGTACTCCCTTGTTTTAAATTCTTTTAATTTGGCTATATATTCCCCATTTTCTTCTTTGGATTCCTTTTTTATTAAAAATAAATAAAAATAAAATCCTTTAATATGTTGTTTGTCCAAATAGGATTTAAATTAAGTCGGTTGAATTTTGCATGGATTTATTTTGTTTTAAATATTCAAAAGATTCAAGTCTAACTTGTCACCTAACTTGGCATGTAATTTAAGGCGGATTCTAGGGTGGGAGAGTAAGATAGGTCTCCCACCGTGGGCAAGTCATGTGAACCGTCGGATGAGAAATCTTATGATACACCAACTGTACGTTAATGTTTTTTCTCTTTCACTTTCTCATCAATCACGGTTCTGCAATCCTTGCTCTTTCTCAACGCCATTTTTTTCTCCCTTTACCTCCAAATCAAAAAACTTTCACCTTTAAAATTTTGGTGTTTTAAAGTTTTTTTTTTATCTATAAAATCTAAAGGCTTATTATTTATTAATTAACATACAAAATTGTTAGAATCTAAAACAAAAATGTGTGTTGTATTTTTTTTCTTTTCTCAAAAACTTTATAAATATTTAAATTGTTGAAGGTTTTTTATACTTCAGATCTAACCCAAATAAACCCATCAAATTGTTTGAGGGTTTCAGTTTTCCTTGCTAATTTGAATGAAATTAATAGGAGGTTAAATAGATAGATTTGTGTATAATAAAAGTAATTAAAGAGGATTTGGTTTGTGAGGTAGAAGAAAGGAATGAGAGACACAATTTGAAAACACAACAATGAGTCAATGAGAGAGATGATGGAAAGAGAGAGAGAAAAAATAGTAAAATATAAAATACAGGTGGTGCATCATAAGATTTCTCATCCGACGGTTCACATGACTTGCCCATGGTGGGAGACCTATCTTACTCTCCCACCTTAGAATCCGCCGTAATTTAATAGCTATTTAAAGAAGTGAAATTTTACCAATCTCTATTTACGTTCAAGTCTAACTTGTTATCTACTTATAGTTATAGTTATTCTTTTTCTCTTTCTTCTTTTCCTTTTTTTTTTTGTTAGTTATTTTTTTCTAATACAGTATTTATTTAACAAGTGAGTTTGTACGGCCTTTTTTCTTATTAAATTTTAAACTATAATGACATGAACCTACTATTGACTCTTGACTATATATTTATTTGATATAAGATTATTTAATATAAAAGTGTTTGTAAATTAACTCATGTAGCTTGTAAGAGTGGTTGTAGAGGTGGAGACATATAAAATTAATTTCAACTTCATGAATATCGTTTATCTCACCTCTCTCCATTCAGAATGAAATCATAAAAAATGAATGGAAGATTTGCTATTTCACTTTCTAAAATGTTTTATATCCAGTAAAAGAATTCTTAGATTGTAAGTTTTTTTTGGTCAAGTAATATTGTAACTTGTAAGCCTTTAAAAACTGTATATATATATTGACAATTTTTAATTTTTTAATCAATAGATGAAGTGATTGCTGCAATATTTTCATATCCAACTTTTATAATGAAAGTGCTCAATTTAATATTATCTTAGTACTACACCTATATAGACATATACTGACAATTTTTTATTATCATTCATATAAAATTTTCACCGTCGTTAGTGATATTAATCTTTGTCGGGGAATCGATGAGACATACAAGGTGAATTCTCTCATTTGTATCAATCTTTTTCATATACATGAATCAAGAATTGAATCTCATACTAGATACTTAAGGGGATTAAGATCCTTACCACTTTGAACAATTTTAAATACACACTTTTAATTATATTTCACCATTATATTATGTCACATCGTTATTTATTTCTCTAAAAGACCTAGACAATTTTGAGCAACAACCCTACTCACACTCAATCTAATATTCATGCTTTTCCAATTGAAACCATCCACATTTATTTTAGTCACGGGTATAGATCGGCTGATAGTGAACAAAATTTATAAAGTTTGAATAATTGAACACCTTGACTAAGCAAACAACTGTGATAGTTGAATTTTGCTTCACACCCTTCATGATTCACTATTTAGATAAATAATGGAGTATGTTGACATGGTTTTTATATTGTTTTCGTTAAGAAAGGTCACCCTTGAACTTAGTCCTTTTAAAGGTTACCCTTCATTAAGAGATCTAAGTTCAATTTTATTGGTCAAACCAATTGTATTATGCTGAGTCAAAGGTCATACTCGACATTGTATCTGACCTGAATTCAAAAGGACTAACTTGATAGACCCAATTCAAAAGTTTATGTTTAACAAACATAATATTTTCCTTCTACAATATTATCACGTACTATCAACAAATTGTCTTTATTAATGGACTAAAATCACTCATATCATTGATGAATAGTGCGTAATCATCTCCTCTTCATCAATGACCAAATGCTTCATGCCAAACATATAAATATTCCTTCTCATGAAGGACAATTAGGTATGCAATTTTTACCCTAAAACTCTCGCTTCATGTTCTTATTACCGAGTTGAACGTTAAAATGCTTGCAAGTACCTCCGCCACCAATTTCAATTTTAACGGTTCATTGCTCGTTGTTGGCCATCGGTTCTTATCACTTCAGATCACCAACAAAATAAAACATGAATAGAACAAAAATTTATATTGTATACTTTGTTAAAATATTTTTTACTTTTATTTTAAAAATCTGTGTTATTAATTTTTTTTTTTAAGAGTGTTATTTTCTTTCGTTAAGTAGAATAATGACCATACTGGTACTAAAAAAAATAATGACCATAATTGGACCACTTACGTGAGTAGTTGAAAAAATTCGAATTTTAATTTCAACCTTTACATATTATAGTGTTCTTATCAACTAAATTATGTCTATGGAAATTCATTTGTATTAATTTTACTTGTCAAAAAGGAAAAAAAATAAATTGAAGTTGATAATATAATATGATTAGACTAGCTGCAATGGGTGTTGAGAGGGGGTGTTTTAAACATGCAAAACCACTGCAATGGGTGTTTAAACAGGTGTTGAAATTGAGTTGGAGGAGAGAGGAGATTAAACCCTCCAACAGAGTTTAATGCCTGCAGAATGGCCCACACAGGGACACGCGTCCCGTTGCAATTTGGTCTTCTTCAGGCGCGTGGCATGCACGCGCGACAAGGGAGAGTGGCGCGCAGAATGGAAAGAGAGAGAAGGCAGCTTTGGATAAGGGGCGCCACGTGGCGTCTCCTGATTGGTTCGGTTGGATTTTTATCCATTTAATACTTTAAACTCAATTATTTCGGTCCAAATTAATTTTTTATTTTTTTATTTTTATATCAAAATTCATGATTTTTTTTTCTCTATAAATAGAGACTTGGTTCATTTCATTTGGACACAGAAAAAAAAATCATATTTTTCATCATCTTAATCTCATTATTACCTTTCTATTAGTGTTTAATTTGAAGTTAATTGTCTTTTTTGAGTGAAATGGATCCCAACAATGGTTTAAACACTCAAAACTCTTCTAATCTTCCATTTAACCAAAATCCCAACAATTACCAAAATCCCAACAATTATCAAAATCCACACTCGACCGAGGTGTTACCCGCTTTTGCGGATCATGTGCGTGCTAGATCGGAGTTCCATGATGCAAATGTTCATCATCAATTGCAAGCAGATCTAGTGAAGCACATATGGAATAAGTTTGGAATGTTGCGTGATTAAGAAGATTTGTATCGTAATAATTACGTTATTTGTGTGTTGTATTGTATTTTAAATTATTCGCATTGTAATAATTACGTTATTTATGTGTTTTTATTATAATTGTAACCGGGAGTTTAATTAATTATAATTGATAATTAATTTTAATCGATTATTTTTATCGTATAATTGTAATTTAATATTAATCGATAATTATAATTTTATGTAAAATGATAAAAACATAAATATAAATTTAAATAAGAATATGAAATAAAAAGTGGTGGGGTAGATAAAGTGGTGGGGTAGAGTGTTTAAAACAAAAACTATTGGAGTGGTAAAAGTTGAATGAGATGTTGAGGTATTATGTGGAAGAGAGAGAAGATGATGTGGAGGGTGTTTTAAACACCCACCATTGCACTTAGTCTTACAGTTGTTTTGACATAAAGAAAACTATATATCTTTAATAGATTAAAATCTATTTTTTTGGTTGCTTTTAAACTAATTTTTCTAAAGAAAGAAACATTGAAAAATATTAATCCTTTTGGAATTAAAAATAAATTCAAATGTATTCAGCCTATATTTTGTATGAAATACATTCGATTTTTTTATTTTAATTCTTGTTGCTCATACTTTATTCAAAAGAGGTGCTATATATCATTTTCAATTTAATTAATTAATCAGTGTGATTTACTACAAAAAATATGAACTTCAAATCACATCAAAGCAACGGTCCAAATAAACGAGGTAACAAAGGAGCAATAAATAATGTTGAAAAATCATCGACAAATGTCAATGGTGGAGATGGTACGAAAGTGTAGTCACGCGCTATGAATGCAAGTAGAAAATGTTAACCCAAACAACTACCCAGTAGTGCAAGTTGGCTGAGTTTGGGTCCAAAACCAAAACCCACGGTTCCGCTTTTTCACTGAACCTAACCTTGCTTCTCACTCCAGTTCCATGACATCACTGTCATTGATTTCATTAACTTTTTTCAGATTCTTTTGTCGTTTTCCTTTCTTAAAAACTCCAATGTGGGTCCCATTTCTCAAATCGTTGGGCCATACCAAGACTGACAACATAATCATGGTGATGGCGTGTTCTTTTCTTTTGTCAATTTTAAATTGGCTCATGTTACATCTAAAATTAAAAGGATGTTGTTGTTTTAAGTAACCTAAAATTAAAAGGAGAATGTTAACATGTGCATATATGGCACATGTTAAGGTAATAAAAATAGAAAGAAAAATGTTAACTTGTGCCCTAAGAGCACATGTTAAGGAGATAAATATGAAAATATTCTCTTGAAAATTGTGTATTCAACTTCTTAAACATTAAATACTCCCTCCGATCCTTTTTATAAGGAACACTTAGGACAAAAAATTTGGTCCTTTTTATAAGAAACTTTGACCAATTTTCAAATGTTTTAAATGTTCAATTTCACTTATGCCCTTATTTATTATGAGAGAGAATTTAAAAATAAGTAAGTTAGTTGAATAAAGAGTAATTAAATAAGGGTATACATGGAATAAATTTAAATTTATAAGAGTATTAAATGGAGTAGTATTCCTCCGTCTCATTTTAAATGACATTTTTTTGACTTTGATTTGTCCTAAAATAAATGACTTATACAACTTTCAAAGTCATTTTTTCCAATTTCACCATTTATGTGGGCCCCTGTTTATGTGTGACATACTCAACCAATTTAATCATTACTACTAGTAATGAAAAATGTAAGGGCAGTTTAGTAATCGTACAACTCTCTTTTTTATTTATGCATTTTTCTTAAAGTGTGTGAAATGGTCAAATAAGTCATTTAAAATGGTATGGAGGGAGTATAACTTTTAAAAGAATCGTAAAAAAAAAAATTTAAAAGATTTTTTTTTAAGTATTAAGTTGTTTATTATGTGTCATTGGAAGATATGGTAGATTGGTCTTTATGGAATAACCATAATAAGTGAATGTGAAACGGTACCAAGTTCGCGCAAAGTGAATGTGTGGCGCGTGCAACATACAACTGGATTGAATGGGACTGTTTACGCTGATTCAAGGTAACAGGGACATTGTCAATATAGTGTAGCAGCGCGCCTCTTCTACTGTTGCTATGCGCCCAAAACTGATGCATTGGCCGATAGCGGCCAGATTACGACATGTTAAAGTGCAATGTTGATGCCAGTTTTTTCACTAGTATAGGTTCGTTGGGATGGGGCTTGTATGTGCGGGATTGTCATGGTCATTACATCAGTGCCAGTAGTGGTTGGACTCAAACAACATTCACAACAATCGAAGGCGAACCTATGCCGTTATTTCAAGTTTGTCGTGAATCAGTTGCACAAGGATGGACCAAAGTGATGTTTGAAAGTGGTTATGAAATAACTGTTGATTCTTTACATTCAGATATTAGTGGTATATCTAAATTTAGCTTTATGGTTTCTTCTATTAAGTTGTTATTAAGGTTCATTTTAGCTTTAAGGTTTTAGTAAGCGTTTAGCAAATGTGGCAGTTCACTCTTTAGCTAACGGCACCTATGTCGTGGGCTAGCCACAATAATTTTAATTTTGTTCCTCGTTGTATTTAGAACATTATTATTAATGAAATGAGTTTAACTTGTTTATGTAAAAAAAAAAAGAAATACAAAAGAATTTAATATTTAAAAAACATAATGGATAAATTTAAAAGAACATTACTACATTTATATTTTTAACATGTACATTTAAAATACTTGTTAACATTTTATTTTTAGCAAAAAAAAAAAGAAGAAAGAAAGACATTTTCCTTTAAAATTTGTGTCGATGATTTTTTTTTTACTAAAAAAAAAACTATTAGAGTGAATTTGTCAAAAATGTTAGTGTGTTTGCAGCAAGTAAGCTCTTTAGCAAGCTAGGCACGCGTGTGAGCCAACTGCAGCTGCTAGGCCTGCGCGCGCGTTGGTTACTTAAGGGCCAAGTTAGTTGGTTTGAGTTAGTTAGATTGTTGTTAGTTTGTTGTAACCACTTTGCAATTACTATATAAGGTCTTGCCTATGAGTAATGAAGACGAGAGATTGCATTTGCTTTAACATTTGGTATCAGAGCCTGGTTGAAGATTCCATGGCGGAATCAAACAATTACCTGCAACCATCAATCCTTAGATTTGATGGACACTATGATCATTGGTCAATGCTTATGGAAAACCTGCTGAGATCCAAAGAATATTGGAATCTCATTGAAGATGGTGTGTTTGTTGCTCCTGCTGGGGCATCACAAGAACAAATTCAACGTGCACATGAGAGCAAATTGAATGATTTGAAGGCGAAGAACTTCTTGTTTCAAGCAATTGATAGATCAATACTTGAAACCATTCTTGCAAGAGGCACAGCTAAAGAAATATGGGACTCAATGCGACAGAAGTATCAAGGATCCACCAAAGTGAAGAGAGCACAACTTCAGGCTTTGAGGAAGGAATTTGAAACCCTCAATATGAAGATTGGTGAATCCATTGAAGAGTATTTTTCAAGAACTCTGTGCATTGCCAATAAGATGAGTAGTCATGGTGAGACTGTGACACAGTCTATGATTGTTGAAAAGATCTTGAGATCTTTAACATCTAGATTCAACTATGTTGCTTGTTCAATAGAGGAATCTAATGATACAACAACCATGACAGTTGATGAGTTGCAGAGCAGCTTACTTGTTCAAGAACAAAGAATGAAGAGTCAGAAAGATGAGCAAGAACAGATCCTCAAGGTCTCTAATGGTGGAAGAGGCTACAATGGTGGTAGAGGTGAGGGTTCTTACAGCATAGGTCGTGGTAGGGCCAGAGGAAGAGGGGGAAGAGGTGCTAGCATTAATAAAGAATCAGTAGAATGCTATAAATGTCACAAACTTGGTCACTATCAAGCTGATTGCCCAAGCTGGGAAGAAGATCATGCCAACTATGCACAATTTGATGAAACAAAAGAAATTCTTTTGATGGCTCAAGAAACTGCAGTCAACAATTCAATAGAGTCTGATGATAAGCTGGAATTGTGGTTCTTGGATTCAGGTTGTAGCAATCACATGGTGGGAAACAATAACTGGTTGTTTGATTATGATGACACATTCAAAGACTCAGTGAAATTGGGTGATGACTCAAAAATGGTTGTTGAAGGTAAGGGTAATTTGAAGCTGTACATTAAAGGTTTTGTTCAAACTCTCACAAGTGTGTATTATCTGCCTGGATTGAAGAACAATCTATTGAGTATTGGTCAACTGCAGCAGAAGAATTTGACAATTATATTCAAAGATGATACCTGCAAAGTGTTTCATGATGAAAAGGGGTTAATCATGGCCACAACAATGACTTTCAATAGAATGTTTGTGATCAAAGCACCTGTTATAGTCCCTCAATGTATGAAGATTTCAGGAGTTGATGACTCTACCCTGTGGCATCAGAGATATGGCCACTTGAGCTTCAAAGGTATGAATGTATTGACTCAAAAGCAAATGGTTATTGGCTTGCCTAAGTTGAAGGAATCAAATGAAAAATGCACAAACTGTATGAAAGGCAAACAACAGAAGCAATCTGCACCTAAAAAGAGTTCATGGAGAGCTAGCACAAAGTTAGAACTGGTTCATTCTGATATTTGTGGACCAATCAATCCTGAGTCAAATGGAAAGAAAAGATACTTTATCACCTTTACAGATGACTTGAGCAGAAAGACATGGATTTATTTCATGAATGAGAAGTCAGAGGCCCTAACCATGTTTAAAAAGTTCAAAGCATTAGTTGAGAATGAATGTAAGCAAGCCATTCAATGCTTCAGAACAGATAGGGGAGGTGAATATACTTCTTCAGATTTCAATGAATTCTGTGATGCTCATGGTATAAGAAGACAGCTTACAGCAGCTTACACTCCACATCAGAATGGAGTATCTGAGAGGAAGAATAGAACCATTATGAATATGGTTAGATGTATGCTCAGTGAAAAGAATGTTCCAAAAAATTTCTGGCCTGAAGCTGTGAATTGGGCTGCTCACATACTCAACAGATCTCCTACATTTGCAGTGAAAGATGTAACTCCTGAAGAAGCTTGGAGTGGAATCAAACCATCTGTAAGTCATTTCAAGGTATTTGGGTGTATTGCTTATGTACATGTTCCAGACAATTTGAGGAAAAAGCTAGATGATAAAACTACAGTCTGCATTCACTTAGGCATAAGTGAAGAATCTAAGGCTTACAAGCTTTATGATCTAATTAAGAAGAGAATTGCTGTCAGCAAAGATGTTAAGTTTGTTGAGAGCAAACAATGGAATTGGAATGATAAAAATACTGAGAATTCCAACAAGAATAAGCAGATAATTGACTGTGATGATATTGAAACCCCTTCAACAAGTAATCAAAATGAAGCAGGCAATGATGCTGAAGAACAAGCCAGCAATTCTCAGAGTGAAGATATGGATTTAGTTGTGACTGATTCAGAAGAGGAAGATGGTAATGATGAAAATCCATTGGGCAAGAGAGTTTCAAAGAGGCCTGATTACTTGAATGATTATGAAACAGGTGACATTGAGAGTGGAGAAAGTAGTAGCAGTCAAGCTTTCTTCAGTCCAAGTGAAGATCCTATTACATACAATGATGCAGCAAAGCATGATGTATGGAAGCAAGCCATGGATACTGAAATTACAGCTATTGAAAGTAATGACACATGGGAATTAACACATCTTCCTCCTGGAGCCAAGAAAATTGTAGTCAAATGGATCTATAAAACAAAGTATAATGAGCAAGGAAAGATAAACAAGTACAAAGCAAGACTAGTGGCAAAGGGATATACTCAGCAGCAGGGTATTGATTACAATGAAGTCTTTGCTCTTGTGGCTAGATGGGACACCATAAGAACTATTTTAGCTATAGCTGCAGCTAGAAACTGGTGTGTCTATCAACTTGATGTGAAAAGTGCTTTCCTACATGGTGAGCTAGATGAGGAAGTGTATGTAGAACAGCCTTTAGGCTATCAGAAAGCAGGAAAAGATATGGTATACAAGTTAAAAAAATCTCTCTATGGACTGAAGCAAGCCCCTAAAGCTTGGTATAGCAAAATAGAAGCCTACTTTTGCAGGGAAGGTTTCATGAAGTGTGCTCATGAACACACTCTCTTTGTAAAGAAAGAAGTAGAAAGTAAAGTAATCATTGTGAGTTTGTATGTTGATGATCTGATCTTTACTGGTAATGACCAAAAACTGTTTGATGAATTCAAAATATCCATGGAAAAGAACTTTGCTATGACTGATTTGGGAAGAATGAGGTACTTCCTTGGAGTTGAAGTAAAGCAGACCAAAGAAGGTATTTTCATGTCCCAACAAAAGTATGCTTGTGAAATTCTCAAGAGGTTCAACATGGAAAACTGTAATGGTGTGTGCAATCCAATTGTGCCAGGCAACAAATTGGTTAAAGATGAAGATGGAGTAGCTTGTGATGCTACAAATTACAAACAGACGACTGGATGTCTGATGTATATGCTTGCTACTAGACCAGATTTGGCTTTTTCAGTCTGCTTAGTTGCAAGGTTTATGGAGAGGCCTACAGAGATCCATGTTGCTGCAGTCAAGAGAATCCTCAGGTACGTGAAGGGCACCATTAGCTATGGTCTGTGGTATGAAAAGGGAAATGGTGAAGAATTATCTGGCTGGTCAGATTCTGATTTTGCAGGTGATTTAGATGATAGAAAAAGCACATCTGGTTATGTGTTTATGATTGGTTCAAAAGTAGTGTCATGGTCCTCAAAGAAGCAACCAATTGTAACACTATCCACCACTGAGGCAGAGTTCATAGCAGCAGCCAACTGTGCTTGTCAAGCCATTTGGTTGTCTAGGCTTCTTGCTCACATCTGTGCAGGCAAAGAGGAATGCATCACCATATACTGTGATAATAGCTCTTCAATTAAGCTGTCAAGGAATCCAGTGATGCATGGAAGAAGCAAGCACATAGATGTCAGGTTTCATTTTCTTAGGGATCTAACCAAGGATGGGAAGGTTCAACTGCTGCATTGGTCATCCTTTGAGCAAGTTGCTGATATCATGACTAAGGCTTTGAGCCTTGATGCTTTTTGCAGGTTCAGAGATGTGTTAGGCCTGTGTAAGATTGAAGATGTAAACTGAATCTTTGTATAGAATGCAGTTTAGGAGAGGCATTGTTAGTGTGTGTGCAGCAAGTAAGCTCTTTAGCAAGCTAGGCACGCGTGTGAGCCAACTGCAGCTGCTAGGCCTGCGCGCGCGTTGGTTACTTAAGGGCCAAGTTAGTTGGTTTGAGTTAGTTAGATTGTTGTTAGTTTGTTGTAACCACTTTGCAAGTACTATATAAGGTCTTGCCTATGAGTAATGAAGACGAGAGATTGCATTTGCTTTAACAAAAAATGTATAGTAGTTCTACGTACATCTATTGAGACATTGATATGCAAGAGAATTTGTCAAACTCTTTTTTTTTTTTTTTAATATTAAGTAAGATAGTAGATATGATTTCAATTTTAGGGTGAATTAGTAGGAGTGTCCAATTTTAAGTTTCAATCTCTACCAATTTTATATTTATAGAAGTCATCTCAGTAATTCAGTTAATGTTTACCTATTCTAATATTGAATGTTTAAGCACTTCTATGAGTTTTACGACTTTCACTATCTTTATCAATATTATTGACATAATCTAGTTCTAAAAATAAATAGAAAATTGAATGTTAAAAATAAAGATAGAAAAAAATAAAAAAATAAAGATAGAACTTTAATAATGTTACATATTTACTCATATATATTTTTATTATAATTTATTCAGGTTTGCAGGTCACCCATGCAGTGGCGACTCCAGAAATAATATTAAGCCTGGACACAATGTTAACCACAAAGCACAAATATTTATTGGTTTAAGGTTTTCGGATCGGAGTTCAACTAAATCATACTGTTTTTAACTATATATATATATACTCAAATTATAATCAAAGTAATTAATTTTAAAATTTAATCTAAATATTTGATTCATAATAACTATACAAATAAAAGTCATAAACTCCCCACAATCCTACATATGAAAGAAAGTAGAATTACAACATATTTGAGATTAACACAAAAGCAATCAAACATATTTTTTTAGTATTTTGTGTTATATATAAGTGGACTGGGCAATGGGCTTAAGGACATAACCAGCAAGCCCAATGAATATCAGAAGGAGAATAGGCCCAAATCAAGTAAATCCTAAATACCCATTAGGCGACACGAAGCCCAGGGCGTGATTAACGATAGCGAGGCAACGCCCAGAAGTTGAATCCCGTATTATTATAAATATATTTTCCTTCCCTGTGTTAGCAACTGACTTGGGAAGGAAGAAACCAACTTCCCGCAACCGCCATAGCTTGGAGACCAAGGTTTTCATCCCTATTTTCACGCTATACCACCGAAGAAGATGCTAAGGACCGGATTTTTAGGAACCCTAGCTTGGAGAAGAAGACTGAGCGGTCTATAAATAGCTTCACACTTTCATTTTGGAGGGGAAGGGATTTCTGACTTATAAAATTCCCAGGGTTGTTGGGATTGAACCAAGTGTAACCACATCATTTAATCAATAATACAAACCCCTTTGAGTTTTTACCAGAACATTTTGGCGCCCACCGTGGGGCTGCGGTAAAATCATTTGATCCCAGCCTATCACAGCAACTAGACGAAAAATCAAACATCTCCACATGGCTGGAGAACATGGAAACAACGATAATTCTAGCGTTAACACCTTGCAAGCCGCCGTCGTAGAAATTCGGCGTTTGCAGACCCAGATCGCGGCCATCGAAGCCGAAAGAACACATGAGAAAGAAAAAGCGAAAATGATTTCAGAAGAGGAGGAAGGAGAGAACATCATGGATGTACAGCCTTTGGCACAGCATTTATGGGATACCCAAATTACGGAAGCAATCAAGGTTCCTCACCTTCCTACCTTTGATGGGAAAACTGACCCTCGAGAGCATCTGATGGCAATTGGAACACAAACCGCCATAATCAATGCTCCGGAACACCTGAAATGTAAACTACTAGCCGGCACCTTCAAGGATGTAGCCTTGCGTTGGTATATGAACCTTCCAAGGAATTCAATAGAAAGCTACGCGGATTTTCACAAAAAATTCGTTCGCCAGTTCGCCGGATCGAAACACGTGAAAGTCACATCAACTAGCCTATTCTCCATTCGCCAAAACCACGGCGAATCGTTGCGTAGTTTTCTAGCCAGATTCAGCGAGGCCACCATCAAGGTCTCAAATCCAAACCAGGAGATGTTCGTGGCGGCCTTCCATAATGGGCTAAGAGCAGGACATTTCAACGAATCCTTAGCCCAAAAACCAGCCTCATCAATGCAGGAGGTAAACAAGAGAGCGGAGTGTTACATAAAGGGCGAAGAAAGCAACGCCGAGAAAAGGCAAAGAGACGCCAAGGAGAAGGAATATGTAGGCCGTGCTACTAGAGCCCCAGAACACCCGCGACCAAAAACGGGAAGTCATCAAGGAAACACATGGCAAAGGCACCATGGTAAGCCCTACCATCAACCGCCAAGGAGAGAGTTCAGGAATCACCCCGCCGAGGAAGAGTTTACGCCATTAAATGCTTCAAAAGTGTACGTGTTAAACGAAATTCTGGCCAGTGGTTTGGCAAATCTCCCCCCAAAAAGAGCCAACAATATCCCCTTGGGACTCAACGACAACGCCTGGTGCGCCTACCATAGGTGCAGAGGTCATTCTACGGAAAAGTGCTTCCGCCTAAGAGATTTGATTGAAGAACTGATTAAAAGCGGACACCTCCGAAGGTTCATTGACGATGCAGCGCAAGGCCGAGTCGTCGTGCCAAAAATCCCCAGGCAAGAGCCACGAGATACTCAGGGGCCAAGTAAAGAGCCTCCAAAGGAGAGGATCTCTGTGAATACAATAGCGGGGGGGTTCTCAGGAGGAGGTGAGTCAAGCTCAGCAAGGAAAAGATATGTGCGTCGAGCCATCTCAGAGATATATCTCGTGAGACAACCCCAACCACTCGACGTTCCGGATTTGGCATTTACTGCAAGGGATGGCCTGGAGGTAGCGCCCCATGACGATGACCCTTTAGTAATACAAGTCCAAATCCTGAACTGCGATGTAAAGAGAGTACTAATTGATTCAGGGAGTTCAGCAGACATCATGTACTGGGAAGCTTTCAAGGCCATGCAATTAGCGGAAGAGCAATTGCAGCCGTACGCAGGAGCTCTAGTTGGGTTTTCCGGAGAACAGGTAGACGTGATGGGCTACGCCTCACTACTCACTACCTTCGGAGAGGGAAGTAACGCCAAGACCATCAAAGTGCGATATTTGGTAGTCAAAACTCCGTTCACCTCCTACAACATTATCATAGGAAGACCTGCTTTCAACACCTTAGGGGCGGCCATGTCCACTCTGTACCTAGCAATTCAATACCCTCTCGATAACGGAGGAGTAGGAACAGTTAGAGGCGATCAGATCCTCGCCAAAAAATGTTACGAGTCCAGCTTAAAGATACGGCATCGAGCATCCAATACAAATGGAGCATCCGAAAGAAGACAAGCCACAGTTCCGGGTGGCATAAACATCATTGAAAATTCAGACATGGATCCAAGGGAAGAATTTCAAGATAAAAGGGTGAGCCCTATAGAAGACCTGGAGCAAGTTCAAATCGGCGATCACCCACACCAAACAACCAGTTTAGGAGCGGCATTGCCCAATGAGGAGAGAAGAAGAATCATCAAAATCTTGAAGGACAACGCTGACCTATTTGCATGGAAACCCTCAGATATGCCAGGGATAGATGAAGGGGTGATAACACATAAACTATCAATATCACCCAACACAAAACCAGTCTCCCAAAGAAAAAGAAAGGTTGGGGAGGAAAGGCGAGCTGCAATAGCGGAAGAAGTGGAGAAACTAAAGGAGGCTGGATTCATTGAAGAAATAAAATACCCCTCGTGGTTGGCAAACATCGTCATGGTGAAAAAGGCCAACGGAAAATGGAGGATGTGCGTGGATTTTACGGATCTAAATAAGGCATGTCCCAAAGACCCATATCCTTTGCCCAACATAGACAGGTTGATTGACGGCGCTTCAGGATGCAAGATGTTGAGTTTCATGGACGCCTACTCAGGGTATAATCAAATAAAGATGAACCCCACAGATGCCTGCCATACAGCCTTTATGTCGAATACCTGCAATTATTTTTACAACGTTATGCCTTTCGGGTTGAAGAACGCAGGAGCAACATACCAAAGGTTGATGGACAGGGTTTTCTCCGAGCAAATAGAAAAGAACTTAGAGGTATACATTGACGATATGGTAGTGAAAACTCCCGAAGGAAATCGCCATGACGAAGATCTTTTGGACATCCTGGGATCAGTAAGAAAGTACAACATGAGGTTAAACCCAGCGAAATGTTCCTTCGGGGTGCAAGCAGGAAAATTCCTAGGTTTCATGCTCACCAGCAGAGGAATAGAAGCTAATCCAGAAAAATGTCGAGCTATCATAGACATGAGAAGTCCTACATCTGTGAAAGAGGTCCAAACTTTGACAGGCAGAATAGCGGCATTATCCAGATTCTTATCATGCGCGGGCGAAAAAGGCTTCCACTTCTTCACATCCCTTAGGAAAAATGAAAGATTCTCCTGGACGCCCGAATGTGAAGAAGCCTTCAGACAATTAAAGGAATTTTTAGCATCGCCGCCCATCTTGACACGCCCATTACCAGGTAATACCCTTTACCTTTATCTTGCAGTTTCTGACAGAGCCTTAAGTTCAGCTCTGGTTCAGGAAGTGGAGGGCGAAGAAAAGCCTATATATTTTGTAAGTAGAACCCTTAGAGGAGCAGAAACAAGATATCAGAGGATAGAGAGGTTATCTCTTGCGGTGGTTGTCACAGCTAGAAAATTAAGACAATACTTTCAAAGCCACAAGATAGTTGTTAGAACAGATTACCCTATCAAGAACGTCCTCAGAAAGCCAGACCTAGCAGGAAGGATGGTAGCATGGTCCGTCGAATTGTCAGAATTTGATATCACTTTCTCGCCTAGAGGGGCCATCAAATCGCAAAGACTGGCTGACTTTGTATTAGAAATGTCTACCCCGCCAACAACTGAGAAAGCTGCGACTTGGACCCTCTCAGTAGACGGAGCCTCCAACGTACGGGGAAGTGGAGCCGGAGTAGTGTTGGAAGGACCAGATGGCGTTATGATAGAACAATCATTACGTTTCGCCTTCAAAGCCAGCAACAACCAGGCTGAATACGAAGCCTTGATGGCGGGAATGAAGTTAGCAAAAGACATGGAAGTGAAGGAGTTAAAAGCCATGAGTGATTCCCAACTGGTAACCAACCAAGTGTCAGGAAAGTTTCAGACGAAAGAGCCACAGTTAATCAAATACGTGGAGGGAGTGCAAAGTCTAGCTAAACACTTCGACTCGTTCGAATTAGTTTATGTTCCTCGCGAACAAAACATGAGAGCAGATCTACTATCAAAACTGGCGAGTACGAAAAAACCAGGAAGCCATAGGACCGTTATTCAAGAAACGATCAAAACTCCCAGTATTGGCGGAGAAGATTTGATGATGGTGATAGAGGAAGAAGAATGGAGATCGCCCATTATCCGGTACCTCCAAAAGGATGAACTCCCAAAAGAAAGGGAAAAGGCGTTCAAATTGAAGAAGATGGCGGCATGGTATTCTATGGTAGGGGATAGGCTATACAAAAGGGGATTTGCATCCCCTCTCCTCCTATGCGTCAGCAATGAAGAAGCAAAACACATTATGTCTGAAGTGCATGAGGGTTCATGTGGCAGCCATATCGGTTCAAGGGCTTTAGCAGGAAAAATATTAAGGGCAGGTTTTTACTGGCCGGATATACACGATGACACCGCCATGTATGTGAGAAACTGTGATAAATGCCAAAGACACGCTAATTTACATCACATGCCTGGAGAGCCATTGAAATCAGTATTATCCCCATGGCCTTTTTTCATGTGGGGGTGGATATTGTTGGTCCATTTCCAGTTGGCTACAAACAAGCGCGATGGATCATCGTCGCTGTTGATTATTTTACAAAATGGATTGAACCAGAGCCAGTATCTAGTATCTCGGCGGAACAGGTCAAGATTTTTTATTGGAAAAAAATCATCTGCAGGTTCGGCTTGCCTAAGTACATCGTGTCCGATAACGGCACTCAGTTCGCCAGCGAAAAGGTCGTGGAATTCTGTTGAAGCAAAGGAATCAAAAACACCTTTATATCAGTGGAGCACCCACAAGCTAACGGACAGGCCGAATCAGCAAACAAGGTTATATTAAGGGCATTGAAAAGGAGGCTAGATAGCAAAGGCGAGGCTTGGGTAGCCCACATCTCGCCCATCCTGTGGTCCTATCACACCACCCCCCAATCCTCGACGGGAGAAGCACCATTTACAATGGTCTATGGTTCAGATGCAATGATCCCGGTGGAAATAAATCCTCCCAGTTGGCGCAGAGAAACCATAACGCAGGAGGAGAACGATAGAGCTTTGGAAGAGAACCTAGACATGATCGAGGAAAGAAGAGAGAGAGCGCACTTCAGAGAATTCGCCATAAAGCAAAGGGCCGCTAGGCGTTATAATACGAGAGTCAAACAAAGAAGTTTTCAAGAAGGCGATCTAGTGTTGAAAAGACCCATGGGAAAGGATAAAGGAGGGAAGTTTGCGGCAAACTGGGAAGGCCCCTTTCGGGTGCAAGAAGCCTTTGAAGGAGGAGCATATCGTTTAGAGACTATGGAAGGAAGAACCCTCCCCAGGACGTGGAACATAGCAAACTTGAAGTTCTACTACAGCTAGTTACGGAGCATCACGCCACCGATGGAAGAATAAGTAAATTCATTCCTTTTCAGCACTATTTTAATGATGTATAAGAACCATTTTCATTAATAAATAAAAACAGTGAGACACTCTTTTCCCTTGTGCAAACTAGGGTTTTTATCGAGGCTCATTGAATTTCAAAATTTTAGTAGTTTTTACTTTATTACACATGTTTTCTTACACAGTCAAAACATTTACGTCAATCAAGGTCAACCTGATTAAGTTATGAACTCTGAATAAACTAAGAAATTAAATCAGGGTTGAGAGGCCTTGGCGTCACCCGTAGGGGGCGTCAGAAACAGAAATTAAATCAGGGTTGAGAGGCCTTGGCGTCACCCGTAGGGGGCGTCAGAAACAGAAATTAAATCAGGGTTGAGAGGCCTTGGCGTCACCCGTAGGGGGCGTCAGAAACAGAAATTAAATCAGGGTTGAGAGGCCTTGGCGTCACCCGTAGGGGGCGTCAGAAACAGAAATTAAATCAGGGTTGAGAGGCCTTGGCGTCACCCGTAGGGGACGTCAGAAACAGAAATTAAATCAGGGTTGAGAGGCCTTGGCGTCACCCGTAGGGGGCGTCAGAAACAGAAATTAAATCAAGGTTGAAAGGCCTTGGCGTCACCCGTAGGGGACGTCAAGAACAGAAATTAAAACAAGGTTGAAAGGCCCTGGCGTCACCCGTAGGGGACGTCAAAAACAGAAAATAAAACAAGGTTGAAAGGCCCTGGCGTCACCCGTAGGGGACGTCAAAAAACAGAAACTAAAACAAGGTTGAATGGCCCTGGCGTCACCCGTAGGGGACGTCAAAAACAGAAAATAAAACAAGGTTGAAAGGCCCTGGCGTCACCCGTAGGGGGCGTCAAAAACAGAAAGTACACAGCGAGGAAAGGCAAGATTATCAACATCACCATAAGGAAAAGCTTGCACGCACTCAAAGCAAGGCGACATACCGCCATATCAGCCACAATCAACAGGTATAAATTTAATCTCAAACAGCTCACAATTATGTTAAAATGTCAAAGACATCACAGGTGTAAGGGAAAAAGTTTCCGAAGCAAGAACGGTAGGAGGCGTTATCTAATAGCGTAATATCAAAATAATCCACAAAGTTATGAAGAAAAAATTTGATGGCGAATAAAGAAATTAATAAAGGACCCAACAAAGGGCAAATTGTTCAAAGCCACAAAAGGGCATACAAAATAGTTACAAAAAGCCACAGAAGGGCAAGAACAAAGTCATTACAATAAAGGGAAAAGAAGTCATTCACTGAGGAGGAACATAAGGGACGAGCTTTCCATCAACTATCTGCTTCATTGCATCGGCCTCGCCTAGGCGCTCAGCATCCAAATCAGGAAAGAGCAACTTAACCTGCTCGATCGCAAAGGCGAAGCCTTCATCATATTGGTTGGCTGCACAGAGTTGAAGCTCATTGATGTCGTTCTCCAACCTAGCCTTCTCATCAGCTAAGGTCCCAACAGACAGTACCGCCTCATCCTTCTCCTTGGAAAGCTTAGAAAGTTTCTCATCCTGGGCAGCAGCATTCTCCTTAAGCTTGGTCTCAGAAGCGGCATAGCTTTCTTTAATCTTGGCCAGCTTCTCCTCATACTCTTTCCTCAACCTCTCCGCCTCGCCTTCATGTTCTTCCTTCAGCTTCTTAATGTCTGCCTCCAGCTTGGTCTTGGTCTCAGTATACCTCTTCTCAATATCAGCAAGGTTATCATCAACGGTCTTCACCTTCTGCTTCGCCTCTTGGACCTCTTGTTCTTGGCGATTTGTCAGCAAGTAGTTGAGAAGAGTGCCTTTAACCTCGTACTCCAAAGCCTTCTTCCTCAAGTCCTCAGTAGAAGTGTTGGTAAAGCGAGTCATATCGCCAACCATAGTCACCCCCCTTTCAATGAATTCGAAAGGATCAAAAGAGCTCCAAGTAAGGGAAGCACCGGCGTCGGGGTCTTGAGAAGAACTGGAAGCCACGCCTTTGCCTTTGGAGGCGTCCTTGGCAGTTTGAGTGGTACTCTCAACCCTCTGCTTTTTGGGAGGAGGAGGAGCAACACCCTCGGTTTCCTTTGCTCCAGAAGCTGTTTTCCCCGGGATCTCGACACGGATCCGCCCCTCGTGCTTCTTCTTACTTCGCCCTTCTTTTGCAGCAGCTTCCTCCACTTGTAGCTGCTTCAACGGGTCGACCACAGTAACGGCAGGATTGGCCTTCTGCTGGCGAGCTTTTGCCAAAAACACCAATCTCTCCTCATTAGAAATAGTCCTCATTCTCTCTGCAAAAATAAAAGAGACAAAGAAACACAAGTTAGCAATAAGGCGAGATCAACATTAAACAGAAGTAGAAAAATACCAAAATCAGTACTTACGTAAATACTCTGTCAGGGCTTTACTATTACCCTCACACCTAAGAATGTCAGCGGTATCCATGAGAGCGTAAGAATCAAGAAAGTTGACAGTATCTTGTTCAAAATCACTCAAGGCCTCAAAGACGGCTCCCTTGATAAGCCTAGGGTTATCGGTCCAGTAGAAAGGAAATAGAGGATCTTCTACTTCATCATACATCAGATCCGGGAGCTGATCGCCACCGCGAACCCGAAAGAAAGAATTCTTAAAGTTCTTAAAGTTGGAGGCATAAAGACTCAGGAGGCGACGGTTAGGTTGACTGCTTAGGGAAACCAAAGTCTGAGGTTTTAAGTTTTTTATGTGGTAGAATGAGAAAAAGACGCCAATTGAGGGTGCCAGTTCAAAACCTAAGCACATCACCTCAAAGGCTTTTACAAAGGCCCAACTATTAGGATGAAGTTGGGTAGGGGCGACATTAAGAACCCTCAACACTTCCGCCTCAAAGGAAGTGAAAGGCAACCAGATGTTGAGAGGTTGAATCACGCTAGTGTAAAGATAAAAATAATCGGGCGGGGTGTCATTCTTGGAAAACACGAACTCATCTTCTCTGACAGGTTCGGTTATAATCAAATCTTCACGAGAAGGGGAGTCAGAGAGTTTGACAGCTTTCCTAAAGCTCCTCACCATTTCCACACTAGTATACTTTGAAGAAACTTCCATGGTGACGGGAGTATAACCAGCAACAACCAGATCTCGACAAGGATTCTTCCGCTTTCCTGTGAAAGAGGAAGGGGAGATTATGACGCAATCACTACTACTACTATCACTATCACTATCACTACTACTACTCCCAACATCAAAACCCCATAATTCCGAGTAAAACCCTCGGCTATTAAGAACGCCGTTAGCCCTAGTATAGTGGGCGCGAACTTGTTGCGCCCATTCGAGATAACTAGGAGAAGAAATAGGAACCCTCCCCTCATTGTCATCTAACTCCCTCAAAATAACCATATTTTTAAACCTAATCAGAAAATTAGGGTTCCTACTCAAGACAGACCAAATCGGCGAAAAGGAGTAAGGTATAAAAGTAGAATACCTTAAGAAATTGACAAAGCTTGGAGCAATAAACTGGAAGCGTCCTGACACGAAGCGTTGAACAAAGGCTTGCTGGAGGATCGAAGAAGGGTATGTGAAAGAGAATACTGAGTTGCGAGAAGAAATAAGTAAAGGGAAAAAGAAACGGAAATACTACTTATAAAGAGGGAAACCTTTTCGGCTGGTTGAAGTCCAGAAGTTGAAGCAGGAAGTATCGCACGCGTCGTCGGATTAAATACGTGTCAAAAGCGTGTATCCCGAGAGTAAACTTTGGAAGATTTATCGTCAAATAGTTATTATCCTAAAAGGCGAAGTTGAAGTCGCCAAATTACTACCTCGAAGCACAACGCGCCTCAAGAATGACCACGCCAAGAGTACAAACCTCGCCCTTTTAAGGCGTAACAGAAGTTAAAAGGGAAAACGCCCAAAAGGAAAAGATTCAAGATTAAGGAGAAAGCAAAACACAGGAACAACAAATTCAGTCCTAGACCAAAAAAAAAGAGATCTTTATTAATTTTGAAAAATAAAGGTACAATGATAGAAAGCAAAATTACAAAGAAAAACTAGTCCTAAAATCCTATCACTCGGATTCCGAATCCTTCTGCACAGGCTCAGGAAGCGTCATCTTGGATTCCACGGTAATCCGGGATCCATCTTCTTCACCCGACGAAGAAGCACGAGAAGAAAGCTCGGGAGGAACATACGTCTCCAGAAACGAAACGTAATCCCCATCAGCGCTACCAGAATCAGAGGTATCTGAGGAAAGAATGATAACCTCCACCTTTTTGACCTCTTTAGCCCTTCGGGAACGAGTGGAGTTCGAAGTGGTTATCTCCACCTTTTTCTTCCTTCGCTGAGATTGAGGCTTCTCAGCAATGGGTGCTTTAGCATTTTTCCTTTCCATCGTGAGGATTCAGAACAAGTTGATGAAAATGTGAGTTTAGTGTTTGATATTTATAGCCGATTATGCTTAACCCTAGCATCGTTATTAACGGTCATAATTAATGCTTGGACGTTCATAACCACTTTGGTTTGACCGTCTCAAAAAGCGTAATCTTTATATTTCCAAGAGGTCAAGATTTGACCCACTTAAGTTATCGAAAACTGCAAAAAGGAGGCGATACTAGCATAAACAAAAGAACAACACATAATGGAAGGGAAATTGCTTAAAATTCAAATTACCACAAGGGAAATACAACGAAAACAAAGATACGAAAAGAAAACAACAATAGTCTCAAAATACAGAAGCAAAATTACAAACACTAGAAAGAAAAGCACAAATGGAAAGATGAGCAAACAAAGACTTCATGGCACGGTAGAGCTCCCTAATTCACCAGCATCGGCAACGGCGATACGGTGCATTTCCTCCAATGCCCGTTTCACCCTCTTCGCCTTCACCATGTTTTCTTCAACAGGCTTCAGATCCTCTCTCAGCTCGCTCTGCTTGTCCAAAAGGTCCACCAAAGAATGGCGCCTGAAAATCAACTTAGCAACATCATCCCTAATCTCGCCTTGAAGAGCCCTCTTCCTCTTCACAAGCGGCTTCATCTCCTTGTTCAGCATCGCCAAACGATCGTCCACTCTCCGCTCCTCGTTAAAGCATATTCCTAAGATTTCCTCCTGCACACCCATGGTCTCTTTCGTGATCTCTATCTGGCTATCAACAGCTTCAGTAACTTCGAAATGGCATTCCTTGACATTCTCCACAGCAATCACAAAGGAGGCACTATCTTTTAACTCCTTTTCCAGGCGCAAGACACTATCGAGAAAGCGCTTCTCCTCCTTGGTCAATCTCCAGCAGTAGTCGTTAAGCTCCTTGATGAATTCCGAAAATTCACCAAAATCCTCCATCAGGTCTTCGGTACTTATGGTCAGCATACGACGGAGTCGCTTGATAACGGGAGAAGCGGGAGATTGACCGCATTCAAAGGGAGGATTTTTAGGAGACATAACTTTGAAAAGAAGTCTCAAAATTCAGCAGGCAAGAAAGGATGAGTTGATCAGGGCACCGGATGCTTCATTTATAGATAAAAAATCTCATCGTGGCAGCAGTAAGTGGGGAGACGGTTGATGAATATTGCACACGAACAGAGGAACGTGCGCCAGAAAGTGGGAGAGGACGTGATAAAAATTATTTCGCGCCATAATATTGAGAGGGAAAATTCGAATCACATTTAAGCACTTCACTCCTTTGGACTTCGTACTTGGGGGGCTGTGGACTGGGCAATGGGCTTAAGGACATAACCAGCAAGCCCAATGAATATCAGAAGGAGAATAGGCCCAAATCAAGTAAATCCTAAATACCCATTAGGCGACACGAAGCCCAGGGCGTGATTAACGATAGCGAGGCAACGCCCAGAAGTTGAATCCCGTATTATTATAAATATCTTTTCCTTCCCTGTGTTAGCAACTGACTTGGGAAGGAAGAAACCAACTTCCCGCAACCGCCATAGCTTGGAGACCAAGGTTTTCATCCCTATTTTCACGCTATACCACCGAAGAAGATGCTAAGGACCGGATTTTTAGGAACCCTAGCTTGGAGAAGAAGATTGAGCGGTCTATAAATAGCTTCACACTTTCATTTTGGAGGGGAAGGGATTTCTGACTTATAAAATTCCCAGGGTTGTTGGGATTGAACCAAGTGTAACCACATCATTTAATCAATAATACAAACCCCTTTGAGTTTTTACCAGAACAATAAGCATTAGTAAAAAATTAAAATCAAAGAAAAACAATAATAATACATTTTTTTACTAGTTTTACTATATATAAAAAGGAAACCAAGTTGATATTTTTAGTATTTTTGATAAAGAAAACAAAGAAATAAATATATTTTTGGAATTTTTAATAATGTTTATAAACAAATAAAATAAAATAAAATGAAATAAAAAAACAAAAGGGTAAAAATTAAAGGGGTATCTAAGAATTGAACCCAGACCCTCTTAAATATTCAACCATATGCAAGACCACCAAGCCAACACACACATGATGTTTCATGTACAGCTTAACTTGTAAATATATTAAACTACCTTTTGTTACTCAACCTCATGCTCAGCATCACCAAAACCTCAAAATTCGTTTTTTTTTATTCTTGCACCAAATTGGACATGTAAATATACAATTTTGCTCAAAATTTCATGGGGATTATTAATATAAACTTAAATTTTATTAATTCTTACTCAAACATTCGAATTTTCATATCAAAATAAGAACCCTAAAAAACTAAAATTATATGTCGAGCCTGGGCACGTGCCAGGCAAGCCGGGCGGTAAAATCGCCCCTGCACCCGTGACTCATTCAGGCTAGCCTATAATTTAACGGGTGAGTTAAAAAAACCGGAAAAAATTCGGGCTGGAATTTTAAGACCCAAACTTGGATAAAATTCGAATTGACCCATTCGAGCAAACCGATTTTGATAGTTTTAACTATATATGTTAGAGAACTACAGTATACTCCCTCCGTCCTAAAATAAATGACTTATTTGATAAGTGTTAAATATCAGTGATTTTACCCATATATTCTAAGCACTTATTGACTTATTTTATAAGCAATTTGATGTAGATACGGTAAAAATATACTTACTTTTATACTTCAACATTTGACAACCTTCACGTTTACCAATCCACAACTTTAATCATTAATATATTAAATTATCAATTATTAAAAATAATAAAAATTAGTATATATTTTGAAATACTCATCGAAACAAATCAAACAACATCTCATATGTTAATATTTACATATACATATTAACATAAAATACAGTCAAAGGGAATTATTCATAGTAGACAAAGTAAAAAATATACTCCCTCCGTCCCATTTTATAAGAATTCATTTGACTAAATGCACTATCATATATCTTATTTTGAATGTATTTTTATAAAAATATATAAATGTAAATATAATCATATAAGATCTTGTTTGTTTTGTTTCGACGAATATTTTCAAAATATCAAATTTCTATAATTTTTACTAATACATAATTAAAAATATTCGTAATCAAAATTAAGTATTGGTGTGCGTGCAATGATCAATTAGTCCTTATATTTTGAGATGGAGGAATAATCATTTATTTTGGGACGGAAAGGATATTTAGTAATTTTACCTCAAAATTTGGATGATAAAAATTTCTTTAACATTTGTTTTTTAATATAGAATTTATATGGGTCATGCTAACTAGTGCCCCCGGAGCACTAGTTAAGGATACAAAACAAGCAATTTTTGCATTGGAAATGATACTTTTTATACTTTACGAACATTGACTACACAAGTTTCAATATAATTTTACTATAATTAGTATCCTTAACTAATGCCCCGGAGGCACTAGTTAGCATTTTCCAATTTATATTTGAAACCTTAGACCATCTCCAATGGTGTAGTACCTATTAGGTACTCATGGTACTTATTCGGTACTACCATTGGAGCACAACACATTTTAGTACCTAATAGGTACCACTTCTAATATAAGAACTCTCTCTCTTCTTTTTATGGGACCCACTTTATTTAATATATTCAAAAAAATTTAATTTGGCAATATTATTTTAAATTAAATTTCAAATTTTAATGATGTGGAGTTATTGATGGGACCCATTTTAGAACTTTTTAAGAAATGCTCCATTGGAGGGGTTGAGTACCTATTAGGTACTATTATTAAAAAAATAATAAATTGATGATGTGTCTATGTGGGACCATTTAAGTACTTAAAAATGGAGTGCTCCATTGTGAATGTTCTTAGAGCATAAGTTAACAATTTTTTTAATTAAAAAAAAATTATGCTCTTCTTGGGATTTGTTAGCATTATTATATGGTGAATGAAAGTGATGAAATAAACATAGTTGATTTTCCCAATGACTTGGTGTTATGTGTTCACCTTTGAGGCTTCGACACGGTCTACTCTAACCTATGCCACTCACTGCTAACGTTTTAACGCGTGTAATCAACGTGGCTTTTGCTGACATGCATTGCTATTCATTTTTTGCCACGTGGTTTTAACTTAACGGAGAGACGGAATTTTTTATTCTTATTTTTCCGTTTTCGTTAACGTCAGACTCAACGATTTCTGTTTCCCTTATTGGTAGCAAATCAGGAGTAACAGAGACGCCGATACGACGATCCTCTGCTGCGAGGAATATTTTTGTCGATGCATGCATTGACTGGTTGACTCATTCAAGAACCGTTGGATTTTTTTTATTAATTTCTTTCTTCAACTTTTTATCGTCCTTATAGTTATTGAAAAACAACGATGAATTGGTTCAACAATTCAAGTGTATTAAGTATGTAATTAGGATTTTGACTTCTGATTCTTGTGTATGAAAAAATTCAGTTGTGAATTCCAAAGTTCTATATAGATTGTTAAAGACATTTTTTTTTATCTTACCTTACCAGAACGGATGTGGTCGGTGGTTGTGTTTCTCTCCAATATAGTTGTCTAGTGGGGAGAGGGTTGTACCCGCAAACATCCTAACGCTCAAGTCTGTTTTTTTTGCGTGGAGTGAAGTTTTAGAGTAAGAATGAATAATAATACACGATTTTTTTATATGAGAAGAGTGTATATAATCCCAATGCGGAGTCAAGACCATAAATGTCACGAAGGGTATGATGTCATCACCATTAATGTTTGTCAGAATAACGGCTGAAAAGTTATAATTGACTGTAAATGTCAATCATTATAATGTCGGTCGTTATAGGTGCGCCAACTTCTGTAAGCATTGAGCAGAGATGCTTCGACTTGGGCTAAAGCACTTGTTGGCTCGAGCTTGACGCCTAAGTGGACCAAGCCAGCACCAAATTGGACGTAGGTTCTGTTTAGAACAATATTTTACAGCCTTTTTGTCTTAAAATTACTTAAAAATCTCTCGTGGGACATTGTTCAAGCTCGATTAATCAATTTCAATAACGTAATATACGATGTTTTATATTTTTTACAAGATTTATTAATTTTAATTTTTTTGAATCATTTTTTATTTATAATTGTAAAGTCATAACTAATGGAAATTAATAATTAATAAATTAAATTATTCGATTATTTTACTTCATCGTCATAATCAAAGTATTGAGATGCATTTCATATGCAAATATTCTTTTGTCCCGTGAAAGCCGGTGAAACTAAAACACAAGAAAGTATATAAACTTTGATGGTAATAGGAAAACTACCGTCTACTTATTATTTTTCTTTTTGGTACAATACCGTCTACTTATTTTTTTGCTAGTATTACAATTTATTTATTTTTACCATTTTATTCATTCATCATGTTGTTTCACTGGACTAAATCTCAGTATTTAAATACAGATGGGTCAGTGGTTGGTTTAGACTCAGCCTAAGGTCCAACAATTGAGGAACTCATCATCCTTTTATGCGTCAAACTCGGTTCAACCAGGCGCTGTCTCAAAGTTGCGTCCTCCTATTCAAGGGTCAACAAAGTCAGCCACAAGTAACGACCGACTTCGAAATAATTGACATTTATTGGCAATTATGATTTCTCAGCCATTATTTCAACAACTATTGCTGGCGAGGACGACATTAATGGTCTTGGCTTCGCGCTAGAGACTATATAAACACTTCTCGTGTATAAGGGACATATGCAATATTTTCTATCTCTAAAAATCCTTCACAAATAAACTGAGTTGAGCGTCGAAGTGACTGTAATGTAGATGACAACCACCGACTACGTTGATTCTGCTCAAGTAAGATCAGTGGTAGAGCTAGGAAACAATGCGCCATGCAATGGTATTTTGCGAGATAGCAATGGTTGTTTTCTTGTTGCTTTTGCTTCAAGGTTGAAACAAACATGTTCCGGTTCTTGAAGTAGAGCTATAATAAGGGGTATTTTATGGTCTTAAGTTGGCTTGGGAAAAATGTTTTCACAAAATAAAAATTTACTCCGACTCTTTGGGAGTGAACAAGTTATTCAAAGATGGATGTCTCCTTACTCATTCTCATCGTACTCTTATGGAGAATATTCACAGGTTCATCAACATTCAAGTTCCATTGAATGAGTGCATGTTCTTCTCCTCTAAGAAGCTAATCAAGTTGTGGATCGAATGGCGAAACATGGACTATATCCCTTAATATTTTTTGAAATGCATATCTAAAAATTAATGTCACCGTATTATTTGTTTTTATTTTATTTTATACTACTATTTTTTTTGATGAAATATATTATATATATATGTGGAGAGACACCATAAAAAGGAAAAATATAAAGGATAAAGCTAACTTTAAAGTTGGTTTGTTGAGTGACTTGGGTCCATTAACCTGCGCTTAGGAATATATAGGGAGAATATATATTGCTTATGATTTCTTCTCAATTCAATTATTGCTTAACATGTGCTAGTCATTTAGTGCATGCTATATAGCCTACAAAGTGAATTTCAAAGTAGTATATAATAAACTTCTTATATTCATATTGTCTCAATTTAATAATTCACTTAGAAATCTTCTTCTTTTTGTGTTAATAACTTAAAAAATATTAAAATCTTTTTATCCATAAAGAAATTATGATTTTCTTTTTGTGTGGGGTGGGAGATGGGGGTGTGTGAAATATATAAGTTTTCGTTTTTATTTGCCAATTATTTTGTTTAGGCCAATTTAATAATTTTTGTCATTATAATTTTTTTGGGTATGCTTTTACTTCTACCAAGCCCACCAAACTAGTAAGCCGTGTTAATCTATATGGAAATTGCTACCTAAACACCTTTGTTTACTACTCACAACTACGTCCTTTTCCCCTCATAACAACATCCCTTTCCTAAAAGATGCTAGAGAGGGAGGATGGGAGTTGAGATTTATGAGAGGAATGATGATTATAGTAAATGGAGGAGGTGTGGTTTTAGAAGAATGAAGTAGTATTTTGCAATGTTTTAAATATTGAAATTGAGATCAAACCAGCTAGACTTTCAATCATAGTTTATATTTGCTCAATCGGTAACAACGATTAAATTATTATTTTTTTAAATAAATAAAATGAGAATTTGGTGGAACCAATCTTATGTTGGAAACATACTCTCATTGGCAACATACACCAAAGAGATACTCTGAATTGGTTACACCGGTCTTCAAGAACCATGGTCCCCTTGGACTCAAGAGTAATGATTTTGTTTGGTGGAATTCTATCTCCTCTTGTGTCTCTGATTTTCTTTTAACCGCAATAGGTTAAGACTTCCTGATTTTCATTTGTGTTGATGTATTTTTAGGGTTCTTTCTTTTATTCGCTCTACACTCTTTTTTCCTTCCACGTGATTTAATCCTATCGGGTTTTTCATATAAGGTTTTTAACGAGATATATGTTGTTTATGCCTTAGATATTTATATTGGGTATTGGCCTAATTCCTCGATAGTTACAATCTCTCGTCTTTTTATTTTAATTAAATTTTAAAAGGCATCTATACCGTTTATTTAAAAAAAAAAATGACACGTCTTAACTTCTCAATTCATAAATAGTAGGATACATTTTTTGAATTAATCTCCAACCAACAACACTTCCTCCTACCTTGTTGCTTCTCAAAGTGTTTGCAACAACTTTAGATTCTACATGAATTATTTAAGTCTCTTTGTCAAAAGATTGCAAGGTCAATTATGAAACTCTAGAGTCAATTTTTTAGTATATTGTTATCCTTCTAACTTTGATTTTCCATGATATTATAAAAAATGTAGGTCAACAACCGCCATAAATCACAATATTGACTGGTTTTTGATTTTGTTTGAAATCTTTTAAATACACTTGATTTTAGATTAAAAATTGCTAATCAAATGTGTTCAACTTGTTGATAAAAGTCAAATATGTCCAAGGAGCTAGAGAGGCACTACCTTATGAAAATCACATATACTTGATGAATTGAAGAGCCACTGACTGGTCTTCGGTCACTTGTACACCTAATAAATTTCTTATAGTCTCTGCAAAGGTGTTACTACATTTTAGAAGTTACGGACAATGAAATTTCTTCAACAAGAAAAAAATTCAATACAAATATGTCACCTCTGCAAATTAATTGGTCCGTAAATGTCACAGAAAATGATACCAAAATGAAATACAGCTAGCTACCTACCTAACAAGAAAGAAAGGAAGGGTGGAAAAAAAATTGTACTACACAACTTGCTATTTACACCCCTTATATTGATATTGAGAGTACCCTATTAATCAACCATACCCATAATAACGTTGTGATTTTACAAATCTTTTTTGCTCAACGCTCCACTGACATTACCTACAATTTATGTGTCATCAAGGGGCCCCTTTTTAATTTAGATTCTCAACTGCATATATGTATTTCATGTTTTGTTGTAAAAAGTGATTTTCTTATTGAATTTGTACATCAATAATTGTCTATGATCTTTATTACTACCATGCTGCATTATTAATCCTTAGATATGGACCAATACCATGTGATGTGATGTGATGCCAGGGGAAGTCTTTCTTAACATTGCATGGTAGTGTGGTACCATCTATATTTGGAGGATTTGATCCACCTAAATATGTGTTACGGATAGACCTAAAAATGCCATAAAATCATAAATGTCATCTTAATATTCAGGACAAGATTGATGTGCCCTTTTTTAGCCTATCATCTTAATTACTATCGTTTGAAATAAGGGTACAACCACAATTGGCCCTGATATTTGACTTGCATAGGTTAGTAATTGGTTCATGAATGCTTACCGTATTACTTAAGTTTTTCTCAGGGATCACAAACACCACCTGTGTTAGGAATTATGTAATGAGGAAAGTTTCGACCCAAAAGATAAGTCTAATAAGTGGGAGATTTTCATGGCTTAAGTATTACATTGAATACTTTGATATACTTTATGTGGGACTCGTAACATTGTCACACCCTTTAAGAGCCGGCGTTCACTATAATTTTCTTTTCGGTGGCACTGGCCCGATGGTAGGTCTTTCTTTTCGGTGGCTTCACTCACCTATCGGTATTCAGCGAAACACCTTAAGCCAACATATTGGTAGCCCTTTCCGTGACCTAACTCTCAATGAAAACACCAAATGTTAGGACTTGAGCCATGAGGAGAGCCCAACCCAAAAAACTAATTCAATAGGTGGGAGGGCCTCATATTGAGCAGTTTGGTATACTCGATGCGGGACTCATAACAACCTGCCCAACGTTTGTGGAGCCTGAAATTCAACTCAAAATTGATAAGACGGATTAAAATTTAATCTTTTGTCTCTTATAATTGGGTTGAGATCCTTTGCTGTGACATTTTTTTTTACAGTGAGATCTCAATTACTTATTACGTTTACTGTCCACAGTCAAATTCAATTGGATAGGATTTGCATGATTGAGATTGAGGATTTTCGCGGGCAACAATCCTTGTCCCTTATAATCTAATTGCAATTGGTTGTAACCATTGCATACATTTTGGAAGAAATTATAGTCTATTGGCCTAGTCTACTCGTTATGAGTCTATTATGGTCGATCACAAGGAAATGTTATTAGGCCACTTGTATAGTCGACTCTTTAAAAAAATTAAAAATGCATTTTTCAACACAAAATTTTGATATTTTTAGTTCTTTAACAAATGCCCTAACACTTGTTAACATGACCATCAAATAAAATTTACAAATGTGTTTATAAGTGAAATAATTGACCGTGATCACATCACAAACATATGTTTCGTAAAAGTTGAATTAAATTTAACTTATATTATAAACTAGTATTAAGAGATCTATTGATGAGGTCACTAAAACCACACTCAAGATATCCACATTGAATAAATTATAACTTAAATAATCTTCATCTTGAATTTTGTAACAATTAATTAATTAGGTCTAATGCAAATTAAAACTAACAAAGCAAGAAAATTATACAAATACTACATATTAGCAATTGCAACATTATTACATTGGTTGAGTGCAAGAACATTGATTAATGAATCACAACTACAAGAGTATGACTTCTGTGTGGTCTAATTTCAATTTATTATATCCACCCTTATATGTTGAATTGTTGATCCACCCTCAAATCCACAAATTCATGTGCATCCAATAATTGTTAATTGACTTTAAATTTACTGCACCCCCAAATTATGTTACTAGTACGTTCTGTAATTGGTGATGAGTCTGTAGTTGGTTGCTGGTGTGAAGTTTGTGTCAACAAATTTAATTTAGCACTTGTCAACATTTGATATTTCTCACCTTCCTCTGCACACTCTGCAGTGACTAATAATAGTAATACTTGTGTTGTTTACTAGTTATGGTCACACAAGTCAAAAATAGGGGGACCAAGGAAAAAAAATATTGAAATGGCCTTATTAACTTATGTCGGTGTAAAACCAAGAAATACTACGTTGCAAGAATTGTCAAATGGTTGAGTTGTTCAGTTGAGTGTGAATTGAGGGAAATTGAAGGTTCCAAGTGATGCAACACTCCTTGCTTTTTCAAGAAATTTCTAGGTCTCTTCTGTTCTGTCACATTACTTGAACACTACAGCAAGTTTTCCTATTTAACAATTGACCCATTTAACTCATATAAATAACTGTAGTTTTTGTCCCTTATTTTCATCCTTTTACAAAATTAGTCCCACTATTTTAAAATTTTACAGTTTAAGTCCCTCGATCAAATATTTTGTTTAAAATTTAATGGTGTGATATATTTCTACGACGTAATATACTAGTATATGATCTAATGATGAGAAAATATTAACATGGATGAAATTGTAAAAAAAAAGAAGGTGGTATTAGAACTCTCACCATGATTGGTGGTGGAGTAGACTAATGGATCCTAGTGAATATATACTCTCTTCAGTCCTTATTATAAAAAAATGTTTATTTTTTAAATTCATAGAATGTTTGATCTATCTATACATAATTGGTGGTGGAGTAGGCCGATGAATCCTAGTGAATACTTAAGTGAGTGGTTTATCACTCTTCAATAATGACCGAGCTAAATAAAAAATATATAAGAGTTTTTCATTTTTTTTTTTAAAGAGGAGTTACTCATATTTTAAATACTTTAAGATTTTGAGTTAAGATTTAATGTGATCAAATTCATGTTGTTACTAGCAACACATCCATGAACATTCAAAACTAATAAAAACGGCTTATTTCATTGGTTTTGGGAGTTCTTTGGTGGGTGGCACATCGCTTATATAAGAGTCACGATTTCCTACTGTGTAATGTTCACGTAGTTTCACACAATAATAATTCCGAGTTGTTAATTTAAAATTGGACGGTCTAGATTATTTCAATAGTAAAATAATCTTAACAGTCAGTTCAGGTCGGACGGTTAAGAACTCTAATTGGATATACAATTCCCTTACATGAGGTGACTAGAAATTACATGAGATCGTGCATTTGATAACCTGGCCACAGAAGTGTTGCATATGTGAATATGTATCGATAATGATTTCGTTTAATTCTTTATTCTCTATGGATCCCTTCTCCTTGAAAGCTTTGATCTTATTACTTTATTATAATTTTCTATATTAACAATTTGTTGCTTCTCTGGTTCCTATACCACCTTCTCTATAATGTGTGATTTAGTCACATTCATCAATTAGAAGAAAAATCTTGAAAGCTTTAATTATCTAATCAAAAAAGAAACTTTCTTAACAATGCTTTTCAATAAGGTGTGGTTTTGATCTATTAACTTTTTTACCCACAAACAACCAACAATTTAGACTTTATTTACATGTTACTATTACCAAAATAATTACAAGATCGTGATGTACTTTTTTTTTTCCATCTTCCGTGATTTCATTTTCTTGTTACAAAATAAATTGGTTTTGTTTCTTTTCGTAAAATTTAATAGGAAAAATACATACACTGATTGATACATAATATATAGTACTATAGTATATAATTAATTCACAGGAGGTGGAAGAAATTGAGCACGGTCACGTGGTGACAATCTGATAATAGTACATGCCTACATGGTATCTAAATACATAACCATAACCACCCAGTTAATACTATATATATTAATTAATTAAAGAAATTGGATGGAATAGGCCTAAGCTAAGCTGATCCAATCTGTTTTTGACCACGTATATTGTGTTTAGCCTTCTAATAATAGCACCTTGTGTTTTGTTATAGACAAATATTAGTATTAGTTGATTCAATGTTGATTGACGCTGAATTTAGATGAGATGATCATAATTTGATCCTTGCACCAGATCGATAGGAGGCTGAAACCAGATTAGCCGGTTCAATGAACTAGAGACCGGTGATTTTTTGGAGAAAGAAAAAAGCCTCGTAAGTAATCGAGAGAAGCCTATAGACAAGGAGTATATAATAACGTTGGTCTCACATGTCTTTGTCTTGAATTAGGCTAAAGAAGTGTTATATATATGTTTGTTTGTATCCAATTTGAGGTTCCACGTTTTTTGTTGATTAAATTTACAGGGAAATACTTCACATCAGATGATGAAGTCGAGACTTGTCCAATTCTCCCATTTTTGTTTGGTCATTATTTTCTTTCTTGATTCTTTCCTTTTCCTTTCACACATGACATAACACAAAAAATGGTTTTTATTTTGATTGCCAATATTTAAAAGTTTAATTGCATTACCAATAATGAATTGGTCCAAGAAATAAGTGTCTTGGTTCTCTTAAGTATATGGTTAGTGGTTCAATTCCCGGCTATGGAGAAAATTCAGTTGGGAGGAAAGAACCCGCATTGTTTGCCCCACATATTTTTCGACGGAGATTAATCAGTGACAACGGTGAAAATTTCGTACCAGTATCAATGGAAAAATTAGGCAAAAGAATAACTAATTTTCTTGTAAGAAAAAAATGAAGTATCTAAAAATAAACAAACAAATTTAAATAGTGAGTCCATATAAAAGTCCAATGTAATTGATCGAGTTTATATTCTTCTTAAGAAAACTATGTTGGAAGTTGGAACAAATTAATGAACTATTTTGTTTAATTTCTGCAGACCTTGCACTGCATATAGTACTAGTATCATTTATGTTAAAGATCGTCGTGATATGAGGATGGATGACAATTTTCTTGGAAATCACTTGAACCGACTCTGTTATAGCAGTATCTTATAAACAATTAGGTGAACATAAAATCAATTATTCAGCTGCTTCATTTCGAAGGTCAATAATTTTGAATTCTGATTGAAAACGTTGATCTTCAGAGGAACTGTATAAACAACTGAAAATAAAATTTACATTGGAATCAGTGGAAGTATGCTTGGAGCCGAAGGTTGGAATCCGAGCATTGAAAATGATCAGTGACATAAAAGGATGAGACCTGTAGAAAATGTTCAAGTTAGTATAAGCTTGAGGTGGAGGTGGAGGTTAGAGTAATGTCTGCCTTTGGAGGTGGTAAAAGGCTGTATATATAGGTCAATGAATGTGATATTGGACCGATGGATGTGACATTGAACTTCGTTCAACCTAAAAGTCTGATCCAAAACAATATGTATTATTATTTTTTTGGAATGGCAAATAAAAAATATTTTAACTATTTGATTGACTTGCGAAGACCGTAGCTTACTCCAATGATATTTGGAATAGTTATTCTCCTTAACCTAGTCTCATGTTGATGGCTGATATTATGGACGTCACTCGTATGCAAGCTTAGTTTTTCTTCCTCTTATTCTTGTGTTGTTTGTTTTTATTTTCCTCAGAAAAAAGAATGTATTAACTATGCTATTTTTTTCTTTCAAATTCAAATAAAGAATGTTTATAAGGTCCCAATTTTATAGAAACCAAAAACATATTTAACCTTAATATATTCGACTTAAGGAGCGATTAATCCAAAAGACACCAATCTAAGCCCATTTGTGAGGGTGTGCATATAAAGTCAAAATTTTGTTTTGCTCTATATGGATTGATCCAATATAGGAAGTGGCATCAGGAGGATTCGAACATGATACTTTAAGAGGAGCAAAAACCTTCAAGTGTCTCTTTTATTAGTCATTGTGATGCTCAAATATATTTTTAGGTAGATCAAGTGCTCATAAAATTACTAAAAGTGGACACTAATGATGTATTTACAATTTTAATATCTTTTTTACATATCAATATGATAGCGACTTACACTTCGAAGAACTAAAATGGTGGGTTGCCCTTTCTTTTCAATTTTAACCAATGTATAGGATTCTAGTATTGAAATATACATGGAAAAAAAAACAAGAGAGTTTTATTATAGGATTCATTTGCTTATGTTTAGATTAATTTGATATGACTGAGAATGAATTGGTCAAAATAGTCAGAAGTCTGACATTTGACTTCTACGTATGTAAGAAATCAGTCAGAAGTAAAATATCCAACTTATATATATCTTTGTATTTTCTGATTGAGATTGGTCATCGTTATACAATAGATACTTTGAATTTATATAATGATAAAAAAAATAATACTAATTGAATATGACTTCAAGATTTATTTTTTTTTAAAATCATCAAGACATGATTTTTTTTTTTGATAGAGAAAGCCATGATTTTCAAACAATAAATAATTAAATTATGTTTTTTTATGTAATTAAATTATGTTATTACTAGTATTATTTTATTTTTCAGAAAACGAAACATACACTACCGTCTACCACTATCATCATTGTTATTATATTTTGACAGAAATATTAAATAAAAAAATAGTTTAATTGATATGCATCGACGGTGCAAAATAGTTTTACACGATCGTCCAATAAACATCCACCATTTTGCCATGTCATATCAAGAAAGTGGGGTGATGTGGCGGAAAACATGAATGATATTGATTGACAGTGTAAAGTTATTTTATACCGTCGGTGTATATAAATTAAAGAGTTTAATTGCTGTGCACCGTCGGTGTAAATTTTTTTTACACATACATCCAATGACGCGTTGCCACATCATTTAATGAATGTGACACATCATGTGTTTTTAATGACCATACATGATGTGTCTGTATATTATTGGACGCATGTGCAAAATATCTTTACACCGACGGTGTAAATATTTTATACCGTCGGTGTATATAAATTAAATTCTAAATTAAATCCATAAAAAAAATCTTCTATTCTGTAAAATATGCACACAGGTCTTTTAGAATAAAAATGGACGCAGGGGTGTGAACAACGAAGGGATGGGTCAATATTTTCTGTACGTGTTCTCCAAACTACATGGGCCTTCAAGTTTCTGATGGATTTAAGATTCGATAGTTTCTCTTCCCACCCTTCAAGTTTCTTTTCTATCTCCAAAAACCACAGAAAACTTCGGTAAATAGAACCCAATGATTATTTAGTGTAAAATTTACACTAGAAAAAACTTCGGTAAATAGAAACCGAAACTTTCTACATGTTTTTGGGAGTTGAAAAAAATTGTGGGGTGGGAAGACAAACTTTCTTAAGATTCTTTTGTTGCAAGTCAATATTTACATGACTGTTCTACCAAAAAAATATATATTTACATGACTGTTAAATTATGTGAAGCAAATCACCATTATTTATTTTTATTTTTTTCCTATAGCCACTACAAAGATTCCCTCCAATTTCCTATTTATAAAGGAATCACTGACCTTTTCGCGCAAATCTCGTCGAATCCAAAAATCATCATTAGGGAATATTTTCGGCAAATTTTAATTCTCATAGAAATAAATGGATCTACAATAAATGTTCAAGAATTCGTCATTGACGATCTTTTGTTGAATGCAAATTGTGATCCTCGATGAGATCAACGGATTCACAATGAATGCTCGAAAGTCCGCAACGACAATTCTCGTTTATGCCTGTCATGAACACCCAACAAACGTGTCCTAGAACACACTCATCGCAGATAGTTGACACATAGGCATCTACCGTGCATTAAGGCTCCTCAGCCGTTTTCCGACAACCGTTGATGACATTAATATGCCCATCATTTGCCTTGGCCCGGAGCCAGAGGATATATATACTTCTCTCATGTAGAGGAGTCATGTACATTCTGCTATACTTTTAAAACCTTACCCCCTCTTACTAACTTGAGTGTCAGAGCACCTGCAGATACAAAATCTCCCTCCCATTCACCGAAACGAAAGGGGAACACTGCCGGATACAATCAATTCTGACCCCAGTAAGATCAAATCATAACAGTATACTCTAATACTCTAATTAATAGAATATCAATAACAAATCTCTTACCTTCATATCAAACAATACCACCACAAATTCAAAATTCAAATCACCACCAAATACAAACACTTTTTTCATATCATTGTAACACATATATTTATTTATTTTACTTTATTCCAAAAGATCATGTGTCCCATAAAAGACCATTCACCCAAGAAAACAAAATGCCCTTCCCACTAACTATAGTGAAATCAAAATCAAAATTCAAATCAACATAACTTAATGTTCCCCGGTTGCATTGGACGGTGACCTGGTCCCTAAATGCCAACATTAAGATTCGTCACGTTAACATATTTTCCTATACATCATTTAACTTTCTCCTTTATCTTTACATATCCACAGTAACAAAAATCACACAAATTATATACCCCTAACTGAATAATCTTAATTCTCAATATGTGCAACTTTATTATTATAATGTTAATAATATATAAACAAACAAACACAAAAGCATCTCAAAATTTAAAGATATGTATTCTTTTGCCACTTACCTGCCTGAGACGTATTCCAATTTCCCACCGTTTGGACCACCCCTATAACAAAGAAGATTCCATTGGAAAATCTTATTGAAGCAAATGTTCATATATATCCCAATTACATCTACAAAAAATTACCAACAAACAAACAAAACAATCCTTGCGCCACAAGCATCCTACTTAAAAGAAGGCTAAGTTAACAAGGCATTTCAAAATTATGCAAGAATATTACATCAACATAGAGACAACTATATAATAACACTAAGCATTTAGAAATGGCATCAAAATCAAGTTCAATAATTTATAAAACAAAAGAATAAAAATATTAATTCAATAGAATAAAATTTCCAAAAGATTGAAGAACCCAACAACAAAAAAATGCCACTATCCATGTGGCCATGTACATCCATCCATCCATCGCCTAGGTCATTTTCCTTTTCTTTCAAAATCCAAAAAACAAAAAACTATTTATAATTATTTTATTTTTTTGGCTCTGCCAATTTCTGATGAACATGCATCATGTGATTATGAAATGAAACCACTAAGATAGATAAATCTCAACGGTTGAATTTTTAACGGTGAGACAAACGGGGCAAACACGGAAATGTGTGTCGCATTCGTTACAAACACATAAGTGACGACACGGCAACACAACAACCGAAGCAACCCGTTTTTCACAACCTTTACATTTAGGACCCGAAATAACAACCCGATCCGGATCAATATAACCCGATTCCGCATCTTCAGCTTGACCTTCAACACCTAATGCGCACGATAGCCCACATCCTTCTTCTCCTCTATTTTCTACGCCACCGTTCATCATAGCATGATGCAGTTGGTTTTGAAGAGATATAGCTGTTGCTTCTTGTTCTTTAGCTTTTGCTTGCCAAAGTTGCGCTTCTGTTCTAAGATGCGCCGCGCGTGATTCTAATTCCATGTTTCTGCGCGTAGCTTTTTCTAAATCCATTTCTTTTTCTCTTAATCTACGCGCCACCGTTTCCTCTGCTGTTTTTATAATCGCTCTATAGTTTCTCTGTCTTTTTTCCTCTAATGTCCGTTGCAGCTCTTCTCCCTAATAAAAAAAAATCATTTTTTTAAACCAAAAATAAATAAAAAATGAAATTTTGATAATGGGAAAATTTATAAAGAAAACAAATTTCTACCTGGGCTTGAAGGAATTGGTCTATTTCATCTTTTTGTTGCTTGATTTGTGAAGATAAGCCATGAGATAATAGAGATAGAAATTGAGATGAGTGAAACCCATTTTGTTGTTGTTGTTGTTGAAATTGTAGTCTTTGTTGTTGTTGTTGTTGATCGCCAAAGGATAAACCTAAACCGGTTGAGACAATGTTTTGATGTTGTTGATGATGTTGTTGTTGGTTATGGAGTTGAGTGAGGTCTATGAGATGAGGAGAGTGAGATTGTAAAGAGAAAGGATTCATAATGTTGTGAGAAGATTGTATAACCCCTGTTTCTCTTCCTCTTTTTCGAGAATTATTAGTACCTATTTAATCAAAAAATCAAATTTTTTAGTATTAGATTATACTATAAGAAACAAAAAAAAAAAAAAAAGAGGTTATTATGAAAGAAAAAAGATACCTGGAGTGTTGAATAAGATGATATTGGATTGATCAGGTTGTGGTTGTAATGAATATTCATGTACATTGGATGGGTATTGAGCTTGAACAGCCATTGAATATAAAGGGGGGTAAGAGATAGAAATATAGGAGGTGTATGTATGTATGGGGAAATTGTAATGGTAGAAGAAGAAGAAGAAACAAACAAGGTGGGAAATAGATGAAGGAATTAAAGGAAGAGTACTAGTGAATAATAATAAATATATAAATAATAATGAATCACAAAACGCATAAGAAGAATGAATGAAATCAATGCCTTTATGTACCAAGCAAAGACGGACTCTTCAATATTAGAGAAGACCAAAAAAAAAAAAAAAAGAATAATGAGAGAATGGAACAGAACAAGAATTAAGGAACGGTGGCACCACCACTAGTACTATGTTTGTTGTTTCTTATAGCTCATTGTTTTCACCCACTTTGTGTTGTTTTTTTGAAAATAGAGGTTGGAGATAGATGAGAATGAGTCCAAGAGAGAGAGAGAGAGAGACACCTTATAATTTCTTTCTTTGCTTCTCTTCTTCGCGTGGAGCAGCTAACTTTTCTTTTCTTTACAAACAACAACTACTGTCCCCTTCTTCATTCATTATTTTTATTGTTTTTCCTTACACCTATTTTTATTTTTTTCTCAATAATATCCTATTACAATAAATATTTTCTAATTTTAGTTTATTTACTTGCTTTTTACTTATTCTTATTCAACTATCTATAAATAAATATTTGCTTTAAATATTGAGCTAATTCTAATATAAAACATATTTTTAAATTATATTTTTAAACAAGAAACGAGTTTTATACAATTCTAAACAGAAATATAAATCATAAATCATACGTTTTAATGATATTTTATTTTAAATATAAATTTTTTAAAAGATATTTAAACATATTATTTTTTAATGTGAATGAATATGCATAACACGTTATATAAAAGCGACAATAAAGTCATTGAGGCATTGATGAGTGGCTGTTACGAGATGCGACACATCAATATGGTGGAGGCGTTAGACTTCCTAAGAATATGATAATAGTTGTTATCATGTGAGAGGAGATGATCCATCATTCTAGATGAAGATTTTTGTTGTCGGACCTTTGTACCTCTAAGATCGAGTCGATAAAACGAACATTGACTTTAGACTAGCCCAAAACAAATTCAATTCATCTAAATTTAAAGATGATTGAGTTTAATTTCTAACTTCATATGTGACTCAGGAAACTTACATCAAATAATTTATTAGTCAGAGTTCAATCTTTAAGATGAATTATTGAAATATTTATGATTCAAACTTTAACTTCTGCATATAACAACGTCTCTATAAACTGAACTAAATTTTTATTTTTATTTTTTTAAATTTATTTTAACAATGGCATAAGGACACATAAATATTAAGTTTTGTTTTTATTTTATTAGGAAGGCTTGCGTGGATTAGTGTGTGAATGAAGGAGGCGTTGGTAAATGGGTGATGTATTGTTGTTGTTGGGTTGTGCAGTTTTCTGCCGCTGGAGGAATTGTTTGTTTCTATATATACCCCATGCGTCTTGCGCCAGCTTTGCTTTCTTCACACCCCCCCTTTTTTTTTTTCCTTGTTTTGCTTTCATCATTTTCTAAATCAGACGAATATTAATTAGTATTTGTTTTTTAGTCACGCACACATAAAATGTATTATTACTAGTTAAATAATAATTTATAATCACTCGATATCCCCGTATCAGATTTTTTTTTTTATTACCTCTTGGATAATTGAGAGGTTCCTGAACTTATCAGAAAAAAGATGCACTCCCACGTGGAAAATAATATTTCTCTATTCATCCAAATTTAATATATTAATTTTTTTTAACCTTTTTGTAAAAAAAAGTCATTGACTTATGCCACCTAGATAAGTGTTTTCAAATTTTTTCACCATCACCAAAGTTACTATCGATATTTTTTTGTTCATATCGTCTGCATTAAAGTTTTATATTTTAAATATTTTTATCACGACATCTCCTAGGGGTTTTTTAAGTAATAATATTAATAAATAAATTTTTGTTTTCCTTTGATGGTAAGTATACTTTTACAAAATTTTGTAATTTTTTATTCCAAATAATAGTTAATGCAAGCCGAAAGTTTTGATTAATTTTCTTAATACATGTTTGGTAAACTAAGAAATTTAATAAAACACCCTTTCCTCTAATTTAGTTAGCTTTTTAACTTTCTTAAAATTTATTTATGCTAGGTTGAGTGTTCAAACCTATAATTATAACATGTTACCAAAGAAAACCTAACACCATAATAATAACAGCTGCGTGAATTCTTATCATAGAAAGTGATGAATAAATCAAATCATTTCCGATCTAATTGCAGTATTGTATGAGCTAATATTGATTGATTACACTCTTTCTTTTCTAATTTTTTTTCCTTCTTGGAATGGATTTCATCTATGACTATTTCAATTAGCCAAAAACTAACGTATCAAAGTTAAATCCGATGGGTAACATACATCAGTGATAGGAGAAACTTTCAAACCCGAAATAATTTATAGCTTTAACAAAATTGACTATTTTAACTTTTTTAACAAAAAACAAACCATGACTATTTTGGCTTAAACGTTTTACATCCGTTTACAATTTTTCATTTATTAATTGATATACATGCATCTTATCATGTATAAATAAAAGTTGTAACAAAAAAAAAAGTATAAATAAATTGCTTTCCCAAAACAAATAAGATATTTTTAGTGATTCTTATTTTCTTAAGAGTTATAATAAGGCATCGGGGGAAAGAAGGTTATGAAAGGTTAATTAGGATCGGATATTCCTAAATAAAAAAACTACTAATCAAATAAGGATGAAAATTTCCGTAAAAAAAGAAAAAATAAGGATGAAAAATAATTTTATATTTATATTCAATGAAAATTTATATGCTATATAAATATAAATCATATCCATGAAAATAAAAAATTATTCGTCAAACAGGTGGTCACACCGACGGTGAAAATTGAGCTCAAACTCTTATAGAGTATATACCATTAACAACTTTTGTTGACCGAATTTTTTTTTCTTCTTAATTTATCAAAGAGGGGGTGATTTCAGGTCAAATCTTGACCTAAAATCACCCCTCCAAATTGTTTTTTCTTTCTCGTTGTTAAATAAGTGTGATTTTTCACATATTTGTTTGGTTTTGTGTTATTTGTTATCCCGTCCTTGTGCGGTGTATTCTGTTGTGCCGTCTCTGTGCGGTGTATTTTGTTTTCCCGTCTTTGTGCGGTGTTCATTTGTTTCAGGTTGAAGGATTAGATCCGATCAAGTACAAATCTATCCAATGTCGACTTTTGTGTCATCAACGCTGCAGATCTGGGGGCATGGACATTCCAGACACTTCAATATAGTCATATATGTAGGCTTATGTAATTTGCCGTTTTATGCTATTAACATGGATGCTGTGAGTTTGTTTGCAGATTCATCCTTTTTGTTTTTAGCAAATTTGAATTTGTATTACATCGATGTACTCTATCAGTTTGAATGAATGAATATCCTTTATTTTTAGTAAAAAAAAAAAAACTTTTGTTGACCGTTTTATTTAATATATACATGCGGGCGAATAACTTTTAATATTTTTATAAGTATAAAAAATCTTAATATTTTAATTTTTTTTATAAACTTAATATTTTTTATATTTAAAATTCATTGACCGATTTTATTTAATATTTATACGGGCGAGTAACTCTTAATAATTTTTTACATTTAAAAAAATCTTATTATTTCTAGTAATAATAAAAGGGATCATAGAAATAGCATGCCAAACTTTAAACAAAATTAGGTTTTAATCGGCTTTTGAAAGAAAATTAACATTCGTGAATTCAAACCTCGCCAAACTAAATGAATTTGTTGATTATTAATTATGAGAACAAATCTTTTATATTATAAGCTTGTATACACAAGCAAACTCTAAACCCTAATTTGTTTTCTCTGTTTTCCCTTCATTTTATATATCTTGTAATTTTTATTAAAAAATAATACAATTTTGTCTTGACTAGGATTCAAACCCGCAACATTTTAGTGGGTGACAATATTTCCAACCACTATGACAAATATACCAATTGTGATTAAAATTATGTGCAATAATTGATAAGCACCATCAATTTTAAAAGTATATCATATCAAAATTATTGTTGACTATATTATTCATCACGAAATATTTTTATGTCTTTCCTGATTAATGATTTTTTTCTACCGGATCATAAATTTAGAGAATAATTATCATGTGAGATTTGGAAAGTTATTATCACGTGTAATTTGAAAAGTTATTATAAACTCAATTCTGCTAAATCAATTTTTTTTGCAATACAACCAAACACAACCATAGTCATGTCACTAATCACATTCATTATTTTGTTTTTAACATTGCAGATTTAATATTAACCGATGATCAATTGATACAATATGCACTAGCAGACCAATTGTGATTTAAATTATGTCCACAAAGTGTTAAGCTCCATCAACTTTCATAGGAAAGATTTCATACGACAATTAAACACCATCAATTTTCATTGCACAATTTAAACAATTAAAACCGATAATCTCTTATATTATAAGCTTACTAACATAAGCTAACCCTAAACCAAATTTTTTTCCCCTCTCATTTTCTCTTTCTTTTTATTGCAGTTTTATATTAAAAAAATACAGATTTGTCATCGAACCTGCATCCCTTACTTACAATAAAACCTTTCAACCGCTAAAACATGTGCTTCAATTATGAAAGAATTTAGGAATCCTAATATGTTAAACCTGTTTTCAATAAATTTGAACGGCGAAATTAATCACAATTTTTATTTATTTATGGATGTCTACTTAAGTTTATGTTCTTGATTATGTCTTTAATTTTTTTTAACCTTTAATTATCATCAATTTTTTAACCTTTAGTTATCAACAATTTTTTTTAATAAGTAAACAAGACGATGGGGTTCCAAAATTATTTAAAAAATATATAAAATATAAAATAAGCACATAAACAAATATAGAATAATCAGTCAATGAAATTTCCTATACTACTCTTATTGAAAATGCTCTTAGAACTTTTGTATTTTATTTTTTATTGTTACATATTACACCTAATTAGACTCATGCACCGCATGGGTCAAAGTTCTAGTTATAATAGATATCACGCAAACACTATTACTCCAAACATGCATCTTGTGAAAGTATAAATCCTATGAACATCAATGGTTGTTAACGAGTAATTGTAGATCTTCACCGGGTAATATTAATACTTCGTGACTTTGAAGCTTTTATGACATGGGGGTTAGCATGAAAAAAGAAAAAGGGACATTGGTAGGTCAAATTCCAAGCAACTATAAACTACTACTATGGAAAATTCTATGGTGCAGCCCCTTATTTGGACTGTTTTGGTGCAGTCTTAATCTGACCAATGAGAATGAAATATTGACTAACTTTAAATTATATGGTACAAACCACTTATATGGTACCTACCATGTATCTTTATATCAAATAATATTTCAACTAAGTCCATATCATATTAAAAGTTATAAAACTACCCCAATATTTAAATTGTTTTTTATTTTAATTGTGATTGTAAAAAAAAAAAAAAAGTCAGTTTCTTCTTTTGAAGTTTTATGGCTTTCTACGATATCAAAAAAAAAAAAAAGGAAAAGAAATTGAAACTTCTCTGTTCATCATCACCTGCTTTCATCTCTAAGTCTCAAAATTACTGAAATTGAAACTTCTCTGTTCATCACCTGTGTTCATCCATGCGCTCATCATCACTAAAATTGAAATTCCTTTGTTCATCATTTGTGTTCATCATTGTTTTCGCGAACGGAACTCCATTCAACGGCGAGATTGGAAAAGAAGTTTGTGTGTGGTCTATCGAAAAGACAATTGCTAAGGTAAATACGAAACTGAAATAATGTTTGTTATATTTATGTGTAATTATTTATTAAGAATTAATTTAATTTCAATTTGGGAATTAGGGTTTATGCTTTAATTTGTTTTCTGTATATAATTTGTTGTCTTTATATAAATTTGATTTCAATTGGGAGCCGGGAATATGTTTAAATAGATAGCTGCTCTTGTGGTTGGTCAAGTTGTGTGGTGTTTTGTCTCCTAGGTGAAGTTGCATCATTGTTCTTTCTTGGGGAGGTGATTGTTGCTCATGTTATGTGTTGCTTGGTGTGAGGTGCCCCTGATTTATTTTTCTGTCGTTCCTGGCCTGTAGGAGTTTGGCGGCTGCTGTGGTGCTCTTTATGTAGCTTGTTGGTTGGTTTTGGAGTCTGTAGGCTGCTCTTATTATGCTTCTGTTGACACTCTGTTAGCTTCTTTTCAATTTGGGATTTAGAGTTTTCAATTTGGTCAAATATTGATGCAAGAAAGAAAATGGATGTCGAGGCTTATCACATATATTATTTAGGGATTTACGCATGATATTTTTTTAATTGAAATATTGATGGTTTTTTTAGGGATGATTTTTTTTAATTGAAATAAAATTTGTTTTTTTGTTTGTAATTTGTAAATGAATATTTACTTGATGGAGGACTTATATGCAATAAATAAAAGTTTGTTAAAAAAAAGGATTCATCATAGACTTGCGCTGATGTGAGAATTAAAATGAACTTTATTGGTTAAAAAAAAAGGACTGCACCACAAAACAGTCCAAAAAGAGAATGTACCATAGAATCTCTCATTATTTATACTTAGGGCCAAAATCCATTTGAGAGCTAATAAATGTATAATTGTTTCATTAAAAACTCTCTTGAGCTTAACTCAGTTAACAGAGACATTGCATTATATATGTAGGGGATCGGAGTTCGAACATCAGTCATCTCATTTATCTATCTTAAAAGTAAAAATTCTAGCGATTAGACTCCTTGACAAAAAAAATACTTATAAGATTCACAGAAAAAAATTAAATAAAAAAAATATTATACAACATAGATTAAACTAAAGATAGGAGTACTAATACGTTCTTTGAGAAAACAACAAAGATATAACATTAGATAATTGTAAAATTAATTTTGCACATAGACGGTTCATAGTCTTTGAGTATTAGCTTAATCATTAGGGTTTTCCAAATATGTTATTTCTAGATAAGATGATGATGTGCTAAATAGTTGATTTTCTTGATGGAGTACATAAATTGATGGAATGCATATCGATTCCGCGATTGATGTTTTAAAATTAGAGACCGGAACATTGGTTTTCATTTCTTAATTTTCATGTTTAGAAATTAGAATGATTTCTAATTTGGTATTAGGTAGTACTACCTATATATATTATTCAAAAAATATTAGGTGCTACCTATCTAGGTAGTCATAAAATTAGTTGTATTATAATTGAAGGTTAGCAAGTAGTAAATCTACAAAGGAAAAGATTGAAGGCTGTATTTGGTGATCTTCCCCAAAAATCAAGTAGGAAATCTAACTTTTATTTAATGTAGGAGAGTGACAAAGAAATAGAGAAGCCACAAAAAAAGAGATGTGAAAGAGTGTTTGCAATAGCATCACGCAATTTGTCTTTCCTTAGGTCCACCAAGAGGGTCGGCTAGCACCCCTTACACTCCCTCTCTTTTTCTCAATATTATTTTTTTATTTTTAAAAAAGTTCATGCAAATAATATTTTCTAGACAAAAAAATCCATTATTATTAGCCATTTTAAATTTATTATTCATAAACATAGAGCTCAATACATGTAAACGAAAACATCGAGTTCAGATGGTTAATGAATTTCTCTAGAACGAATTATTTGAAAGAACTCGAGCTCGATATCTAGTGAAAACAAATTATTAGCTAAATTTTACTTATTTTATGGTTGAACTTTAAATTACCGAGTCTCATTCTGTTGAAAACCAAAAAGTTAATACTAAAAATATTAAATTATTTCTTTCTTTTATTTATACTTTTTTCTAATTTATGTGAATTGGTCAATGAGTTAATTTGCGACCGAATGAATATTTTTTTTTAACAAGACCAAATGAATATTAAACGTAGGAGAAAGTAAGGACACATGTTAAGGTATTTAATAGAAAAAATTAATTTCAAAAGTTGTGTGTTCAATTTTTTTAAAATCAAAATCTTATTTTTTTTAATATAAATTTTTTATTTTTTAGTTCATTTAATATGTGTCATTAGGACACTTGTTCGTAAGACTCTTAAATGAAACATATTAACTAATACCCTTGAGATATTGATTAAAGAAATCAAATATATTAAAATTATCTTCGAACTTATATAATTAATATTTTTAAAATATAAAAAATGATATTTTTGATACAAAATTTATTCTTTTATTTTTCATATAAGCAAAATATAGGAGTTACATGTATATATATATATATATATATATATATATATATATATATATATATATATATATATATATATATATATATATATATATATATATATATATATATATATATATATATCAGGGGCGTCTCCGAGTTTTAGAAGACTCTGTGCAAAATATAAAAATGGCCCCTTCATAAAAAAAATATAATTTTAAAAAAATTGTTGATTTAAATTGCATATAATATAAAAAAATCATTCTTATAAATATATAAATTACCAATATTAAATCAATTGCATTAAATTAAATGGAATAAGAAATACAAAATAATTATCTTTGTATATAACGTCAAAAAGGAACATCCCAATCTAAGATCAAATTGTATGCAAAGATTAATAAAATGGACTAGAACTATATTTACGATTATAGATAACTAATCTATTGATACATATGATATTTTATGAACATTAACAATATATAACTATTATTTTAGGGCCTAAAAATTAATCTATTAATATACATTTGATATTTTATAGGTATAAATAATATATAAGTAATATTATAGAACCTCAGAATTTTGAGTTGAGGCCCTCAAAATTTTGAGGCCCGATGCTATCGCACACCTCGCACATGTGTGCGAGACGCCTCTGATATATATATATATATATATATATATATATATATATATATATATATATATATATATATATATATATCTTTGTAGTTATGGAATCAATGCGAGAGGATGCGGGTCAAACGGGATTGTTTCCTACAGAAAAAATTGAAGCTTTGCTGCTGAGCGATATCAGAGAAGAGTACGTACGTACGTACGTATATAGTATACGCAATATCCATCATCATGCTCATGCATATGTCCCCATGAAAAAGCTCTGTTTTTTGTTTTGGTTTTGGTTTTGGTCTCGAACGCTGATGAACTTGTTCTTGGGGTTTGTATTAAAAAATAAGTATATATTGGAAAAGCAATTCATCGATATCACCTACTACTACAATTTTATTTATTTATTTTATGTCTGCCCCAGCTCCTGTGTTTCGATCTTCAACATCATTGTATCAGTAGAGTATATATAAGTTTATTAAAATTTTGACTAGTAAAATAGTATATGATGTGTTATCAGTACCCTTCCCTGGTTAAGGATATGTATTTTTAGCTATGAAATATGGACAATTCTAATTTTAAAAATATAGAATGCATATGCCCGGATTTGCGTAAGTAATGGACCGGAGAGATGATGACAGCATACATAGCATAATATAATTATAATGGACCGGAGAGATCCATATCCTTTAAGATTTGTCTGAATAGTTCAATATGTATGTCGGAGATTGATGCATCATGTCTGATATATATAGAAATACGTCTAATCTAAGAGATACTAGTATTTTCTTTTATAAGAAAATTGTTAGTAAATTAGTATAATGTTATGATAGTTTTTCTCTTGTTAGTAACCCTGGATCTGCAACTTCTTAACTCTTAGCTCAACTAATCTATCATCTCATCCCATAAGATACTAGTATTTGTTTTTTCTCAATTTTTTTCTTTTTTAACAGTGTGTTAATAAAATGCAAGCTAAATTAGCTGAGACTTAAACGTATTTGGGTGAGACAGTTGGATGAAGTTTGAAATGGAATCAAATAAAAGCAAAGCAACGAGGACTAATGAGTAGTGGTCTGGTCCATTTGAAAGTGAAGAGATAGATAGATAATTAAAATGGTGAAAAAATAGGTACTACAGAGTTTGAAATATTAAAGGAAATGTCAGTGTAAAATAAGGAAAGTTGGTGATGATATAATTTATTTATGAGGCAGCACAGCAGCGTGTAAATTGTTAGTACAGATTTCGTTTCTGATGATAATGGCAGTCACAAGGAGTATCAGCTGAGACCTGACAAATTGGTGATGGGAATAGGAAATTAAAGAAAAGAAACAAACAAGGCAAATAAAATAGGACTAGACTCGTCAGTAGTAAATAAGGAAAGTTACAAACAACATCAATCAAATATGTGGGGAACAACTGCTTCTGTGGTTTAGTTTGGTGGGTGGGTCAATATCTCTTTATTTCTCTTACACATTCTGTCACACACACATACCATTTCACCAGATTAAGATTTTCTCTGTTGGTAAAAACATTTAATATGAAAATATTATGAATGATCAAGATTTGCTGCAAGCTCATCTCCCTCAACATAAACCCAATCCAATTCACTCAATGCATATATATTGCATCTTCATTAGTGTATATATTTGGATCTTCATCATCCCCTAGTGGTAGAATGGTGTTAATTGTGCATTCTCATGTATTTATCTTGGTCTATTATATGTTGTTAATGATATTAATCGGTGGATGAATGACTGAGATTAGCGCAAGATGAGAAACATCAGAGATGTTTGAAGAAAATCTTGATTCATTATACGAATTTATTAGTACTTTTATTAAGAATTTCAATTCCTTAATATCGCATAATACTCAGAATATCAATTGTCGTTCAATAATCAAGACCAGATTACAAGAAATAATACAAAATTTCTTGTTTATTTAACTTATAAATAAAATATATTAGTTGAATATGGATTATTTGATCTATATCGACGATCATCGATATCCTAACAATGTGAATGTTGAGAATTTTTTGATGCAAAATGTTATGGACCAGACTTTTGGGCTAGATCAAGTCTAATTCCACACCAAATCCATTGGTCCAATATCACCTCCATTGGCCTGTAAAACCAACCATTCTCAACCTCACAAGGTTTGCACAACTTTAACTTCTATACCTCTACTTTAAGTTTATACTGACTTGGACGTCAAAATATTATGCATGCATGTACCCCTTTTGACATGGCTGGTCGTCTGCAACGCTTAGATTCCAACCTCCAGCTCGGAACAATCCTTTCACCAGCCCACCGCTGTGAGTTCTCTACTCTCTTTTATCTCTTCAAATAAAATTTGAGTTATGTAGTTACAAACACGAAGGAAGCAAAATATATTGCTTTAGCTTTTTGTATATGTATTGCAAGAAAAGAGTTTGTGGCAAGGCAACCAAAAATGGCCACAAACCATTAAAAGAACCCACAAAATAGAAGTTTGTGACTGATCCAAACAATAGTCCAATCACGTAAAGAAGATTTATATTCTAATTAATAACAATAAAATATATTTTAACTTTTTAAAATGAATAATTCTTCTAATATTTTTTGAAACAAATCCATCGATCAATTATTTTCTCATATTGTATATTCTCTAAGAGATTATTCTCAATTACTATTAATGCCAAGCCTTTTAGTTTTTTATTTTTAATTTTACAATTTGGTATATTGCAAATAAGACTTCAACAATTTCAATTTTAAAAACTTCTTTTTAAAAAATTTCTTTCTACAAACACAACTTTCACTACACTACCCATTATCCAGTTGGAAAAAAAAAAACACAATAAGCATGATTAAGTAATTATAATTTACCCCAAAAAATAATTATTATAACATAATGTCTGATGATATACATTGTGTGGTCATTATTTCTATTTTCTGTGGGTAGTCAAACATTGCTATAATCTTTTTTGATTTATATATATGATTATAATATTGTTATTCTAATCATAAATCAATAAATTTATTTGAGTTGCATTACATAAAGTTGTATTGGCGTTTACAAACATATTTTATAGTCACACCGTAAGCCCCAAGCCACTAATTAAGGCTTTTTTGGTTAAACATGATGAGCATATAGTAGTACTAATTTACTATATAGATAAATTAATCATATATCGGGATCGATGATGAGCTAGCTAGATTGGCAATCACAAAAATTTAATTTCTCAACTCTCAAATGTTTCTTGGTGAAGAAAACAAATTATGTCACACATTATATAAAGAAATAATTAATAAAATTCATGATAAAAAACACGTAGAGGAGAAAGCGACTTTGTATAGCTACTACCTACACGGAAAGGATTATTATGAATTATGATGCAAAACCAACCATTTGATTTATCAATAGAAGACAACAAAGAGTTCTATCTTTTGATGGTTTGGTTGTAGGATTATAGCTAGATAGCAATCAAAAAGTTAAGCTACCTTTTCATTGTAACCACTAGTGAGAGCACAAGGCATGACCCATCACCCTTTTGTAATAGTTTTGTGTTCTCACTAATTAAAAGCAAAAAAATTTACCATAATTAGTGACCAGTTATTAAGATTTTTTTTTTCACCACCACCAGTATCTGGTTTATTGAACGATCTAATCTAATTCAAGAGTCAGTTCTAATATCAAGTGGTTCTAGCCCCCTTTCCGATCGTAATTGTGGGGATCGAACTGTGATCCTCTCTACTAAATCTAGCGTCAATCACCACTAGACCAACTAACGATTAATCAATTATTAAGAGTTTTTGTCTCTTTCTAATTAAGATTTTTCAATCTTGATCATATATATATTTGGGGACCATGTAGATAGGTAAGGCATGAGGTGGTGGCAAGGGAAGATTGACAAGGAGAGAATCAATAAAGAAGGCTATATACCACGGGTTGGCATTCTTTGAAACGAATGTTAATTATGATTATTGGCTCATTATATTGACTTTGGATGCAAACAAAGGAAGTTGCTATTGCCTTTCAAAGCTGAGGTGCCAAATGAATATATGTGTATATATAATTTCAACAATATATATCCCTACTTTAAGCTCCTTTTGTTGAAAAATAATAGAGAAAAAAAAAACTTTTGAATTATCGGTTCATGTATAGCTTTAACTTTCATTCTAGGTACTCTAGAAATATTTGAATTATGATCATTTTTATCACACCTAATTATAATGGATTAAGCCACAAGTAAATGCGATTTTTTTTTGGTAGACAAGTAAATGTGAACTTTAATTTCAAAGAGTATAGCTTGGAAGAAAATATAAATCAAACTATGTGATATCATGAAATAGATGGTAGTAGTATATACGTCTTGGATGCTCCTTTTTGCACCACCTATATAAGTTTGGATTAATATTGTGTACGATGAATTTAATTTTAATTTTAATTTTTTTACAATGGAGCTTATGATCGAATCAAGACTTCTAGTATATTATCTAAATCTCTCACCACTAAACCAAACTTAGTGTTTTAGGATGATCGACCCAACAAATTTATAAGCTTAAAACAACTTGCATTTCATATGAAAATAAATTTATAAGTTGTCTCTTATAAATTTAAAATTGAATTGTGTATCTTGTGTTCGAGTATATTAGAGGATGATTTTAGCTAACCTAAAGTACGAGATTGGTTTGCTTCATGCTTGAGCCAACCTTAGATTTTTATCATGATACTATTGTTCAAGATTTCCATTGCTACAAAAGGATGAAAACCATTCTTCTCTAAACCTAATATGAAGAACATTAAAACGCCAAACAAAATATTTTTCTAAAGAGTATACATGTAAGGAATTTATGTTCGAAAATGCTATTTATAGTAAAACACCGCATATCGGAAATTTCACGATGATACGAGCAAATACCATCTCTCCACCTTTGAGTCCGGGACAATTTTTTCTCGCTTGATATAGCACTTCTCATTTATGTTAAGGCCAAATAAAATTTAGATAAAATAAAATAGGCCAAAATGCTGTAGTATTATATTTCCAATGAATTTTATTCAACGGTAAGGAAAACAAACTATATAATTTGATTTGGATGTAGTATTTACAAAACTAACTTTATTTCACATGTTAATCTATACTTATGCATCTAATTTTTTTTAGTAGTCCAGTGACTAGAAATTACATCTTGTGAATAAATGAAGTGCCTAAGGTTCGAACTCAGCTCCTACATAATATTTTATAAGAATTGATATTTTATCTTTAGAAGTAAAATTTCTAACTTTTTAAGCTATGTGCAAACATTAATTTGTGATTTTTACCTCCAAATGTGATATTTACCCTTAAATTTAATTAAAATTACCCAAATCAGTATAGATCATAAGACAAAACCATGTGGCACTTTGCCACTTAACATGAGATAATTATATTAGTAACTAGTGATTATATATATATTTGGGATTTTTCTTGCCCTATTTTTTGTTGTTGCAATAATTGTAAGCTTCACTGGAATTGTTTTGACCAAATACCAATGGCATCGGAAAGGCCTGAATCACAGCCATAATAGAACAACCAATTAACAATTATAGAGAAACCGTAACATGCATAACCAATAGTCCAAGACCCTATGATTCTTAATTGGATGTACACACATGTAAGTCACCTTTTAAAAAGAGGAATATATAAGCCAAACCATCCCCAAAAAATGACGCTCTCGATCTACTTAATCACAGCAAGGTCTTAGCAAAATTAATGATATACTACTAGGGGATTTTTTTATGTCTTTGTTTTTAAATTTGATCCAATTGGCAAATCACATCTTCCATGTGATATTCTTAGCTTTTTCCATCCTTATCACCAACATAATCATACTTATAATATGACATGAACCAATTAATCTGAAATTGGTTAAGTTTAGAATACTTCCAAGTGGAAAGAATTTAAGCTGCATAGTGCTGGAGAATGACTATAATTAGAATTATTTCCACCACATATTACCTAACTTTTTTATCGTTCAGTTATAATACTACAGTTCTCGATGGACTCTGATGATTAAAAGTTTTGACTGTAATTCTGACTAAAAATTATTACACTCAAAAATTGAATTCAAATTTTTCTAAATTATTCATTTTTAATGAAATTTATTAACCATTTGAGCTGAATTATTTGGCTGATATTACCTTACATTTGTTAGAAGTAAAATAAATCACATTAGGTTGATTGATGAGCACTTCCCACTTTGGTCAAGCACATAATGAATAGAGAAATCTTATGATAGAATCATTGCCTAAAAAAAATAAAAATCATTGCTATCACAAAAGAGATGAGATCATTGAGCATGAAAATTGGATTAATTCAATCAAAATAGACTTTATTTATCTCACGACTGAATTTTGAAATGTTGGGCCTCTTCCCTTAAAAACTAGGGTAAATTAATACAAAAAAAGTAAATAAAAAATTGGATTAGTTCTATAAATAAATTAACAAAATATGATGTTGAAATGAGGATGTATGGTTATTGAAACTTAATAGTGACCAAATTGTTTTAAGGGGGAGGAAAATATGCTTCAGTGTTAATTGCACCGGATTAGAAGTATTGAACGATGGAACCGAATTCCCAACCCTGCCTAGTATTCTTCTTTTCTTGAGCTCTGTTTGGTAAGATTAAGCTATAAATTAGTTTATAGCTGATAAGCTAGCTGATAGCTGAATAGCTAGATTATAGTTGATAGTTGAAAAACTAGCTGATTGAAATTAAAGTGTTTGGTAAAATTAACTTTTTAAATGATTGATAAATATAAAAAAACATTTATATGTAGTGGGTAGTTTATTTTATAAAAAATAATAAAATTAAATTAAAGGTTACAAATGGAAAAAACCATAAAAAGCTATAAGCTATAAGCTCAAACGCTACTTGAAATAGCATCTCAAAAAAAGCTATAAGCTCGTGACAAAAGCTTTTTAGCAAACACTTTTATTTTTTTCAAACAAACTTATAAGCTAGTCCAATAAACTATAAGCTAGCTTATTGGACTTACCAAACATACCCTTGGAATTCTATTATTATTATTAGTGGTACCTCGGTTCCTAAATATACTACATAGTAATATATTTTTGAGAAATTTCACTGTTTCTGTTTATAAACTTATTATTAATTTTTAAGCAAATTATTACCATACAAAAATAATCTAATTACTTATGGTTCCATATATTTTCGATCATTTTTTTTAAGAATTATTCTTATTTATTATCATAAAATTAAATGTAAATTGCATTTAATTTGCTTTTTTCAATAAACACTAACAAATACTTCTATCTCAATTTTTCAATCGCTCATAGAGTATTTCACACAAAATATTTTCATGGGGAATGAAGGAAGGATTAACATTTTAACTTATAAATAGAGTTTCATTCAAGATATTTTCATCCGGGTGAAGAATGCTGAAATGAACAAAAACGTTAGATTTTTAAATAACAAACTGTATTTTTGCATATTTTATATTTTTATACAATCGATATTTAACATGTGAAAAACTAAAATTAGAAAAGCGGAGGATCCATAAAGAAATTTCTTTTTTTGTTTTTTTTTTTTTTGACGCAGGGAAATGGATTTTTATCAGCCCATAATTTTGCATGTCTGCACGATTGTGCATTTTCTATCCACACCTGTACATTGATGTTTTCTGTAAAATAGTCATTCTAAAAGTCTTTTTTATCTATCAAAAAATATACCCTATATAAATAATAAAGGAAAATGTTAAATAGTGCACCCAGTGCACTAGTTAAACATACAAAAAAAGAAATTTTGTCTTAAAAGTTGTGCATTCAATGCATTGAAAGTGTAAAAAATTGTTTTTATCAACATTAACTTTATGATTTATTTCTATTTTTAGTATGCTTAATAAGTGCACCGGATGCATCGTTTAACATGACCCAAATATAAATTGTATAAAAAAAATTCAAAATAAAATAAAACTTTGTACTAAAAATATATTTGTAAATCATATCTTTTATATTATAAGCTTGTATACATAAGCAAACTCTAAACCCTAATTTGCTTTCCCCGTTTTCCCTCCATTTTATTAAGCAATTTTTATTAAAAAATAATACAATTTTGTCTTGACTAGGATTCGAACTCACAACCCTTCAGTGCAAGGCAATATTTTCAACCACTATGCCAAGTATATCAATTGTAATTAAAATTATGTACAATAATTGATAAACACCATCAATAATTTCCTTTATATTTATTAACATTTCTTTTTTTTTTTTTACGTGTTTGCAAAGTATTTAGGATTCAAACATTGTTTAGTGATTAAATGTATTCTATATATATATATATATATATATTGGTTGTCCTTTTGTAGATCTAAATATATTTTTTTTACGTGTTTACAAAGTATTTAGGATTCAAATATTGTTTAGTGATTAAATGTATTCTATATATATATATATTGGTTGTCCTTTTGTATTCTATATATTTATTCTATATATATTGTTACAAATACATGTGTCGTTATTAATCATTATGTTGTCACAATTTTTTATTATACATTTAATTTTCTATTCCCATATTTCTTATTTTTGTAAGGTTTTTTATTAAGACATTTATCAAATTGGACACTGTCTATTTGCTTTTGATCTTTGTTAATTTTTGGTTGACCTTTATCATTTCAATCAAAGCAATTTTAAGTCAATTATTCCCACACCGTTTTTACTATTTTTATACTTTTTTTACTTCCATCAGTTTTATCCGAGGGGAGTATGTCACCGATTGTGTTCAAAATAATTTAAACTAATATTGTCACTACAAAAATATTTATGCCACAAATCAATTTCTATGTTTCTATTATTGACACAATTGTATTTTCATATTTTTTTGGAAATTAATTAATACATTTAATGTCGTTTAATTTTAGAAGTTAATTAATATGCCTATAATTAATACGATTTTATTTTATCGAGTATTTTTTTGGTCTCTTTTTTGGTTTTTAATGTTTATGCGTAAAATTAGTAAGTGGAAATAAATAAAAAGACATGAATACAAAAACCTAATTAAAAATCAATATTATGTTTTTCAATATAAATAACAACTCTTATGTATCAAATTGAGCACCGCATATTTAGCTAAAAAAAAAATGAGCACTGCCTAATTGCTTTCGTCTTTGTTAATTTTTGGTTGACTACAATCCTTTATCACTCATGGCTGGAAAATTAACAACTCTAACTCCATTGGCTGCTCTCTATCCTGGAAAAAAGGATTTGAAGGTGAAAATTCGTGTGGCAAATATGTGGAGCGTTACTAATAAGTACCGTCCTAATGAAGTAATTTTCATGAATCTTCTTTTGGCAAATATTGAGATGATGTTACGTAGTTGTGGGAAGAGTTTAAAAATTATCCTCCAATGCCTACAGCAGATACATCATTAGTTCCTGATATACAAAATAGTTTAATACACGACGAATTGAATTATAACAGACAATCATTAGCTGAAGAACATGTTAGATTGATGTCAACTATGACTTTAGAGCAACGTAAAGTATATGACACAATCATGACAAAAGTTAACGAAAACAAACCTGGTGTGTTTTTTCTTTATGGTTATGGCGGTACAGGAAAGACATTTATCTGGAGGGTCATGTCAGCCGCATTACGCTCAAAATGTGAGATAGTTTTAACAGTTGTCTCAAGTGGGATCGCTGCATTGCTTATATCTGGCGGTAGAACAGCACATTCAAGGTTTTGTATTCCTCTAAATGTTGACGAGTTTACAACATGTACCATAGTTTCTAAAAGCCCTTTGATGCTATTAATACAAAAAAGCAAAGCTCATTATATGGGATGAAGCACCAATGATGCACAAACATTGTTTTGAAGCTGTTGATCGAACTTTAAAAGATATTCTCAAGTCTGTTGATGAAAAAAATAAACACATTCCCTTCGGTGGAAAAGTTGTTGTTTTTGGCGGAGATTTTAGACAAATTCTACCAGTAATACCCAAATGTACAAGGCCAGAAGTTGTTCATGCTACTATTAATTCTTCGGTTCTTTGGAATTTTTGTGAAGTTTTAACATTGAGTAAAAACATGAGGCTTCTCGGTGGTGCTTCGAGTGCAGACGTTGAACAAAGAAGATTGTTTTCTGAATGGGTTTTAGGTGTTGGCGATGGAGAAATTGGAGATGACAACGACGATGATTTAGAACTTGACATTCCATCAAATTTATTGATTTCAAATTCATGTGATCCTCTTGCTTCTATCGTTGAAAGCACATATCCCCAATTTTTACAAAACATGAATGATATAAAGTATTTCCAAAATAGAGCTATACTAGCTCCTAAAAATTCAATAGTCGACACAATAAATGATTATATGTTGGATTTAATTCCTGGTGAAGAAAAAACATATTTGAGTTATGATAGACGGTTAAACAGTGGATGATGTTCATACTCCCGAATTTTTGAACACGATTTCTACGTGAGGACTTCCAAATCACAAGTTGAGACTTAAAGTTGGAGTTCCAATTATGCTATTAAGGAATTTGAATAAAAAATTAGGATTATGCAATGGAACAAGACTTATTATTACGAGATTGGGAAAACGTGCTCTTAAAGGAAAAATTATTTCAGGAAGTAATATTGGTGATCAGGTTTTCATACCTAGATTTTCTCTGACACCATCTGACGTGAGAATTCCTTTTAAATTTCAACGGAGACAATTTCCTATAATGATTTCTTTTGCGATGACTATTAATAAGAGTCAGGGACAATCTTTAAAGCATGTTGGGATATATCTTCCGTCGCCAGTGTTTTCACATGGTCAGTTGTATGTTGCAATTTCAAGAGTTACTTCTAGAAAAGGATTAAAAATATTGATCAACGATGATGACGGTGAAGATACGACTAAGACTTCGAATGTGGTCTATAAGGAAGTCTTCCGTAATATAACATAATTTTCTTTGTATGAATATTTATCCAAAATTATTGTTGAACTATCGTTTAATGTTACTCAACTTTTTTCATATACCTTATATTATTAGAATTATCATATCTTATTTAATCATTATATATCTTACAGCTAATCAGACCCGTGCACCGCACGGGTCGATGCTCTAGTTTTTACTTAAAGAACAAATCTTAAAAGTCACATTTCAATAGAGGGAAGTTGCAGAGGAAAAAAAAACCTAAATATCCTAGAATTTATTGGTTGTTTGTAAATATGGAAAGGAATGCAATACACGCATCACTGACGGTAATTTTTTTTTCTTTCGGAAACCGCGATAATTTTTTGTTTTTTTAGTGTGACACAAGTGGTAGATACTTGAGTCTCTTAACCATTTGGTCTCGAGTTCGATCCCCGACTGTGCGAATGGAGAAATATTTATTGGGAGAGATCAAACCCTTAAATGAATTTCAGTTATCGAGATTAGTTTATGTTATCGAGATTAGTCGATCGCAACCCTTGAAGCAGTATATTATAGTACCAAAACTTCGCCCCTGTAGATCTAATACCAAAACTTTAGAGTTCGCCCCCGTTTCACAATGGCTCCACTAATTAAAGAAGCATATTTGAGTAACAAAATATCAAGACAACACTAAACACTAACCGACAATAATTGAAATACAAATATGCACATCAATTTTATTTTGTTTAGTGACTAGACTTACAAATTATATAAGTATGGACAAATAAATAATTCACTCTGTGTTTGAATTCTGGATTCTCCGCATGGACGTCTTCGAGTTTTAGGAGGCTCTGTACAAAATATAAAAGTGGCTCCTTAATAAAAAATATAATTTTATCTAAAAAAAATTGTCGATTTAAATTGCATATAATATAAATAAAAAAAATCATCCTTATTCTTGTAAACATATAAATTATCAATATTAAATCAATTGCATTAAATTAAATGAAACAAGAAATACAAAATAATTATCTTTGTATATAGCGTCAAAAATGAACATTTTAATCTAAGATTAAATTTTATGCAGAGATTAAAATGAACTAGAACTATATTTACGAGTATAGATAATTAATCTATTGATACTCATATGATATTTTATGAACATTAACAATATATAACTATTATTTTATGGCCTAAAAATTAATCTATTAATATACACCTGATATTTTATAAGTATAAATAATATATATAAGTAATATTATAGGACCTCAAAATTTTGAGTTGAGATCCTTAAAATTTTGAGGCCCGATGCCGTCGCACATCTCGCACATGTGTACAAGACGCTTCTGATTCTCCAATAATGTTTCCTAGAGCTATCTACTCATGAGCTACTCTTACAAGATCAAATATCTACATTAATTTATGCATGTTGATATATAAAGTGAACAATATATTATGTCAATTTTTTTAACCTATTTCTAATGTAACACAAAAATTGAGTTGTGTTATTAATTCTTTTTAGGTTTAATTATATATTTGGTCCTTTACGTTTATTTTACGTTTCAATTTGATATTTTAAGTTTAAAAAGTATCAATTTGATCGTTATGTTCTTTTTACTATTTTTTTTTACACAGTTCTTTTTACTATTTTATTAATCACAAATATATGCTATTAGACTGTGACATATTTCAATAATTTTTTAGATATGTAGAATATTGTCATTTAAAAAAAAAATTACAATTCACTATTAGTTTATAGAGTAATTTTGTTTTGGGTTGACTCTATTGATTTCAATTGCTTATATATAGATTGTGCTTTTTCAGTCATGAAAACTTGTGAAAACAAGGTTTCACAATAAAGAAGAAGATATCATTTCGTGTAGCTATAAAAAAAAAAAAAGAAGATAATAGTAGAAGTTAGTTACTCTTAATCAATAATTATTTATCATGTGTTATTTTTTCGCCACACTCAACTATTTTTTCTGGTTTCGTCCCTGGTGTGGAAGATACCTTTGATTTAAAAAAAAAAAAAAGAATTCTTTGTTTTTGAGTTTGAGGTAGTGTTGCAAGGATATTTAGGATTATTTTTAAACAAAAAAACTCACAAAATCTGATTATATTTTTTTTAGAAAGGATATTTCGGATTCTTTTGGTTTTTTTTGAAACAATCCTAATACCTTTATGATTGAATATAATATTTGAAAAATATTTGCCAGATTCTTTATAAAATAAATTACTTCTATTATTGAATATATTTGAATATTTTTTAACACAATCTTCTCACAATATTGTCTTTCAAAATATGGCAAGACGTTTGTAAAATAAATATATATATATATACAGGGCAAAACAATTTAAGGGTAAGACAATTGAGTAGTGGCAAGACAAAACAAGATTTTTCGTTTTGAAAAAAATAGAAGATGTCAGGGAAGAGACCTCATCGTTCAACAAAAGAAACAACAAGCACATCAATGATGGTGAACAAAGATTTAAGGGTGGTAAATTTGAATTGAAATTTAGTTTGAATGTGACTTCACATGATTTAAGGGTTTGTTTTGTATGTAAGAAAAACATGGATGATAAAACCATCTACATGTATAGGTACGAGTTAATTATTGAATTTTATTTAGTTAGAATTATTATTATTTGAGTGATTTATTAGTTGATTGCAATTGTTATTTGTTTCTACCTTTTTTTTTAACGACAAATATATTATTATTGAAATTTTTTTATTGTTGGAGCTTGAACCCGCGTTTTTCGGGTGAGAGCCGAATATCCTGACCAACTGGACTACAACGATTTGTTCTTTCCATTCTTTATTCTTGTTAGTTTGAACAAAATTCGAATTCGCAATATCACGCATCTTATTTTTCTCAATTCCTTCTAGGCACCTTTTGATTTAATTATTATTAACTTTGTCACCCAATTCTAGTCAATGTATTTTTTTTTAATTTAGTGATTACATTATATAGTGAATGTAGGGTAAAAGTTCAATTCTTATTTTACAATGGTATCCGTTCAATTTACTTTATTTTATTTATGAAGGTGAGTAAATATAATGTTGTTGATGTGAAAACAAATGAACAACACAAGACGTAATAAGTTAGTTTTGAATTTTTGTTGCTTCACTTGTAAAGTAAAATATTTTTAAATAATTAGAAATCCAATTGAACTTTTCTTTAGGGACCAATTTTTAAGATTAATTTTGGTTTGTGGCGTTTCATAATTCATTTGCTAAAAATGTAATATTGTAAAATAATTAGAGCTCAGTTACACTTTTTTTTTTGTTGAAATATTTATTTTAATTCTTTTTCGTTTCAGGAGCAATGGTTTCTGCTCAGAGCGATGTCGTACACTACAGATGAACTACGATGATGAAGTAATAAAGGAGTCTATGTGAAAGAAGAGGACATATATCTCAACCTCATCGGAATCTCAAAAATCATCAAATATGTTTTATTTATGATCAGTGGCGTCTCTGAGTTCTAGGGGGCTCTGTGCAAAATATAAAAGTGGCCCCTTAATAATTTTTTTTTAAAAAATTGTCGATTTAAATTGTATATAATACAAAAAAAATCACTCTTATTCTTATAAACATATAAATTACCAATATTAAATCAAATAGGACAAAGAATACAAAACAATTATCTTTGTATATAACGTCAAAAAGGAACATCATAATCTAAGATTAAATTTTATGTAAAGATTAAAATGGACTAGAAGTCTAGAACTATATTTACGAGTATAGATAACTAATCTATTGATACTCATATGATATTTTATGAACATTAACAATATATTACTATTACTTTAGGGCCTAAAAATTAATCAATTAATATACATCTGATATTTTGTAGGTATAAATAATATATAACTAATATTATAGGACCTCAAAATTTTGAGTTGAGACCCTCAAATTTTTGAGGCCCGATGCCGTCGCACATGCCGCACATGTGTGCAGGCCGCCTCTGTTTATGATACCTCAATCTTTGCTTCGTCAACTTTAGTTTTGTATTTTATTTTATTTTCTATTTAAGGGAGGAATACTATTATTATTTATTCAAGAAAAAGTATTAGACTCTATATTTTTCAATGGAGATTTAATTTCGATCTTTTCTAAAATATTTGTTTATTTAATTTTTGCTTGTATAACTAGAAAAATAATACTTACACATATTTTTTTATTTTTGCCTTAACTAAATATTTGATTCCTTACGTTTATTTTATGTTTCGATTTGGCCCCTTACATCTAAAAAATATTAATTTAGTCTTTTACGTTTTCATCGTTTGCATTAGTTAGTACTTTCCGTTAGTTTTGTTTCATGTGGCGGACGGTTTGTATATGTGGACAGACAGTTTGTATGTGTGATTAGACACATTGACACTTGGATACATGTATAGTTCAAACGTTGTTAGTGGAAAAACTAACGGAAAGGAGCAACTAATGCAAATAGTCAAAACTTAAGAGACCAAACTTTTCAATTATACAATTATATTTTGTACGATTTTGACCTTGGACAGTTAGCCTTTTTTTTTATTTTCTAGATTACCCTTGAACAATTGTGTGTAGTTTATCCAACCGACATGAGTAAATCTAGTTTTACTTAACTCTGACTGACTTTAACACTCTTCCTAATGAATAAGAACTGTCTGATTGTTTTTGGAGTCTCGAGATTGTTTACTGCATGAAACAATTACTACAACCACGTTTGCAAATGTGGCTTGTGTAAATAAATAATTGTTTCAGTTAGTGGCGCTAGCTATAAATATGTGCAATAGTTAATATGCATAAGCCTTTTCTTATGTATGGTGCATAAGTCATTCACAGCCATCAGATGATTTTACACATGTAATAATCATAACTAAAGAACTTTATATTTTTGCTTGCTCAATTTCAGCCACATTTTACATACGATTCGATCACCGATTTCGAAAATTAATACCGGAAACATTCATAAAATCGAACGACGATCAAAACGGTATAAAGAACGTCGAGTTTCGTTGATTATTGAGGGAGAACGAACCGGGTCGACGAACCGGGTCGTCGTGACCCGTTTCTGCAGAAAATGGGTGAGGAAGATGATGAACAGTGACGTGTAACGACCCAAGTTTATTATTCACTATTTAAGTGTTTAATTATTTGGTGATGTGGTTTTTAAGTAAGATAGTAACTTTAAGTTATTTATCGAGAGTTTTAGTTAACACGCGAGTTAGTGAGAGTTAACGCAAGTTGGGCCAAGCTATTGGGCTTGAGGCCCAATGAGCCTTGGCATGTGAGGGGCGCCCATATAGGGCAAGGTAGAGAGAGAAATATCATTATTTCTCTTGTTCTTGGGAAGTAGAGAGAAGGAAGAGAATAGGAGAGCTAGGGCAAGAGCTTGGAGGAGGGATTCGAGGAGCAATCGTCGAGCCTTCGTCGGATCTAAGATAAGAGAGTAGATTTCATATTCGTGGGTGACTCGAGGAAGGGGAGAATGTCGATTTCTCCTCACCCGAACTTCCTCCACCCCATTTTCGTTTTAGTTTTGGTTGGATTTTCTTAATGGAAATCGAATCTAAGGTTCATAACATGTTTAACATGCTTTTATCATGATGTATGAACGAATTTAATGGTTAAAAACGAAGTTTATGAATGATTAAACTCAAGAACTTTGTGTTCTTGAGAGTTTTGAGTAAAAATGTTAAATCTCTACTTTTTCGTAGTAAAAATGGTAGATCGGTGAAATGAACCGTCCTTTTGTGTTTAGATATGTTTGTTACACTTGAATACAAACTCATTTGTGAAATGAGATTTTTGGGTGAATTTAGGTGGAAATCGCATGTTTTGAGCATTTCTGGCAGGAGTTGTTCGCTACGGCTCGCTACAGCTCGCCACGAGCATGAGTTCCACTGGTGTGGTTCGCTACTGCTCGCTAAGCCTTCGCTCAGCGAACAGGGCAGGTTCGCTATGGCTCGCTAAGCCCTCGCTCAGTCACCGTAACAGCACAACACTTTGCTGTTTTGAAAATTTGAATGACTTTGAGGGTTCTAATATGTTATATTATGTATTTTACCCAATTTTTCGCGTAGATTCCGATTCCGAAGTTTGTTTTATGATAAAATGTATGCTTAATACACTTTACTTATATTATTAGTATTGTGTTAAAAATGTGAGTAAATGCATGGTATGTGTTGATGATTGTTGATGATGTTTGTTTAAATATCAAAGAAGTATATTAAGGTGTTAATCAACTTAATAAAGAAGGATATTAGAGTATGTTATTCTAATAAAGAAGTATATCGAATTATGTTATTCGATAAAGACGTATATTAAGGTATAGTGTTATCTTAATAAAGACGAAATGTTGGATAGTGTTCCACATTGTAAATGACGAGCAAAATGCTAATTGTGTGAGTGTGAATTCATGAATTACATACATGCATTCATGAATTGTTGATGTATATTGGATATTCCAATAAAGACGGATATCGGATTATATTTATCCGATAAAGACGAATATTAGAGGTGAGATACTCTAATAAAGACGATGGTACCACATGCATTAGATATGTCTAGGGGACATAGCATGAAGATTGTGGCATTAGATTGCATTAGGATATGTGTACATTATTTGATATTTGATATGTGACACATATGTTTGCATTTATGTGATAATTGTTTATGTGTGTTAGACTTGTTGTATGTGTTGATTGTCCGATGATTATAAATGTAATTGGCTTCAAGTTCTTGAGGATTATGTTTGATATTTGATTATAACTTCTTGTAGTTTATAATTAAATGAGATTAATGAAGTATATGCATGATATGTGAATATGCATGAATGTTGATGAAGTGTTTAAGTATAATTTACTTACACTTGTATATTTTGAGTATGTTGTCTAACTCTCTTCTAGGGGTTGTATATAGTATATAGAGTCATTCATGACTCATGTATCTAGATTGGAAAAATGTATCTTTTATAAGGAAATTTATATTGTATAAAATGAGTTTTTATTAAATAATCATGTTAGTATTATTTTGTAAAGAGGAGTGTAATACCTAGAACTAATATTCTATAACTTAAATTGCAATTTTCCGTTGCGTATTTTGTAAAAGATTTAATAAAGGTAGAATTACTTAAAATAATGGGTTCGAGTGTTACAATTGGTATCAGAGCCCCGTTGTCTTCGGACTGTGTGGGTTATGTGTCGATCAGAGCAGGTCTGTGCAGTCAGACCAAGTGAGTATTGTGTGTCAGTCGTGTTTGTCTAACGATTTTGGTGGTGTTTGTTTTGTGAAATCATTCATGTTGTTCGTTTAGGAACTATGAGTGATGTGAATTGGATTAGATTATCCATTCTTTTTGTGAGTAGTTGTGTGAGTATTATACTTCTATGTTTATAATAGTTGTATATGCTTAGAGTTTAACCTTTGTGTCATTTAAACTTGGTTGATTGATGCTTATTTGCTAATTGTTGATGATCCAGCATGATATAAAACTGCATGTGATGATCCGGCATGATATAAAACTGTATGTGGTAATGATTTGAAATAATTTTTAAAACTAATATTATTTCTTGAAGATTTTGGTGAAAATATAGAGTTATTTTCTTTTGGGTAAGTGAAAATTAAATTTCCAAAATAGTGAGAAGAATAGGATGTTAGTGTATTCTAGTATGTGGTTGATATATGTTTTGTTTATAACATGTACTAGACTAATACTAGGAACTTGAATTACTATAAATTTTATGAGTAAAAACATGAAGATATCATAATTCTATGTTGTGATTGTTGATGCATGATTCTAATTGTACTTTCAAGTCTATAATGATGTTATATGCTCTAAGTTTTAAATTTTGTGGATCGGTGAGTCGAGAAAATGAGATTTTAGTGGGCGTAAGTTCAAAACCGTAGCAGAGCACCCTAATTTTTGGATGTGCTCGCTAGGCGAAGAATGAACCTCGCTGAGTCTCGCTAAGTCTTGCTATATCCTGTGAATGTTTTTGACTTGTCTCGCCGGGAGCTCTCTAGCTTTTGCTAAGCGAGGGAGCCAGACAAGAATTTCATTTTTGTTGATGTCTTGTCCTAAGTTGATTGGATGTGAGATTCTTATCTTCTTATGTTTGTTAGGACTAGGATAAACGTGACTATGAATTATTGCTATGCAATGTTCATTTTTCTTGTGTTGTTTTGATTTCCTAACTTTGAGAAGTGAGGGAAGTATAGGTTACTTGGATGCTTGCATGATTTTGTGTAAGGGTTTAGGTATCGTGGGTTAGGTTTTGTCCCTTGTATGCGACATGCGTGTAAACGATGTCGATACTAGTTTCTTCTTAGGAAGAATATGTTTAGAGACGATAGAACCGTTAGGTGTGAGCACCGGAAGTTCTAGTGGAAGAGTACGAGTGAGTTTAGATAAGTGGGGGAGAAGGTTATATCCCTCCGAGATGTTTCGAACGTGAGAAGATTGGATGTATAGAGATGTTCTAGAAGCGGAATATTCAGGAGTTAGTGACGTTGTTCGAAGTGGAAGAATGGGAGCAACAAGTTGTGAGAAACTACTAGAAGGGAAGTTGTCAGACCAAGTGTTTTGCCGTAGGGGCGTTAGTGAGATTGGTTAAGTAAGATGAAGAGCATTTGGGACGATCGATGATTGTGTGTTGCACTAAAAGTATGAAGGCGTCATTTTGTGGACCAAAGTTTAAGTACCTATTTGATCGGAAGGAGTCGAATATGAGGAAAGAGGGAGTGATTAGGATTCTTGAGAGGTGATGATTTTGAAGTAAGTTGTCATCCAAGTGGATCGGATGTTGTAGCGGATGCTTAAGTAAGAAGTTTTATGTGTGTCGAGCATATGGTAGTAGGTGAATTGGTTGAACAATTCGGAGTTCTAAGCCTAGTGTGCAAGGTGATTTCTAGAAGAGGTTTGAGAAGCTTAGAGAAAGAGATGTGAAGATTAGTGAACCGTTGGTGTTAATTAATCGATGAAGGGAAGTAAGTTTTAAAGTAGATGAGAATGAAGTTGAGAAATATCATAATATGATTGGTATGTTTGTTGAATCGTTAGAAGTAAGGATTGTATGAGTAGTCAAGTTTATTCGACGATGGAAGTAGGATAACGATTCGAAAGATTTTGTGAGAGGCTTGTCGAAGAAAGGGTAATTAGATTTGGATAATGTCAGGGCAATTTGTGTCGAAGTTGAATGAGATCCTAGAGGTGGAGATGAAGCTAAATGAGAGGTATCATTTTTGAATGATGAAGAATAAGAAAGTTAGCCGTTGGAGAACGTGCAGAGAATGAGTATATGAGGTCATGTTGGAAGTGACTTGTGCTAGGTGAGAATTTGCGAAAAAGATTACCGCACATGTGAGTAGATGTTGTGTTTGAACACATATAGTGAGAAGTTGAAGGTGATGCCTAAGGTAAGTGTCGGAGAGAATTTGGTAGTGCCCACAAGATAAGAGTAAGTAAGTATTTACTAGGAAATTTGGATTTATGAAATAGGAAGGTCAGTGGAGACTAGTGTTGTTAGATGCATCGTGGATGTTGATGTGGTATGGTCACAATCGGTGACGATGAAGTAAAGGATTTTAAATTGTTTCATCGTGGATGATGAAACGGTAGTGATTTGGTGTATAACTTAAAATGTATTTTTGGACGAGAATTTTTGGAAATTTTCTAGAGATGTCATATTGGGAGTAGACAAGGAGTCATTAGTAAGAATACTAAGACGGAAGTTGATTAGAATTTAATGGATAGAATTAGATCGTATGGCGAATATTTGGAGTTTTGTAGATTAAATTCAAGAGTTTGATTTTGGTATCGAATGTACTAAGGAGGAGTTTATAGATAGCTATTCATAGAGAGATGATGATTGGTAGAGGTCGGAGGTGAATAAGAAACCGATGAGTGAATAAACGGAGAAGAGTATGCTTGTTGCAATGCAAGATGATGAGGAACATGGATAGATGGATTCTGGGAGAATTGAAGATGTCATTTTGGAATCAACGAGATAGAAGTTATGATTGTTTGGAGAACCAATTTTAGGCAGTGGTCTAATTTGGAAGTAGCGAATTACTAAGGGATTAAGGAGAAGTGGTATTGGAAAATGTTTGGATTAAGGAATGCAAAGGTTGGTTAAGAGATTACTTGGGAACATAATAGTCGTATTTGGATTCGACTCAATGATTGGAGATATGTGAGAAAAAGAATTTGACGGTTAGAGACAGTAGTTTTTAGCATGTGTCAATGAAGTTTGAGAATGTTGGTCATCAAGTGATTGTTGGAATTGAACTATCAAGTGATATGTTTGGAATAAGACCCGATATGAATAAGTGATGTAACACGGGTAAGTGATTCATGAGGGAGTCAGAGACTTATAGGATTTGTGGAGTTGTGGAAGTATTCCACGGAAGTATCTTTCGGAGAGTGTTCGATTGGTTGTACCTGTTTTGGGGTACAGTTGTGAGTGCCGTAGAATGTGAGTCTGTGGATATTTCGTGCGAAGTTGATGTTTTAGCGGTTTGCTAAGAATGGTTTATGCCGATATCATGATTGTTGACTATCTATCGACAAATTGAGGAACTGGCCGTCCTTGATCTCTTGTTGATAAATAGACAAAAATTGTGTTGGATGGGATAAACTAATTTTGTCAAACTTGGTAATGTGTAGCGTTTTGAGCGTTTCGTTGGAGGGTCGGATACAGGAGTTATCCGGAGTTGTTTTAGTCGCGTAATTTTCGAGGGCGAAAATCTTCTAAGTAGGGGAGAGTTGTAACGACCCAAATTTATTATTCACTATTTAAGTGTTTAATTATTTGGTGATGTGGTTTTTAAGTAAGATAGTAACTTTAAGTTATTTATCGAGAGTTTTAGTTAACACGCGAGTTAGTGAGAGTTAACGCAAGTTGGGCCAAGCTATTGGGCTTGAGGCCCAATGGGCCTTGGCATGTGAGGGGCGCCCATATAGGGCAAGGTAGAGAGAGAAATATCATTATTTCTCTTGTTCTTGGGAAGTAGAGAGAAGGAAGAGAAGAGGAGAGCTAGGGCAAGAGCTTGGAGGAGGGATACGAGGAGCAATCGTCGAGCTTTCGTCGGATCTAAGGTAAGAGAGTAGATTTCATATTCGTGGGTGACTCAAGGAAGGGGAGAATGTCGATTTCTCCTCACCCGAACTTCCTCCACCCCATTTTCGTTTTAGTTTTGGTTGGATTTTCTTAATGGAAATCGAATCTAAGGTTCATAACATGTTTAACATGCTTTTATCATGATGTATGAACGAATTTAATGGTTAAAAACGAAGTTTATGAATGATTAAACTCAAGAACTTTGTGTTCTTGAGAGTTTTGAGTAAAAGTGTTAAATCTCTACTTTTTCGTAGTAAAAATGGTAGATCGGTGAAATGAACTGTCCTTTTGTGTTTAGATATGTTTGTTACACTTGAATACAAACTCATTTGGGGTTTATAACATGAAAAATGGGATTTTTGGGTGAATTTGGGTGGAAATCGCATGTTTTGAGCATTTCTGGTAGGAGTTGTTCGCTACGGCTCGCTACAGCTCGCCACGAGCATGAGTTCCACTGGTGTGGTTCGCTACTGCTCGCTAAGCCTTCGCTCAGCGAACATGGCAGGTTCGCTACGGCTAGCTAAGCCCTCGCTCAGCCACCGTGACAGCACAACACTTTGCTGTTTTGAAAATTTGAATGACTTTGAGGGTTCTAATATGTTATATTATGTATTTTACCCAGTTTTTCGCGTAGATTCCGATTCCGGAGTTTGTTTTATGATAAAATGTATGCTTAATACACTTTACTTATATTATTAGTATTGTGTTAAAAATGTGAGGAAATGCATGGTATGTGTTGATGATTGTTGATGATGTTTGTTTAAATATCAAAGAAGTATATTAAGGTGTTAATCAACTTAATAAAGAAGGATATTAGAGTATGTTATTCTAATAAAGAAGTATATCGAATTATGTTATTCGATATAGACGTATATTAAGGTATAGTGTTATCTTAATAAAGACGAAATGTTGGATAGTGTTCCACATTGTAAATGACGAGCAAAATGCTAATTGTGTGAGTGTGAATTCATGAATTACATACATGCATTCATGAATTGTTGATGTATATTGGATATTCCAATAAAGACGGATATCGGATTATATTTATCCGATAAAGACGAATATTAGAGGTGAAATACTCTAATAAAGACGATGGTACCACATGCATTAGATATGTCTAGGGGACATAGCATGAAGATTGTGGCATTAGATTGCATTAGGATATGTGTACATTATTTGATATTTGATATGTGACACATATGTTTGCATTTATGTGATAATTGTCTATGTGTGTTAGACTTGTTGTATGTGTTGATTGTCCGATGATTATAAATGTAATTGACTTCAAGTTCTTGAGGATTATGTTTGATATTTGATTATAACTTCTTGTAGTTTATAATTAAATGAGATTAATGAAGTATATGCATGATATATGAATGGCATGAATATGCATGAATGTTGATGAAGTGTTTAAGTATAATTTACTTACACTTGTATATTTTGAGTATGTTGTCTAACTCTCTTTTATGTGTTATGTGCTGGACCGTTGGGGGTCCAGATTCACAGGTTTTGTGGTTATCGATGTCGAGTCGTCGGTGAAGCTCCGCTCTGATTGTGACACGGGAAAAAGGGTGTACTCAGGGTATAAAGTCTTTATGACATTCTTGTATTTATTTGTAAAACTATACATTTTGATAAAGAGGATTATTTTGTGTAAACACTGTTTTTACTAATTAATTATATTAGTATTATTTTGATTGAAGAGTGTAATGCTCGAACCATGACTTTTATAATAACAAACTTTGATTTTCCACCGCGTATTTTGAAAAAGATTTTACTAAAGGTAGAAATATATAAATAATGGGTTTGGGTGTTACATGACGCGCGTCCACGCCCACTCTCACTAGCGGCGCGTGGGGGCGCGTGCGGTGCCAAGGAGACTCCAATTTTTTATTTTATTTTTACATAAAACTAGTAAATAATTTTCTGAGAATTTTGGGACCAGTTTGGTATTTTTCTGAGACCTGGAACTATTTTTAGTTAATTAAATGAGGTAAATATGCTTTTATAAATATAAGATATTAATAAAATTTTCCCAAAATTTTATTTAGGGTATTTTGAATTATTTGGAACGGTTGGGGATACCTCACTCTCTTCGGTTTTATATCGTCTTAAAGATTTAAATTTATTTCACAATTTTTATTAAGGGTTAAATATGTTTTTGGAGAACAACTCTTTGAAACCATTCCACAGCAAAAATGGTTTCATACCGTTATACACTGAAACCATTAGTCTAGTTAAATGGTTTCATGGCGTTATACAGCGAAACCATTATTATAGTTAAATGGTTTTATATGAGCATTAGTGTCAAGATGTTATACACTGAAACCATTAGTCTTGTTAATTGGTTTCAAGATGTTATACACTGAAACCATTTGTCTAGTTAAATGGTTTGATACTGTTATACACTGAAACCATTATTATAGTTAAATGGTTTTATATGAGCATTAGTGCCAAGATGTTATACATTGAAACCATTAGTCCTTTTAATTGGTTTCAAGATGTTATACACTGAAACCATTATTCTAGTTAAATGGTTTCATAGCGTTATACACTGAAACCATTAGTTTTGTTATTTGGTTTCAAGATGTTATACACTGAAACCATTAGTCTAGTTAAATGGTTTCATAGCGTTATACACTGAAACCATTATTTTAGTTAAATGGTTTCATATGGGCATTAGTGCCAAGATGTTATACATTGAAACCATTGTTATTAAGTAAAACATCACATAACCATTTTACAAAACCATGCTACATAAAGCAAAAAATCATATAAAGCAATTAGGGTTAGTTTAGTTGAAAAAATTTTGGATAGTATGCATGAGATATTTGATTCGATCATTTCTTTATTGTAAAGAAAAATCTATATATATATATATATATATATATATATATGTATATATATATATATATATATATATATATATATATATATATATATATATATATATATATATATATATATATATATATATATATATATATATATATATATGTAATTAATGTATGAAATTTTATTTATATTGTGATTATGATTGATAAAACTTAAAATTAAATTGTATGTTTGACAAGTATGCTTTATATATACATGAACCATTCGTTATTATGTTGGGTTTCGAGGGGGTGTATGACGAAAATTAATTAAAAATGGACTTTTATAATATATACTTCAAAGGAACAAAAGTTATTATTTAATTGGAAACGGGGGGCGCGCTAGAAATTTGGGGGGGTGCGCTAGAAGTTTGGAAGAGGGAAAAAAATTGGGGGCGCGCTAGAAATCTAGGGGAGGAAAAAAATTGGGGGGCTCATAAGAAATCTAGGAGAAAAAGGAAAAAAAAAATTGGGGGGTGCGCTAAGCAAAAGGGGGGGCTCAAGTAATGAGGTAGTATATGGGGGCCGCGCGAGTAATGGATTGCCTAATTTTGGGCTTGGGCTGACTTTTGGTTGACTTTTGGTATAGGAAATAAATATGGTGGGTGTAGGAAACAAGTTTATGCATGGTGCATAAGTTTGGGCTTATGCACCATAACCTCACCCATAAATATGGAATAGAGTAAAATATCAAATTGTCAAGTTTTTCTTAACTCTAACCGACGACTTTGACACTCTCATGATCTTGGTAAACTTTTGTGGACTTAAGAAAGACCCGACTATCTTGTATTTGGTTCTGTTGTACTGTAATTAATTGATTGGACTAGCTTTCATTCAGTTATGTGAAGTTCAGCTGACCTTAATTTCAGATGTTTTTTGTTGTCGACATAAACAAACAATAATGAATTATTAATTTGAGCAAAATGCATGTATGGTGATATACTAAAGACGCGTGAAGGGAAGCAATCAAAGCTTTCACTTGTGGCTTTGAATTGAAGTTGGTGTACGCGGATGCATGATTAGCTAATGCAGAACCACAAACAAAGAAGAAACAACATTTAGCATAGTTATCATTTCTCATCAGTGGTTAAGAAGCTACTACTACTCTATAGGAGTGTGAAACTAAGCAACGTGAAAGTGAGACTTTTTCACCTTCTCTATTTGGACTCATTGTGACAATCAAGTTAGATTCTCGTTAGAAAGAGCTAGAAAGCGACTACTAATATCGACTAGGCAGAAATTCCAGATCCTTCCTACATAAAACTATTTAAATTCAAATTGAATTGATGTATGAAGCACGGACACCTCTATGATTAGGTGTGTCGCGGTGTCCGACACTCATATGACAATCCTACGACATGTGTCGGATAGTTCACACCGGTGTCCAAAAAAACTTATTTCGACATTCCTTTCATCGGTGCCCGACACCTGTAAGACACACGTACGACACCGACACCTGTAAGACACACTTACACGACCAGTGTCCTAAAAAATATATTTTTCTTTGCTTATACTCTTCTTAGACACATATCACACATATCTACAAGTGTTAAAGATGTGCCGAAACAACAATATTAATCGATGGGAGATTGAAGAGATTACATTTTGATTACAATATTTTTAGATTTTTCAATAGTAGATGGATAAATAAAGGTAAAATACTATCGTATCTTATTTTAAAACTTTTTTTAAGAAATAACTTGCTCAACTTAGATTTATATGTATATATATTTTGATTCTTAATTTATATCTTTTATAAATATATAGCGGTGTCAATGTCCGATATCTTTTACTTTAGCAGTATCATCGTGTCCATTGCATGTCTGTGTCAGAATCCGTGCTTCACAAGAAGCTGATGAAAATAATGAAAGAAAACTACATTACCATCACGCCTTACATATTTAATCGAGTACACCATCAAAGAAATGTCATTTTCTTTTAAAAAACAATAATATTTGGGGAATCATTTTCTTCAAGGCTGGCCACATAATAATGCTTCTTAAGTTTCTCTCGGTATTAAAATATCAAGAAACAGTCCTCATGGTTTAGTTCAGTTGGTAGGGACATCACATTATATGTGTAGGAGTTAGAGTTTGAACTTTGAACACTCCACTTATTTATCTTTAAGGTGAATTTTCTAGTCACTTACCTACTTAACAAAAAAAAAAGTATATCAAGCGACGCAAATCATTTGACTACTTGATAAAAAAAATATATCAAGAGACGCAAAATTACTATTAATTGGATAATATTAATAATAGTAGTTATAAATTTTGACAAAAAAAAAGAATAGTAATTTTTGTTAAGAAGTCTCACATCGATTACGAGATGACCCGAATAAATGTTTATAAAATAGTGACAATCTTAAATTAAAAATTCTTAAACAAACAATTACTTTTATGTGTTTATTTTTAAATTGAGTATTAAATAAGTTATTTTCTTATATTTTTTCCTTGTTTAAAAAATTATATTGTTGAAAAAATAAGTTGAGTTTTTAACTTTTTTTAATAAAAAAATATCAAAATACAACTCAAATTTATGCGAGGTGGAGTGAAACGAAGATCCAAATATCATTAGGAATACTCGAACCCCGTCGAATATGAATTTAGGTTCTACTTTTTATCCCATTATTAAAAATTAACGGGTCTATGAATATCCAAATTTTAAGAATTTGAGTTCCAGGAGGACATGATTCATCCCATCACCATGTCTACCAAAGTGGACACTTTTTTTTATTTATAAAAAGGTCGACATTTTTATTCACTTTAATTTATTTGTCAAGTTAGATATTTACTTTATTTTTTATAGCAAAGATATTTATTTTCAATGTCCACAGAAATAAAGATATTTATTTTCAAAATAAAATATCATAATGGAAGAGGTGGTAACACGTAAGCATGGACCGACGAGTTTTTGATTTTTTTTGTACTTTTAACTTGACCCACCATGCGTCAAAACAAAAACCTTGACCCACCAAGGTTCTCAAGTTCAATTTTCCCGAAAGAAAAATCTACTTATTTTTTATTTTTTAAAAAAAGAATTAAAGAAACATTTATCTTCTATATATATTCTCTTCCTTGCTCCAATATATCTTCAGCTGCAAACAGAAATACACACTAGTCAAAAAAAAAAAAAACCTGAAATATAACACAAAAAAATGGCTCTAACACTTCGTTCTTCAATTTCCTTCATTAATAAAAAAGAAACAAGAGTATTAAAATCTCTTGATGATTTTTCTGTCAACAAAGTTTCTTGTCCAAAAATCAAACCATCTTTTGGTTTCAAACTCAAAACAAAGAGTTCAATGCAAGAAACACATTTCACAAAGGAAAACACCAACTCTGTAGTTAAGAAAAACAAGAAATGGGAGAAGATTCACACACCATCGGTTGCGCATAACCACGATGCTGATTCGACTAGAGTACCGGTATTTGTGATGTTGCCATTAGACACAGTAACAATGGGTGGAAAATTGAATAAAGCAAGAGCAATGAATGCTAGTTTGATGGCACTAAAGAGTGCTGGTGTTGAAGGAGTAATGGTTGATGCTTGGTGGGGTTTGGTTGAAAAAGATGGTCCTATGAAGTATAATTGGGAAGCTTATGTTGAGCTTGTTCAAATGGTACAAAAACATGGTTTGAAGCTTCAAATTGTTATGTCTTTTCATCAATGTGGTGGAAATGTCGGTGACTCCTGCAGGTATGATTATAGCTTAAGTTCATAATTTTTAGCTTATAAATTTGTATGATTATAGTAGAGTTGGTAATTGTTCTTAGCTCATGAGTTTAGAGCGTCTATTTACCGGCTTTTTATGCTTTTTCAGAAGCTATTTCAATTAGCGTTTGAGTTTATAGTTTATACTTGTATAGTTGTTTATGAGGCTAATTTTGTTTTTACAACGTTTTTAAAGCATTCCTCTGCCTCCATGGGTGCTAGAAGAAATCAGCAAGAACCCTGATTTGGTTTACACAGACAAATTAGGGAGGAGGAATCCTGAATACATCTCATTAGGCTGTGATTCGGTACCTGTTCTTGGAGGAAGGACTCCGCTTCAAGTCTACGCCGATTATATGAGAAGCTTCCGCGACAGATTTAGAGATTATTTGGGCAATGTTATCATAGTAAGTAACTTGCAATTCAATTTTGTAGTTAAATATGTAATTAAGAAACTTGGTTGAGATTTTTCAATAGTATTCGGTGTTATCGTATCTTATAAAATACATTTTCAGCCAGACATTCGTTCAAAACTTTAACAACGATGATCATCTTTATTATAACGTCCGAAATAGTGGTCTGATCGATGTCAGACCACTATTTGTGATTAATAATAGGGGATGACTTGATGCATATATATTGGCAATTTGGCATGTATAAAGTTCTAATTAAGACTAAATTCATTTACAGGAAATTCAGGTGGGACTTGGTCCTTGTGGAGAGCTGAGATATCCATCTTACCCAGAAACGGATGGAACTTGGCAATTTCCAGGAATCGGAGAGTTTCAATGCTATGACAAGGTACAAAATCATAAAGTCATTAATTTTTAATTATTTCAAGAAAAATAGTCCAACATCATAATAACATCAGACATGTCTCATTACAATTAGATTCTTGATCACAAAATATCTTAGTTATAACAATGACATCTCACATGTGACAAAATTACAAAAATATCTAGCTACTAATAAAAAATCTCTTTTTCATATATAAAAAAAACACAATTTTTCTCTGTTCTATTTTTTAGTTGGATTTTTTGTTTGTTAACTAAAAATATCTTATTAGTCCACAAGTTGTGAGTTCAACGGTAAGCTATAAAGCATGAATACTCTTTGAATTAGGTATGTTCAATTGGTGCCGGACACTTGTTCAATCGGTAAGCTATTGAGTCATGTTCTTACATCATTATCAGTGTTGATGTGTTTGTGTTAGTGTTTGTGTCATGTCCGATGTTCATGTCTGTGTTTGTGCTTCATAGAGACTGTAATGACTTGTTTTTCATACAGTATATGAGGTCTTCCTTGGAAGCATCAGCACAAGCAATTGGGAAGAAAGAGTGGGGAACAAGTGGACCTCATGACTCGGGTCAATACAATCAATTTCCTGAAGATACAGGATTTTTCAAAAGAGAAGGAACATGGAACACAGAATATGGAGAATTCTTTCTTGATTGGTACTCAAGCAAACTTGTTGAACATGGTGAGAAAATCCTTGTATCAGCCAAAAGCATATTCCAAACAAGTGGAGTGAAACTATCAGCAAAAATAGCTGGAATTCATTGGCATTATAATGCAAGATCACATGCAACTGAATTAACAGCAGGTTACTATAACACAAGGTTTCATGATGGTTATATACCAATAGCACAAATGCTAGCAAAACATGGTGTTATATTGAATTTCACATGCATGGAAATGAAGGATAGGGAACAACCTGGTCATGCGAATTGTTCGCCGGAAGGATTAGTTAATCAAGTGAGAATGGCAACAAAGATTGCAGGTGGAGAACTTGCTGGTGAGAATGCATTGGAGAGATATGATTCAAGTGCTTATGGTCAAGTTTTGTCAACAAGTGGATTAAGTGCTTTTACTTATTTAAGAATAAATAAGAGGTTGCTTGAAGGTGAAAATTGGAGGCATTTTGTGGATTTTGTTTTAAGTATGTCTGATGGTGGTAAACAAAGGCTTTCAGAATCTGATTCTTATGGGACTGATCTTTATGTTGGACACATCAAAGGAATTAAAGAGACTGAAGTTATAATAGAGATTGCTCTTGTGTGAACAATGAACACATATTTCATCATGTTGATGGCTCATACGTATAGTTAAAGGTATATTGAATTGCATGTTAGGATTATTTATATTGTAAGTTACGACCAATACTATTAAATTTGGTGCGTAGTAGTATTAAAGTGAAGATCACTTGTATTATTTGAATATCGAAATATTGATAGCGTTTGTGACACTTATATGTTTGTGTTTATTTTTCTTTTATTTTTTATCTTATATGCTTTTTACATATTTTAAAAATACACATAAATTACACTTGACAAAAAATTGTCTAAATATTTATTGTGCAAATTAGGTTAAGTTTCTAATCCTCTTAAAAAAATCAGATTTATTCTAATTCTAAGTTTTAACTCCCTCATAAAATTAGACACTTTTGCTATCTGCACTCCCTGTTTATTTACTACTCCTTTCTTAACTACTAAACCTTACTATTCACACCACCCTCCACATAAACCCTATCTAATCTAACTATCTTAGTAAAGCTAAAAGCCATCTTTTGACCTCAGAAAATAAAATTCAAAACAAAGAACAATGGGATGAAAATAATATCAGGCCCAAAAATAGGTTATATGTAACATACCATGCGTAAAGAATAAGCTCCAGTGATTTTTAAAATCAAGGGAATGAAAGACACTCAAGTAGTTAAGTTTTTATTAGTGGATTATGGCTTCTTGCCGTTATTTCGTAGGAGTATATGTTTACTATCAATTGTTTGTGCATATAAACCAACAAGAACCTGAAAAGAAAAACATATAGCTAGGTTTTTTTTTATATAATCTCCAATTTTAAGAGCAATTAAACATGGTGCAAATGCAAAATTAATAATTAGAACTGAAACCGCGCTCAATCATCCACACTTTTCTCAGCTTTTATTATTATACCAACATTTCATAACAATAATCCACAACACTAAGAAGAAGCCATCCAATTTGATTACATGAAAATTGGGGTCAATTATCATTATCAGAAATACACAAATCATTCCTAATCAATTGATCTTAATGTTTTAAAAAATCAACTTTTTTGAAGGGTTTTTCCCATATCCGATGAAAAAATAATCAACATGAGAAATCAACAGCAGCGTAATTATCGAGATCATGATTTTTTCTGAAATAGCCATCTTTTTTTTTAATGAAATTATGAATCTTTTTTCTTACAAACAACTAATTTCACAGAAAAAAAAAAACGAAGATTGAGGTAAAAGAAAAGATACCCTTGAACATTTCTGATGGTTTGGTTGAACATAATAATAATAAATATCTTCGTAGAACATTTTATTTTACGCTAAATGCTAGTAATAACCAAAACATTATATCGAAATGGTTAATAAGTTGTTCGGAAGAATTCGAGTTCGATCTCTAATAAAAAAAATAAAAAATAACTCAGACTAATTGAAAATATATCTTTCTAATTGTTCTTTATTATTTTTTAATTGCAAGGAAAATAACAAAAAAAATAAATTAGAGAGACAATATAATTACAGATTTTGTCTTTGGTCCCCAATTAAAAATTTCTCAATTTCGGTTCCTCCCTCATATTTGCATACTACTAAAAAATAGTGTTGGGACATGTTTAAAATTATAAGAAATTGAGATAATAATGCTTTAATTATCGTTCATCTTTTCATTCCACACCTGGCTTGAAAGAGTTTGAGCTTTGGAGCATACCATTTGATCAAAGTCAGAGCTAAAGCTCCTAAAGTACAAGTTTGTTCATCTGAATCATGATTTCTAACATAACATATTCATAGAAATAAAATTCATCTAATGCTTCATATAATCAATCAATCATACCGATTTGTTTTGTGAGCAATAGCTACAATCAATACTGTTTGGTGGAATTGAATACAAATAGTTTTGTGCTATGACCAATTTGTAAAGAGAACAAATTGAATGAAAATTCTCTATCATGTATATTGATTCCATCATATGGTGGTAACTATTAACAGAAAAGCTATTCCATTGTATGGTAACTACTAACAGAAAAGCTACATTAAGGGAGAGCTAAACTACAGTATAGGAACCAACAAGCCATCACCCATCAGTAACAAATTGTGAGATATAGGAAACAGAAAAGCTAAAGTAAAGTATATGAATAGTATAGGAAAAACAAGCTATCATCAGTAACAAATTGTGAGATATAGGAAGGAATAGGATAGGAACAAACAAGCTTGTGGCATATCTGAATTGCATTTCATTTCATTTCAAGCATCCATGTACTCTTAAGTGCATCATCCAATATCATCACCTCATCTCATCACATCACCTGAAAAACCAAACTATATATTGATTAATAAACACTTGTATCACAAAAATAAAAAGAACATAGTGCCTAAATAGTTGTTGATTTATGCCTAAATAGAGGATGTCAATATAAAGCTTAGAATTAGAACTACCAACAAGACAAACAGATGGTTGTTTACAAAACATATAAGTGAAAGTGAGACCAATTGATTCTTAACATATAAATCAGAGACCAATTGATTCTTAACACTAAGTCAGACCAAATGAGACCAATTGATTCTTAACAGTATTTTTTTTTTTTTAATCGGCAAACTTGATTCTTAACAGTATATATAACATATAAATGAGAACCAGAAGTAAAATCTTGTCAACAGATAGAACCAGTGGACAAGTCAAAACTGAAAAGTGTGACAACAATCACAAAACCAAAACTATTAATCAATAAACACTACTACTCATAGAGAATATAAACCAGTGAACAAAATTATAAACCTTACCTCTCACTCAGCAGGAAGTAAGGATGCTATTGTGATGATTTCATGCAAGACTTCAGCAGTGTAATCTTCATTGGTGTTTCCAATGACTTCTTCAACAGAATTTCTTACCACAAAATTATTTAAAATCAAGCTGTCTTCATCTTCACCATATGTTAGAATACGATTGAGAATGAAATTCTTCTTCTCAGTGTTGACAGCAAAGGTAAGTAACAGTTGTGAATTTGGGGGAAAGTAGAACCTGTCATTTTCCGTCAATGCTCCGATCGGCATTAAAATTGTCCTAGTATCGGATTCGATGAAAGTCCGAACAGAATTTGAATTTGACTCTTCTCCATAGGAGAAGAAATGAATATTCAAAGCATTCAATGCAGAATGCAAGTAATGATGTATAAGATGACAATCATCATGGAGGACTATGATTTTCGATGATTTAAAGCAACCCAACATCAGAAGTTGATCCACTCTATGAAGCACTTGTAAAAACTTATTAGATTGAACCAAGAAATCATGAAACTCAAAGCATGATGTAGCACATTCCAAATTTGATGCTTCAGGATTGTCAAATGTTTCAAGGGCCTTCTGAAGTAGTTCTCTATAGTTCATTCTCTCACGATCAGACATAGTCACAAATATCGTTTGCTCCATCATAAAGTTTCAAAAAAGAACAATATTTGTTTCAACAAAATGTTGAGAAGAAGAAGGGTGTGTGTAAACAAGTTTCAAAAAAATATTAGCGTTGGAGTTAGTTATAGTTTCAAATTGTTCAATCTTGATTCTTGATCCTAAGCAGCAACCAACCTGCTGCCATCTCTGTTTCACAATTTTAAACCGTTAGATTGACTTCAGGAAGCTTTACGGCATGTGTTTTTATTTTCATTAGCGGATATCATTTGTCTTTTGTTCAAATCATCTAATTAAGGTTTTTTTTTTCACAGGAAAATTAATTCACAATGGTGCTAGCTGCTGAGCATAATCACGTACTCACATGACATATACTTACTTAATGTATTTCTTTTTTTTTTTAATATATTTAATAATATTAAAATCATGTTTTGTTCAAGCCACTATGTTTGTTCAAGTCAGCTCATTGTAAACCAAAAAAAAATCATGTTTTGTTCTCTTGACAAAAAAAAAATTACTCCCTCTGTTCCTAATTAATACTCATCCCGAATCCGGCCCGCTTATATTAAAATTAAATTTTACCTCTTTTAAATTAGAAATCCTTAAACAATCTCTTAAATTTCATTCATATGTTTATTTTTTATTTTTAATTTGAGTATTAAACAAAGAGTTTGAATTCACTCCATTTCCTGTTATTTTCATTTCTTCCATTACCAAAGTTTTTAAATATTATGGAGTGTATACAAGATATTTTGACTCACTTAATGTCACACTTTTGCATTTATATTCTCAAAACTATATAATAATGGAAGAAATGGAAAGACTTTTTTTTTTCTTTATTTAAAAAAATATCGTTAAAAAAAATAATTTTGGACTTTTAATTTCTTTTTTTAATAAAAAAATATTAAAATACAATCCAAATTCACGCGGGAAGAGGCGTAACGGGATACCTGAACCCCGTCGGGGATACTCGGTCCCCGTTGAGTATGGGTTTGGGGTTATATCTTTTATCCCCACTCAAAATTGGGATGGGTTTGGGGCAACCCGAACTTTATGGGTTTAGGTTTGGGGAGGAAAAAATTCGTCCCAGCCCCGTTGCCATGCCTATTATCTCCTCTAACCATATTGGTAGCATGCTTGCTTGGTTCCATCAACTTGGTTTGTTTCGAGCAGAGCTATCAAACTATTATATTGATCCTTAGTCAGAGAGACATTACCTTCATATGTAGCTCTCAGCTGTGCATTGCCTGCATCATGATAACCTTCATCATTATCAACACCAGCATGATTTGCATAAGCATTGCCTTGATGTCCTCTTCCAAATCCCCAATTGGGTGGATAACCATGTTTCTTATAACAAATATCAATTATGTGACCATTTCTACCACAATAGGTACAGACTTTATCTTTGTAGGGATTGCCTCTGCCCCTGCCACCTTGATTATTGCCACACCTAGATTATTACCATAGCCTCTACCTTTGCCATAAACTCTACCTTGACTCTCATCATTCTTGCTCTCAAGTTGAGCATGAATACCATAAATTCTGTTGTCTTTCTTCTTGTAAAACAATAGAAAGAACCTTATTGATAGTTGGTAGTGGCTCCATCAACAGTATTTGGGAGTTGGGACCTTACACTTTGATATTGTTCATTCAATCCCATAAGAAACTGAATGATCTTATCTTCATTCTTGAACATTCTTGCATTGCGCATAGCTGCATAAACACATGGAAGTGGACATGCACATCTTGGCATGGGTCGAAATTGATCAAGTTCTTCCCACATGGATCACATTTCAGAGAAAAATTCTGACACCTTCAAAGCAAGCTTGAAATTAGAGATATCTTGATACAAAGTTGCAACACGAACACAATCACCTTGCAGATATCTTTCTTTAAGATCGTTCCATACATCTACCACATTTTCGATGTAAACCACACTCTCTGCAACTTGTGGTTTCATCGAATCGATCAGCCATGAGTGAACTAAATTGTTGCACCTTTCCCATGCCACTGCCTTGATTGTTTCTCACCATCGTGCTTACTTGAAACGATAACTATCTGGATTATACCGGGCTCAATGATACCATATTAGTGTTACATTCATAGAACTAAGAGAAAGGAAAATTGAGAAAGGAATGAAAATGATTCTCGTTAATTGAAAGAGAGGGAATTACAATGTTATATACAAGTTGTAATCTCCTAATTAACTATACACGTGGCATAAGTGCCTCAATAACTTCTACCCTGTAACTACCACTTAGAAATGGGATAACTTGCAGGACAAGTTAGTCAGTTTCTTCTTCTATTGTTAGAAATTAGAAATATTAACATTGTAATTGTTAATATTTAGGATGAAAATTTGACTCATACCCAGTGGGCACCCGCAAAAAATACCCAAAATTGGTAGGATAAAAACCCGCATTTTGGGTATGGCAATAAATATTAATAGGGACGACAATGGGTATGGCACATGGGTTTATGACCACAAGGGTTTATTGTTTCTATATAGCAATTATCTGGTAACATTGTAATTGTCATGTAGTTTTGGTCTTTTATATCTTTTTTACAAAAAAAATTCGTTTGTCAATATTGTTATTCTAAACGTAAGAGAAAGCTGCAAACTAAACTCACGTGACTTCGAGCTTGTGAAACACTTGCAGCAATCTAATCTCTGTCAAAGACATCGCAACAAAATCTCCTTTAAATGCTTATGAGCTTGTTTTCGTTTTCATCATTTCTTCCAATTATTCCTAAAAAAGACGTCCTTTTTTATTGTTCTATGCCACATGAGTTTTTGTTAACATTGTAATTGTCATGTACTTAAATTTCTGTTAATTGTCATGAGTTTATGTTAGCGTCGTGTTCGTGCTTCGTAGTTTACACAAATGAAAAATGTGATATTAAATTAACTTTGCCTAAAAGGATTACCATCTAATTAAGACTTTTGCAGACAAATAAATCTGCTTAAACAGTGTATTTCTGAAATCAATGTAATTGTCGTCATGGTATCAATATTCTGAAAAAATATTTCTCAAGAAGAGATTAATTAGAACAATGAAGAAATATTTCTCAAGAAGAGATTAAATATTAGAACAATTATGTCTGTCGTGCTCCATCAACTAATCACCAGCACCAAACATTCCCATCTTGTCTTTAGCAAATCCTACGTACATTCTTCATTATAGTTTGTAACCCGCCAATGCCACCAAATTGCTTCAATATTTGTGGAGAGAGGGCACTCATGTTACCCTTTGGCATTTTAAACCTTTTCCATATATTTGCAAGACGTTTGTACTCTTCCACCATCTCCAACACTTCCCTAACTTGATAACCGGAACCTCGAGCTATTCGCATCATGCGTGATTCATTCATGAGCTTTGGGCTTGAACTATCCAGCTCTGAAACATTAGCATAATATTAACGTTTAAGTAAAAATATATTACAGTATATTATTTCAATGAAAGCATAAAGATATATTGCATGCATAAAGTTGGTATTTTCAACATTCAATTCCTAATGCATGCCTTCGTTTGTCATTGAATCCATCATTGTCATGTAACGCTTAACTTTCATCTGGCTTTCTTTCTCACGGCCTTTTGGCATTAGTTCAGCACTAAACGCTGGAAGCATGGAAAACACCTACATATATCAACGAATGAGTCAAATAAAATAGCAGTCACCAGATAATTGCTATATAGAAACAATAAAACAAGCGCTCATTAGATCATCCCCAATGGAATGGTCTCTCATTTTTAAGATCCCGTACCTATGAGGTACCCAGATTGGGGAAAAATAATTTTGGGTACCTAATGAACACAAGGTCTCAAATAGGTACCTTCTCTCTCCGCGAGTTCCACTCTTTTAAAGATTAAAATATTGAAATATAATAATATAAGTTTTTTTTTGGGTACAAATAATGATATAAGTTTATTGATAGATAATTAATAGATTTTGTTTAAAAAGTTTGTGTGAACTGGTGGTTGGCGAGATTGAGTGCTTATTATTAGGTACTACTATTAAAAAAATTATAAATGAATGTGTATAAGTGAGACCCATTTAAATACTCAAAAATAAATTTCTACATTGTGGATGTTTATGGCGCATCAAATGTAAATATATAAATAAAAAGTCATTGAAACATAGTTAATAACCTCGTTGATAGGACCCATTTTGAGTAGGCTATGAAATTGGTCATACATAATCCTCAAGGTGAAGTTTCCTTCTCTTTTGATGCAATTCAGCCTGTTGATCCACAGGAACAGCTTTATGAATTCTGTCCATCAACCCGGACAAGTCACCCATGCCTAGTTCAAAAGCCATTTAACATTGACAATGATTAAAGATTACATATTCATAGGAACTTCCCCTAAAAAAATATATGCATAGGAACTTGGTAATCATTGAATGTCCTTGATATATTTAGAGTGGATTGCCTCCGGTCTGAAATTAAATGGAGGGTGTCCAGTTTCTATTTTCACCTTTAGATTATATTTTTTTATGATTTAATTAATGTAGAAAAGGAAAATTGAGTGGTCATGATTCAACTGCACAAAAACTTAACAGGAGACAATCCTCTCTCTGATATATAAACATATCATGAAATATATTTCTCATTCCTATAAAATTACGGATCTTTTAAACTAGTCCCTATAATTTTTTTACCATTTAGTCCATACATTTTATAAAAATAGACGCTTATAGAGGGTATGGAGTAAAAAGGTTGAGACAAAATAAAAGCACCCATTTTATTAAAGGTATGGACTAAAAAATGATAACAAAAAAATTATAGGAACTAAATTCAAAAAAGGAATATTCTATAAGGAGTGAAAATATATTTAACCTTATAATATATTGCATTGTACCGATGAAGCGAAACAAGAAAGTAAAAAGTAAACCTAATAAACAACGGACAAATGGCCGGACTTCAAAAACTTCAAACTCATCCATATGTTCACCGGTTCCAAGGAATATGACATGACTCTTTGTCGCAGCAACACTGCGCATATAACATTAATAAGACCAATGTACCCAAAGCAAAATAAACAAAGAAATAGTACAAAATTACAAATACAGGTTTTGCCTCATCTAAAATGAACTCTCACTTTAAAAGGAAATCTCAATGCTAATATTTAAATACAAACCGTTGAATTTTTTAACAGTTAAGATCTTACTCTATGGAGGTGGATCCTGAAAACACAATCTTTTTAAAGGCATCTATGACTTTGATACTAGTGTGTGTATTATCAGCTGGTAGTAAGACTTACGCGCTAAGAGAACCACCACCCTTGGCATGGCCATCTGATCTTAACTGTTGATCAGAACAGGTAGAAGGCCAGCTGGAAGTCCGTTGAGCAGGTGGTAGGCAGCAGGTCCGAGCAGATGATCCACGGAGGGGGGGGTTATACCTGCAGGTGCTCCGATGCCAAAGTCAGACAAGGAAAGAGAGCAAGAGAGATACTAGAGAGAGAAAGTAAATGAGGGAATGAATAATGTTACCTAGCTCTCCTGTATAAGAGAGCTTATATAGCCCCCAGCTCTGGGCCAAAGGTCCTCTTAGTGGGCTGGACTAGCCAAGGCCCATTAAGAGGGACTACCAAGATATTACCCTTAGATAGTGGGTGGAGTAGTAATTTTACCCTATCTTGGTGGAGAGGTTGTGCCATGCTGACATGGAGGTGGTTGGGCAAGCCATGTGGACTTTGTGAGGGTCTAGGTGGACTAGCATTAGTCTAGTCCAGAACAGGAGCCCCCCAAGTCGTTGCTCCTGGGCATAGGAGTGATGACTTTTGATGTGTGCCCAAGTGCAGAAGGAAATCTCCTTGCAACCTCTCTTGAACAAAAGTGGACGAGGAAGTTGCTCGTCAAAGCCTTGCTCGTAGCAAGCATCTGCAATGTTTTGCTCGAATCGATTTTTCGAGAATGTTTAATATCTTGTTCGTAGTTATGGTTACGAGGAAGTATGTGTTGCTCGTATCTCCTGCGAGGAGATATTGCACAAGATGGAATAGTTGCTCGTTGCTATAGCGAAGAGATAACAACGAGAAGTATTGTTGCTCGCAACGCTGACGAGGAGATGATTTTCAAGAAAGAATTGTTACTTGTTGCTATGTTGCTTGTTGCTCTGGTGAAGAGATAGCGACGAGGAAGTCTTGTCGCTCGTTGCTATGACGAAGAGGCTAGCAACGAGGAGACTTTATTGCTCGTTACTATGACGAGGAGGTTAGTAACGAGGAGGATTGTTTGTTGGGAATGTGAAAGGGCGCATTTACTGCTTTGATTTTTACGAGGGAGTGTAAGGACCATTGGATCAAAGCGTCTCTTCATTCCCCTGGCTTGATCTATAAATAGAGGAGAGTGAATTTCATTTTCACTTTTCACTCTCTCTCTTCAATTGTAATTCTGGATATTCTCTCTGAAGTTTCAACTTACTTGTCAGATCGTTCTTCAGATTTTCTTCATATTCAAGGTAATTCTTCCAAACTTTGTTACTTAGATCGATTTTTGCTTTCCCACCCAGCTTTTTATGTGTTTTTCTGGGTTTTTGCATGAAGAACGCTATGAATTTATGAACGTTAGGATGAATGTGCCGGGCACCGTATGAATTTTAGTGCCGGGGAGCTTTCCTCCCTTTTGAAACTCTAGGTTAGATAACTAGTGCCGGGGAGCTTACCTCCCCGTTTCGAACTTTGATGGTTTGTTAGGTGATGGGGAGCTTCTCTCCCCGTTTCAAACTTTAGATAGTTCGAATATGCCGGGGAGCTTGCCTCCCCGTTTTCAACTTAGAGAATTTTTTGCATGAATTTTGTTGTTGAAATTTCATGCCGGGGAGCTTACCTCCCTGTTTTTTACTTAGAGGATTCATGAAATTTGTTGTCAAAATTTCATGTCGGGGAGCTTATCTCCCCGTTTTTATTTGCCTTACCCTCATCGGTTTGATTTTGATTGCCATTTGAAAAGGGCTTTGGTCGGGGACAGCGTCCTCGTCCTATCTTGCGCCCTTTCACTTGAACTGCGGTGAAAGGGTGGATTTGATCATCGAATTCACTTTGTTTTTACTGCATTTCAGGTTTTAAAATGTCAGAATCCGAGGAGGTGGTAGAAGTGCAGGGTCCGGAGAAATATGTGTTGGTCGACTGTATAACTGATCCTGCACTGGATTGGGTTGCTCCTGAGCCCCGGGGAATAGCTTCGGCGCTTACTCCCGAGGATCCTAAATTGCATACCACTGTCGAGCAGAGGAGAGCAAACGAGCCCAAACACTGGTCGACCCGTTTACCTGGGGAGGATGAACGGGTGTGCTCGTCTTTTGACGGGCAGGCTTTTGCTATGTATGAGTTCGTCTTTAAAGAGATGAGACTTAGACTGCCGTTCAGCCCTTTTGCGGCAAGTGTTCTCAAAGCCTTGCAAGTGGCTCCGTCACAGCTGCACCCTAACTCCTGGTCGTTTATAATGGCGTTCGAGCGTCTCTGCATGTATAAAGATGTTCGTCCCAGCCTTCCCTTCTTTTTTAGGATATTCAAAATTCAACGTAAGCCGACGAAGGAAGTAGGACGAGCACCTCGTCAAAACTGGGTTTCGTTGAAGCATCACGAGGATGTCAAACTTTTTAAGATGTTCGTGGACTCCATTAAGGATTTTAAGGAGAGGTATTATATCGTCCGGCCAGAGTCTCCTTCTGCCCGGGAGAGTTTATTGGAACTTGAGGAGGATATAGACGAGCAAGGTGTTGCTCGTAAGGATGCCAGCGGGCAGGTCATACTTCGGGCAGTTCCTAAGTTCCCGTTGAGCTGGTCGTACACCCACTTCCATAAGGAGCCTAAGGAGTATACAACCGGGGATGCAGATTTGTCTCCTGAGGACAAGGCTGCCTTTGAGAGATTGAAGGCCTTTGTGGCCGGTTTTACTCCAGGGGTCTGGACGACTCGTAAGGGAGTTACAATAAGGGACGAACACGGGGAGCCGAAGACCTCTCCTCGATACATTAATACTAGGACCCTCCTCAAGTGCAAAAATGCCGGGGAGGTTAAATTGTGTTTGGGTATTGTTTCCTTTCTTTTTAACTTAGAAAAACTTCTGTTATTGTTGTATGTATTCCTTGTCCTTTATTTAACTTGCTCGTCATATGTTTGCAGACAAAATGGAGACCATTGCTGAGCGGATGTTGAAGGCTAAGCAAAATGAGAAGGCGAGCAAGTCTGGCCAGTCGAAGAAGAAAACTGTTGCCAGAGCTTCCCAGGAGGTGAGGCCGGGGACCCCTTCCGTGCAGGTTATAGGAACCTCGGTGGGAGTTTCGGATACCCCTACTTCCTCGGTTCGTCCACCTCCGGCAAAGAGATTTAGAGAAGAGGAAGCCGATGAAACTCCTACGGGCATGGGCGCATGCAGCAGGTTTCCAGTTCCCCGGTGCTATACGGTGGAGAAATTTTTTGAAAAATATCCTCCTGAGGTCTTTGATGCCGAGCGGTCAGCAATCCTTGACCAGGAGCCAGAGGTCCGTAAGCAGCAACATGCTCGTGATATGGCTGCTATGGTGCGAATGATCTCGAGCTCCCTTGTCCTTGGTGACGAGCGGGAGTCTCTACTCGAGCAGCTGAACAATGCCCGGACCAGGCACGAGCGGGCCAAAAGTCGGATCAACCAGCTCAAGATTGATGTGGATGATCTCAAGGAGAAGCAGAAACATTGGGGTGACAAGGTGGAGGAGCACCGTCAAAGGAGAGAGGAGTTGGATGCCGCTCGGGCTGAGATTGAAAGGCTTACCGCTGCTATGGTGCCGGGTGAGAACGAGCACAAGGCTGCCGAAGGCTTGACTACCCGAGCAGACTTGGTCAAGGTGATTGCTCAGTTGTCCCATGACTTTGTTGAGGGCACTGAGTATGCTTTTGACAATGCCATTCAGTAAATCAAGCTCCTCAACCCTGATGTGGATTTGGTGACCCGGGGAATGCATGTGAACGGGGAGGTCAAAGATGGCCAGATTGTTATCCCTGATGGCCTAGCCGTCTCTGATGACGAGGAGGATGATGCTGAAGTGGTGCATGAGGAAGATCATGGAGACGGGCAGGGTGATGGGCACGAGCAGGAAGATAGGTGCGAGGAGTAGATGTCCCTGGCTTTTCTATTGTAATTTGTTTTGTCTTTTTGAATTTTGAGGCCTTTGAGCCATGGTTTGTAATATTGGAACAAGTGGGCTTTTGTCCCCGTTTTATTTTTATGACAATTCCGGGCAGGTGCCCGTTTATTTATCTATGCTTGTTTATAACTGCTCGTCTATACCTGCTCGCATGTATGTTTACATTTTCTGCTCGCATGTATGTTTCCTCGTCTTTTAACTTAGAAATTTTTACGAAATTTTGTTGTTTAAAATTTCAACCGGGGAGCCTCCCCGTCTCTTTAACTTAGAAAATTTTACGAAATTTTGTTGTTTAAAATTTCAACCGGGGAGGTCTGGTCCCTACTTTTAACTTAGCAAAATTTTATGCTAATTTCTTGCTCAAAATCTGAGCCGGGGAGCTTGTCCCCATTTTAAACTTAACGAAATTTGCTGTTTAAACTTCGTGGCGGGGAGCTTCTCTCCCCGTTATTGAGGTGCTCGACTGGGCATGCTGGTATGCTCATTCGAGCAAGTTGGTGTGCTAAGTTTTGCCTGTTTATTTTTATGCATGTTTTGTATGCTTATCATATTTTTGCATGTATGAATGCTGCGCTCGTTGTTATTTTGCCGGGGAGGTTTCCCCTGCTTGATACTGAGCATGTTTTATTGAGGGTAGTTTCCTCTGTTTTGACTTAAACAGTTTAGGGAACTGTATAAGCACTTAGAGTTGTTTCTAAGTTACGCGAATACGAGCACGCTAGTGTACCTTTCTTCGCAACCTGAACCTCCCATCGCGAGCTGGGTGCTAGGTCGTGGCACGGGGACGATGGGCTCGTTTCGAGAGTTATCCTCATCTAGCAGGAGTTCCATTTCCCTTATGGTGAATTAGTTCCCCTGCTATGGTTTTAGATGAGCACGTGTGCCATGGTGCCCTCCGTTGTTTAAGGTGCTCGACTCGTTGTGTTCTGAAGTGCGAGCAGCCTTTTTGGTGTGGCAATAACTTAGCTGTAATATTGTTTCAATTTCTGGGCATTCCAAGGTCGAGGAAGTTTCTTTCCTCGAAGGTCCTCGAGATAGTATGCACCATTTTCTGTTTTGTCAATGACGCGGTATGGTCCTTCCCAATTGGGTGCAAGTTTGCCGCCCTGGGAATCTGCATTGCGTCTTAGGACGAGGCTTCCCACCTCGAATTCTCTTTTGATGACTTTGGTGTCATGCCGGGCAGCTATTTTCTGCTTCAGGGTGGCCTCCTTTAAGGAAGCTCCTGTTCGAATTTCTTCGACGAGGTCAAGCTCCTCTCGAAGTGCTTCGTCATTTTGCTCCTCGTCTAGAGGTTGCTCAGTCCGACGAGATGGTTCCCCAATCTCTACGGGGATAACAGCCTCCGTTCCATATACCATTCGGAAGGGGGTCTCTCCGGTTGTGGAGTGTGGGGTTGTTCGATAGGACCAGAGTACATTGTCAAGCTCTTCGACCCATTTCTTTTTGTTTTGGTCGAGTCTTCTTCGTAACCCTCTCAGGATTACTCTGTTGGCTGCTTCAGCTTGCCCGTTGGTTTGGGGGTGCTCGACCGATGTGAAGTGCTGTTTGGTGCCCAGGGCAACAAGGAATGCTTGAAAATCTTTGTCTGTAAACTGTGTTCCGTTGTCTGTGACTACCACTTGTGGTATTCCGAATCTAGCTAGCACATTTCTTTTGAAGAAGCGCAGGATTCTGAGCGATGTGATGTCGGAGAGGGGTTCGGCTTCCACCCACTTTGTGAAGTAGTCCACTGCTACTATTAGGTAGCGATTTTGATAAAGTCCTTTGGTAAAAGGACCAAGTAAGTCCATGCCCCACCAGGCGAAGGGCCAAGGGGAAGACAAAGATTTTAGTTCTTGAGGGGGAGCTAAGTGCATATCCCCATGCCTTTGGCATTTGTCACATTTTTTTACGTGGTCTTTGGCGTCCTGTTGCATAGTAGGCCAATAGTATCCTGCTCGTAGGGCTTTCCTGGCAAGTGATCTCCCTCCCAGGTGCAGGGCGTTAATGCCCTTGTGGACTTCGCGCAGGATGTAATCTGCTGTGTCCTCGTCCACACATTTTAGGAGAGGAATGGAAAATCCTCTCCTGTATAATTTTCCGTCGAGGATGACGTAGGAGCAGGCTCTTCGTCTGACTACAGCTGCTTGTTTCTGGTCGTCAGGGAGAGTTCCGTGCTCGAGGAAGTTGTACACTGGAGTCATCCAACAATCTTTGTCGCCAATGACGTTTATGTCCACAACCTTGCTTGGTTTTTCTATGCTTGGACGAGGGAGTATCTCTTGGATGACAGATTTGTTTCCGCCCTTCCTTTTTGTGCTTGCCAGCTTGGATAGGATATCTGCCCTTTTGTTGTGTTCGCGGGGAACATGTAATATTTCAACGGAGTTGAACTTTGTGATCTTTTCCTTTACTAGCACTAGGTATTCAGAGAGGTTATCATTTTTGGTCTGATACTCTCCTAGCACCTGCGAGGCGACTAGTTGTGAATCTGTGTAGATTTTTATCTCCTTGGCTTGAACGTCCTCGGCCAAACGTAGTCCAGCGAGGAATGCTTCATATTCTGCTTGGTTGTTTGAAGTTGGGAAGGATAGTGCTAGGGACACCTCGATTAGTAAGCCATTCTCATTTTCAAGAATGATGCCTGCACCTGCTCCTGTGGCGCTTGATGCTCCGTCCACAAAGATTGTCCATTTATCTGCTCCGTCCACTGTAGGGGAGGAGCTCGTCATCTCTGCGACGAAGTCAGCTAGGACTTGGGCTTTTAGAGCTTTTCTGCTCTCGTAACGAATGTCGAATTCTGAGAGTTCGAGGGACCATTTGAGCATCCTGCCCGCCATATCTGGTTGGCCAAGCAAAGATTTGATTGGTTGGTCTGTTCGGACCACAACTGTATGAGCCAAGAAATAATGTCTTAGTCTCCTCGCAGCATAAACTAGTGCAAGGGCTATTTTTTCAATTTGTTGGTACCTTAGTTCAGGACCCTGCAAGGCTTTGCTCGTAAAGTATACTGGTTTCTGCCCTTCGTTTGTCTCACGAATAAGAGTTGCACTTACAGCCTCTGAGGCGACGGAAAGGTACAGGTATAATACCTCCTCGTTATTTGGTCGTGAGAGGATAAGTGGCTCTGATAAGGCATTTTTCAAATGTTGGAGAGCTTGCTCGCACTCATCTGTCCATTCGAAGACTGCCTCTTTCTTTAGTAATTTGAAAAAGGGAAGTGCATGTTGTGCTGATTTGGATACAAATCTGGAAAGCGATGTTAGCATTCCATTAAGAGTTTGTATGGACTTCTTATCGTTCGGAGTAGGGAGCTCGGCAAAAGCTCTGCACTTGTCAGGGTTGGCTTCAATTCCTCGCTCGGTTAGGTAAAACCCCAGGAATTTTCCTGCTCGGACCCCGAAGGTGCACTTCTCTGGATTGAATCTCATTTTGTATTTCCTGGCCTGCTCGAACACCTTTCGAAGGTGCACGACATGGTCGAGTTCCTCGGGGGATTTTACGATCATGTCGTCCATGTATACCTCGAGCATGTCTCCTATTTGTCCTCGGAAGACTTTGTTCATCATTCGCTGGTATGTAGCTCCTGCATTTTTAAGAACGAAGGGCATTACGTTGTAGTAATAGTTGCCCGACTCAGTCATGAAAGCTGTTTTTTCTCTATCTGCCACTGCCATTGGAATTTGGTTATAACCTGAATAAGCATCCATAAAAGATAACAATTTAAAGCCAGAAGAATTATCAACAAGTCTATCAATGCAAGGTAAGGGATAAGAGTCTTTAGGGCAAGCCCTGTTAAGATCGGTATAGTCACAACACATCCTCCACTTTCCATTAGATTTTTTGACAAGTACAACGTTGGACAGCCAGGTTGTATACCTGGCCTCCGAAATGAAATTTGCCTCTAAGAGGTCTTTTACAGCTTTTTCTGCAGCCTCCGATTTCTCAGGAGACTGCCTACGCCTACGTTGTACAATGGGAAGTGCAGAAGGATCAATAGTCAGCTGGTGACATGCTATGTGGGGGTCCAAGCCGGGCATCTCGGAAGCGTGCCATGCGAACAGATCAGCATTTTCCTTCAAGCAGGCTTCAAGTTGCTTCCTAGCAAGTTCGGGGAGCCCAGTCCCAATCTTCACTGCCCTGCTCGGGTCTTCTCCGAAGGGCATCAGCTCGAACTCCCCGTCTGGAACTGGACGACGGTGCTCTTGGCTTGCCTCGTCGTCTTCCTTCTTCTCTTTGCGGAGCTTCCTCTCATCCTTGTTTTCCTGTTTGGAGAAGCGGTTGTCGAGGTCGATGGAGCTGATTTCTGGCAAGGGCAGGGAAGTTTTTGCCTTGGACTTCTTGGACTCGGGGAGCTGCCCGATATACTCATTTCCTTTGGAGGACGCATTGAAGACTCTTCTTGCCGCTTCAATGTCTCCATGCAGTGTCGCAACTTGGCCTTTGTGAGTATAATACTTCATCTTGAGGTGGGCAGTTGAAGGGACAACCATTAAATCAGCAATAGCTGTCCGGCCCAGGATGCACTGGTAGAGAGAAGGGCAGTCTACTACCAGGAATTTCACTTTTATGGTTTTCGAAGTTTCTTCAGAGCCAACGGTGACTAGTAGGTCTACATATCCCCATGGCTTAGTTGTTGCTCCATTAAATCCGGAGAGATCAGATCCAAAGTAAGGGGTGAGGTAGGTCTCATCTAGTTGCAGAGTCTTGAAAAGTTGGGAATACATGATATCACAGGAGCTTCCTTGGTCGACCAGTACCCTGCGGACGTCCATATTTGCCATGTCCACTCTGATGAGCAGGGGTATCTGGGAGTTTGCAGTTCCACCGGGCAGCTCTTCCATATAGAAGGCTAAGGGCTTTGATTGCCCTCTCGGTTTATCCAAAGTTGCATTCAGGTTGGAGGAGCCATCTATCAATTCTTCAAATTTTCTCTTGATGGATCCCACAGTCTGTTTGTCGAAACCTCCACCAGAGATAACCATAGCTTGGGCAAGTGCGTCCCATTTGTTCAGTGTGGGAGCAACATAGGTGTCGTCCAAGTAGTCAGGGACAAAAAAGTCTTCAGGTCTGGAGATGGCAAGGGCAACTGGCTTGTGCCCGGATTTTTCTGGTGCAGCTTCTTCGGTGTTGCTGGTCTCAGCAGCTTCTGCCCGGGGAGCATTGCCCCTCTTGACGTATTGTTTGATTTGCCCATTTCTAATCAATATTTCAATGGCGTCCTTCAATTGGATGCAGTCGTCAGTCAGATGGCCGTAGCCTTTGTGGTACTTGCAGTATCTGCTCTTGTCTTGGCCAGGCTTTGAGGGTTGTTGTCTTGGAAATTTAATTCCTGCTTTAGTGAACTCAGCTGAGTTGCACTCTTTCCAAATTTCTTCCCGAGTTTTACTAAGGGGAGTATAGTCGCTGAATGTGCTGGGAGGTCCACGGGGCTCTCTAGGTCTTTCGCCTCTTCGTCTTCCTCCTCCCCGGCTGGACTGTTCAGCATTTGAATGAGGAGCAGGTTGGCTGTTTCCTGCTCGCCCATAACGGGCAGCATCTGCAGCTTGTTGCTCCTCATATTGGATGTAGGCTTGAGATTTGAGGAGGAGGTCGCTAAAGGTGCGTGGTTTTTCAATTCCAACGGCTCTTGCAAAGTCACTGTTTGGCCTAAGGCCCCTTTGGAGCAGGTACTTCTTCATGTCATCAGTTGTTTCTACCTGGACGGCTTCTCTGTTGAACCTCTCTATGAAACTGCGGAGAGATTCATTATCAGCTTGGAAGATGGCGTCCGGGACTGCCTCGGTTTTTGGTTGTTTGCGGGAAGCAGTGAAGTGCCTGCAGAATTGGTCAGTCAGATCCATCCATGAGGAAATGGAGCGAGGAGCTAGGCTGTGGTACCAGGCCATAGCTCCCTTTCTTAGTGTATTTGGGAAGATTCTGCATCTAATTGCTCCGCTGACCCTCAAGAAGTTCAGGGTAGCATTGATTGATGCGATGTGTTCATCTGGGTCAGTAAGTCCATCATAAGCTGGGAGAGCAGGTGGTCGTTCAAATCCCTTTGGAACGGGTGCTTGAAGGATGTCGTGAGATAAAGGGCAGCGGGGATCCTCCTCGTCGCTCTCTTGTGAGTTGAGGGGAGGTGAACCCTCGCGATTAGGAGTAGGGCTCCTGGAGAATTGGTCAGTGTGATAGCTGCGGCTTACTGACTGCCCTTGTTTGGTCATTAAGCTGAGTCCCTAGGGAGAATGACGACGAGGAGGTGTTCGGTCCACAATTTTTCCTTTTTTCACATTTGGAGAAGATATACCCTCGCGGGGAGGGGAGACATGGTCTCTTTTCTTGCCAGGTTGCTCGATCCTCTCGAGGGCAGGTCGTCGTTGTTTGACAGTTTCCTGACGAGGAGGGGATTGAGAAGTAGGAGTTCTCCTCGGGGGAGAGTTGTTCCTTGAGAATCGCTGATTCCTTTCCAAGCGATCGAGTCTCAGATTCTGCTCGTCCATTCGGCGATTCTGGCCTTGGAGAACTTCGGTGGTTTGTTTCAGGGCAGCTATGAGTGCTGCTAGTTCAGCATTGGTAACTGAAGCAGCAGACAAGTCGGTCTCTGCTGATTTGCCCTGCTCGGACTGAGGGCGCTTCCCTGCCTGTTTCTCAGTCAAGACGACCAAGTCGCCATCCTCAGAAGTCCAGGAAGTTTCCTGCCCGTCTCTAGGGTCTGACTCGGGGAGGGCCTGGAGGTCAGTGATGAGAGCAGGAGACAGACGGGGAGAAGATGGAGGAGCAGCGTCCTCAACGTCATTGTTGAAATGAGATGAACTGGCCATGATGAAAAAGTGATTGATTGGTTTTGTTCTTTGGTTTTCTTGTTCGAAATAAAGAAGGGGAGAACTCAGATCCCCACAGTCGGCGCCACTGATCTTAACTGTTGATCAGAACAGGTAGAAGGCCAGCTGGAAGTCCGTTGAGCAGGTGGTAGGCAGCAGGTCCGAGCAGATGATCCACAGAGGGGGGGTTGTACCTGCAGGTGCTCCGATGCCAAAGTCAGACAAGGAAAGAGAGCAAGAGAGATACTAGAGAGAGAAAGTAAATGAGGGAATGAATAATGTTACCTAGCTCTCCTGTATAGGAGAGCTTATATAGCCCCCAGCTCTGGGCCAAAGGTCCTCTTAGTGGGCTGGACTAGCCAAGGCCCATTAAGAGGGACTGTGATGACAAATTGTCACACTCTCTATTCCATGCCTATTTTAGCAACATTAGATACATTTTAGTAGGTTTTTAGCAATAAATATGAGAGAAATCTAACCATTAGCTTGATTACTTATTTTGCAAGAAAACAGGAAAAACTGCAGGAAATGAATGCTTTTCACTACGCTGGGGGCGTAGCCCATCACGCGCCGCGTGATGGAGCTCACAGGGAGCCAAGATTTTCACTCTGATCACGCGCGGCGTGATACCTGACCACGCGCGGCGTGAAGCTTTGTTCAGGAACTGGGTTGCTCTCTGACTTGATCACGCGCGGCGTAGCTTTGACCACGCGCGGCGTGAAGTCTTGATTGAAGAAGAAGATTGCCTCTGACTTGATCACGCGCCGCGTGATTCTGTTACCACGCGCGGCGTAGTTGATGGATTTGCAACCACGCGCGGCGTGATAGATCTGGCGCGCGGCGTGGTTGCGTTCTGTATATATATTTTCTGCATAATTCTGTTTTCGGTTGGAAAATTGGGCGAAATTGGACTACATTCTGGTCTTGGAACTTGAAGATCGTGATTCAACACTCCGGTGGAGAGCTCCAAGCGCATCAGATCATGGATTCACAAGCCGTGGCGATGAAGCGAGGAAGCGAACGAAGAACGATGAGGAGCTAAACTCCTTGGAGGTAGGATCTAGGATAGTCTAGAATGTAGGGAGATCATGTGTAATATGTTATATGTGTAAGAATCTACTCTTTTCATAGTGATTAATTTGATGCAATTCAATGTTTAATGCTTTACAATCCTTCATTAGTGTTGTAATGATTTTGAGTTAAGTCACGTGCGAGAGTATTGATTTAATGTCTGAACTGAATTGTATTGAGCGCTCGAGTGTCTCCGGTCGAGAGATTGAGGCATAGAGTGTAGCGAACGATTGACGCGCGTTAAGATCATTCGTTGTAGGTAGCTTCCGCCCGAGAGATCGGGGGAGTATCGACAACGAATAGAGTGGATTTTGACAAGAGATTGCGATTCACTATTTTGTCGATCTAGTTGTTAACACTTGAGTAGATTCCTATGATATAGTAGATTGCATGTGGTTGAACTATAGACTAGGCGATTCCGATGATTCTACCTCGCTTTTCCATTATATCAAGCATATTTTCTAGCAATTCATTACTCAACATACCCCCAATTTATGTGTATTTTCTGTATAATGTCTATGAACACCGTTCGACTAGTTTGATCACACAATCCCTGTGGATCGATATTTTTATTACTACGTGATTTTCGTGCACTTGCGAAATTTATCATCAAGTTTTTGGCGCCGTTGCCGGGGATTGTGATTGATTCGACAAGGCGATAGTGTTCATATTTTCTGTGTTTTCCTTATTTTTCTGTTTTATATTTTTCTCCCGGAGCGTTCTACTTGTGTGTTTCCTTGTGCATGCGGAGAACAGGTCCAATTGAGCTTTATTTCGAGTCTGAAATTGAGAAAGCAGCACGAGCAAATCGTAAAGCGGAAGGAAGGCATGTTTGAATCATACAATCAAGAGGCACTCTTAACTAGTTGCAAGTTCAATAATGTGTTTCTACAAATCATTACCAAACAACTAGAAGCTCAATGTATGGTGCAAGCAACCTTTCAAAATAATCCTCATGTCAACACCTACAATCTTGGAGTGAAGAATCACATGAATTGTTCTTATGGAGCTAATCCGAGTCAAGCATTTCCTCAAGATCAACATTTTGAAGATCACCTTGAATCTTTTGAAGATACTCTTATCTTGGCCATGAAGATGACTCAAAGCAATTTTGAGGTGATGAAGGCAAACCAAGAGGTGTCAAGCGAACGTCATGAAGCCTCCATCAAACATCTCGAAAACCAAATGGGTCAACTAGTAAGGCAAGTCTCTTCTCTACAAACTCAAAGTGGTTTTTGTGGAAACACCACGGATCCTCGTAATGAAAGTTGTAATTCCATTAATTTGAGGAATATAGAAGTTTCATCACCGGAAGTAGTGGAGAATCCTAAGAAGGATGAGAGTAAAAATGGTGTAGTTGAAAAGATGAGGGATGGTGTAGTTGAAGATAGAAAAGAAAATAAGAAAGAAGAAAAAAATAAGGAAGAAAAAGCTTATGAGGGTGAAGTTGAAAAGAGAGTGGAGAATGAGTCTAGTGCCAAGAAAGGCAAGAAACCTCTTGTGAAGGACCCCAAGTTTCAAGTTCCTTCACCATATGCTAGAATGCCTTATCCGAGGATGAATAAGGTCAAGAACCAAGACCTTGAAGTGTGTGGAGTGGTATCCGAATGTTTCAAAGTGGAAGTGCTAGAGGAAGTGGTAAAAGATGAGAAAGAAGAAGAGTGGGATCATGAGATTGAAATATTTCTTCAAAACTTGGATAACCCCCTAGAAGAGGAGAAAGAGCCAAAGGCGATGAAAAAGCCACCAGAATTAAAAGAACTTCCTCCTAAATGGAAGTATGTGTTTTTGGGTGGCGACTCTAGGAAACCCGTGATCATAAGTGATTTGCTCACTCCACTAGAAGAGAATGACTTGTTAAAAGAAGCGGAGAAAGTGAATGACGACCTAGGATGGGTCTTTGATGGTGTGGTTCCTATCTATTGTTTGCACAAGGTGGCCAAAGAAGAAGAGCCCAATCCGGTTGTCAATCCTCAAAAGTCTTCCACTTCAACATTTAAAGCTTCGGTGAAGAAAGGTTCTAAGAAATCTCCATCACGGTCTAGTAAGAAGGAAAGAACCAATTTGAAGACCAAAGGGGAAGATCTCAAGAGTGATTCGGGAAGTGTGAAATCATTACCTATTGATATTAATACTGCTCCGTGGAATGAAGAGAACAAGAGGAGCCGGGTTGAATCAAAGTTGAAGTATCCTCCCTAACTTGTGATGATGAAGCGTCAAGCTAATGACGAGAAAGAAGCGCTGCATGGGAGGCAACCCATGAGTTTACGGTCCTTTCTTCCCTTTCACTCTTATGCTACTTTATGAATAATAATTTGATGTTGCTTGGATTTGGCTGGATTGTACTATTATAACTTTGAATTTGAACTTTGTCTTGTTTGATTGTGGAATGATTTTTACTTTTAGAGTTTGTTTCAATAATTTGGCATGTTCCTTCTAGTTACTTGAGTATCAATTGCATGATTTTCTCCGTGTGTGATATGTGAAACCTGCAGTGCAATAGCTTGTTGCACTCATGTGATCAAGAGGCAAAGGAAGGGAACGCACACTTTTTGACCGGTTCTTTGATTCGACCCAACCGAGAGGTATTGAGCCAAACACTCCTTTTTCTTCTATGTGTGATATCCACTCATGTATTGTCTCTCGATTTTGCTTGTCGTCTTTGTATTTGATTGGTACTTTTGTAGCACACACGAGGAATGTTTCTTGGTACCTTTGAGCCTTTCTATCCACCCTTACATATAATTATCCTTTGCTTAACCAATTTGAGCTGAAAAAGAAAATGTTATTTTTTTTGCAAAACCTTAAGAAATTTTTGATGAAAAAAGGAATGACTTTCTTGGAGGTTAGACACCTAATTAGTGGTTGATGCGCATTGCTCACTACTAAGTTTGGGGTTGCTCTTTGGAATTAGCAACAAATAAAGTTTGGGGTGAGGGTACTAGAGAACTTACACAAAAAGTTTTGATTTGAAAAATTGAGAAAAATTTCAAATTTGGCAAGAAAAAAAAAAACAAACAAAAGTGAAAAAAGAGATGAATGTGAAAGAAAAATAGAAAAGAAGTACAAAAAGAAGTGATAGCCGTGAATTCAAAGAATTGCAAAACTTTGTTTGATGATTTGGAAAAGTTCTCTAGTCCACTATATTTAAAAAGGGGTTTGGTTTATGAAATTTTTGACCTTAGGGGGATCTAACTCCAAGTTTTTCTACTACTTATCCCAAAATGTCACCATCCACCCTAGCCAAGCCACGTTATAACCCTAAAAGACCTCTAATGTGTGTGCACAAAGTGAACCGAATGAATTCTTAGATTACTTGCAAAATTATTGTTGACTTGCAGTGATGTGTTGATTTGAGTGAAGTACCAAAAAAACTGAAGAGTGCATGTGAGTAGTGTGATGAAATCATAGAGCTTTGGTCAAAAAGTGTGAACTACTTGAAAATGTCTTGCGGGAACGATTGTGCAATTGAGCATTGTTTGCAGGAGGATCATTGATCATCAGGTGAGTCTCACGTATGTATGATTCGAGTGAATTTAAGGAAAATGCCAAGGTCTTGACACAAAAGCTTGAGGTAAAAGTTGTTTCCTTGAGGACAAGGAAAGGTTTAAGTTTGGGGTTGTGATGACAAATCGTCACACTCTCTATTCCATGCCTATTTTAGCAACATTAGATACATTTTAGTAGGTTTTTAGCAATAAATATGAGAGAAATCTAACCATTAGCTTGATTACTTATTTTGCAAGAAAACAGGAAAAACTGCAGGAAATGAATGCTTTTCACTACGCTGGGGGCGTAGCCCATCACGCGCCGCGTGATGGAGCTCACAGGGAGCCAAGATTTTCACTCTGATCACGCGCGGCGTGATACCTGACCACGCGCGGCGTGAAGCTTTGTTCAGGAACTGGGTTGCTCTCTGACTTGATCACGCGCGGCGTAGCTTTGACCACGTGCGGCGTGAAGTCTTGATTGAAGAAGAAGATTGCCTCTGACTTGATCACGCGCCGCGTGATTCTGTTACCACGCGCGGCGTAGTTGATGGATTTGCAACCACGCGCGGCGTGATAGATCTGGCGCGCGGCGTGGTTGCGTTCTGTATATATATTTTCTGCATAATTCTGTTTTCGGTTGGAAAATTGGGCGAAATTGGACTACATTCTGGTCTTGGAACTTGAAGATCGTGATTCAACACTCCAGTGGAGAGCTCCAAGCGCATCAGATCATGGATTCACAAGCCGTGGCGATGAAGCGAGGAAGCGAACGAAGAACGATGAGGAGCTAAACTCCTTGGAGGTAGGATCTAGGATAGTCTAGAATGTAGGGAGATCATGTGTAATCTGTTATATGTGTAAGAATCTACTCTTTTCATAGTGATTAATTTGATGCAATTCAATGTTTAATGCTTTACAATCCTTCATTAGTGTTGTAATGATTTTGAGTTAAGTCACGTGCGAGAGTATTGATTTAATGTCTGAACTGAATTGTATTGAGCGCTCGAGTGTCTCCGGTCGAGAGATTGAGGCATAGAGTGTAGCGAACGATTGACGCGCGTTAAGATCATTCGTTGTAGGTAGCTTCCGCCCGAGAGATCGGGGGAGTATCGACAACGAATAGAGTGGATTTTGACAAGAGATTGCGATTCACTATTTTGTCGATCTAGTTGTTAACACTTGAGTAGATTCCTATGATATAGTAGATTGCATGTGGTTGAACTATAGACTAGGCGATTCCGATGATTCTACCTCGCTTTTCCATTATATCAAGCATATTTTCTAGCAATTCATTACTCAACATACCCCCAATTTATGTGTATTTTCTGTATAATGTCTATGAACACCGTTCGACTAGTTTGATCACACAATCCCTGTGGATCGATATTTTTATTACTACGTGATTTTCGTGCACTTGCGAAATTTATCATCAGACTGCCAAGATATTACCCTTAGATAGTGGGTGGAGTAGTAATTTTACCCTATCTTGGTGGAGAGGTTGTGCCATGCTGACATGGAGGTGGTTGGGCAAGCCATGTGGACTTTGTGAGGGTCTAGGTGGACTAGCATTAGTCTAGTCCAGAACACCATCCATTTTGGTGATAATTACAGCTCAGACAGCAACACTCTGTTTGAATGCTTGCGCCTGACCAAAAGCAGCCTGACCAATACTGCTATCCATAACAAATATAACAAGATCGGGTTTCTGAACAACACAGAGAAAATATGTTATAACTTATATTGAACTCTTTTTAAAATATTCGCAGCCTCTGGTGGTGCCAGGAGGAAACCAAAAGAGTGTCAAATGCAAAAGGTTTTACATTCAAAATGCATATTGCTGCATAAACAATAAATGATTATTACCGTTGCTTCTGAAAGTTGACACATTTCTTCAAATAGGGCAGCTTCTTGTTTGTGCCGCCCACTGGTATCAAGAATTATAAGATCGCAGTTTTCTTCCTTGAATCTCTCCACACCTTCCACAACAATTTTGACAGGATCTGACTCCATATAGCTTCCATAAAAAGGAATTTTAGCTTTAGTGGCATTTTGCTTCAATTGATCAAATGCACCAGCTCTAAATGTATCTGCACACACTAAACCTGGCTTCAATCCTTTCTTCTGATAATAATGCGCATATTTTGTACAAGTTGTAGTCTTCCCAGAACCTGGATGAAGATTTCATTATAATAAATAAGTATCTGATCAACTAAAAAAAAATGCTGAATTTAATTGACAGGGGTAAAAAAGTAAAGTAATAAACCTTGTAAACCAACAAACATGACAACACTTGTTTTTCCTTTCTTGGGAAAGAAGAAAGAAGAAGACTTAATTCCGGTAGTAGGATCCAACATTTTACAGAGTTCGTCAAACACAGCCTACAAACAACATGTCAGTATGAAGAACCAATTTTTACGTACAGTAATTTGCAACAAAAAAAAATAAAAATTGTTACTTGTTGGATGATCTTGCGTTTGCTGTGACCGGCAGCGAGACCATCCAGATTGACGATGTTCTTAATATTGGCGTGCATGTTTCGAATGAGCTCGAATTGAACATCGGCTTGAAGGAGAGCTCGATTGATCTCGTTGAGACAATCATGGAAGACTGCCTCCTCGATCACCGTTGAATTGCTCATATTCTGGAGAGCACGCGAAATGCTCCCTCCTAATTGCGCTAGAACCATCTTCCTTTGCTTTGCTTCCACAGATCAACCGATTTCGCCAACTAGGGTTCCAATTTTTGACTTTGATTGCTGCCAATTAGGGTTCCAATTAAGTTTCACTTTGATTGATTTGATTCTATAGATAGATAGACAGATCAACCGATTTCGCCAATTAGGGTTCCAATCAAAGTTTGATTTTGATAGCTTTCCTCGCTTATTTATAATTTATAATAATAACGTTTGAAGTAGCTTTTTTTTCCCTCGTTTTCTTCCTTATCTTTAGAGGTAAGAAGAAAAAAAAAATTCTATATTTTAAAAAAAAATTATAATATAATATAATATCAAACATATCTTTTAACTTTATTATAATAATAAAAAAAAAAATTAATATTTAAAAAAAATTTACCAAATAATTTTAATTTTAAAGCTATTAATTCTAACTTTATGATTATAAGAGTTTCTATGCCTAAAAAAAAAAAGATCAAATGGTATCTTAGTATTTGTTGAGATTTTCATGTTTTATTCCTATCTTCTTATCTAATTATCAAAGTTAATCCCAAACAAAAACAAAATTTTATTTCTATTCTACCCTTTCATAACTAACTTTTATTTTAAATGCATATGGTTTGTTCTCATGGTTGATTTGATGAGTAAATACCCTCAAATTATAAGGAGGGTAGTTAAAAAAAATTTGATCGTCGCCATGAGCTTAACTCAGTTTGGCAGGGACATCGCACTACTTCGCTCCTTGGACCAGATACCAAGCCTTAAAAAAATAGTTAAGATTTAGAGGACTTTAAATCAGGTCAATGGCACAGTGCCTATGCAGCTCAATAGTTAAGATTTTGGGATGATAGATTAATAGCATTCTATCTTGTTATCGGGAATCGGGAGAACTTCCCTCATGCAAATTTTACCTATGCAGCATATGTTTTTGCTTGAGAAATTAAGATTATCATTTTTATTATTTTCAAAAGATTTTTAGCTCAATTTTTAATCGATGTTTTCGCTTGAGCTGCGGAGCATCTGCTTGTGCAGTCCTGTTTATCTTACAAGCTCAAATCTGCAGCAGTTCTTTTGGTTTTTTTTGTTTTTTTGTTGTTGTTGTTACTTGTTAGTGATTGTGTGGTTTGGTAATTGTTGATTTTGGAAAATTTTCCATAGGGGCTATGCTCAACTGCTCATGTTTAATTTGTTTTATGATAATAGTAGCTGATTTGAGTACACAAACTTATACGTTTCAAGAATTCTGGTGAACAAGGAAGCAATGTCTTGTGAAATTTTTTACGTAGAGGGACTCTAATACTGGTTATATTTTGATTGGTTTTAATCTGTAACCTAAGTATGGAATACCCATTTTACCCTGAGGGAAGAGGAATTGGGTATTGGCAGTCTCCTGGAACTCAGTTGAAAGAATCAAGATCATTAGATGGTGGAATCAACAATTTGGTGTCAGAGGATATGCCTGCAACTTCTCTGAGCTCATGAAATTTGATACTTATGCTGGTTTGTGTTCTGGTCCATCCATGACTGATCAGATTATGGCTAATGAGCTTCCCGTCTCTTGCCTCGGTATTATATCAACCACCTGATGAATTCAATATAGTAGAACAAAACACCGGACAATTCCATATGACAGGAGTCGGTGGAAATTACAATAATTCGGAAAGCTCCCCTATTTTTGGGGAGAAAATTGTGCGTCAACAGATGGATAGCCTACATGGTTTATTAGACAACAACAATGATGCAAATAACTTAAGTTCTAAGCAAAACATTAATGACTCTTTACAGCATGTTAATACTTTTGGTATGGACAATTGCATAATCTCCAAGCCACCTGATTTGTCACTTGATGAGAGAGAATGCTGAAAGCCCTGTCCTTTAAAGAATCAGCTGGTGGTCAAGTTTTCTTGACCACTAGTGAGCAACCTTATTTATTAAATGCTTCTTAACCCATATGTCTTATAAATTTGCATATTATATAATAACTTATGGTAGTAATGATGCATGTATTTCTCGTGCTTTTCTGTAGCTTGTAAATTTAAGGACTACGATGTGCCTTTTCGGCTGCTTCCTGAGGCATTTTCTTAAACATGTTTTTTTATTTTCCCACTGGTTTTGCACTTCTTAGAATATTATTTCTTCTTCTGCAGTGTCTTTCGAATAATAAAAGAGCTGCTTTAACAGAGATAGTTGATGTGTTAAGATCTGTGTGTCATGCACATAGATTGCCATTGGCACTAACATGGATTCCTTGTTTTTACACCGAGGGCACAAGAGATGAAACTACTAGAATACAAATTAAAGAGGGTAATTCAAGTTCTAGAGAAAAAAACATACTGTGTATTGAAGAATCGGCTTGCTATATAACTGAAAGAGCGATGAAAGGATTTGTGCATGCATGCATTGAACATCCTGTTGAGGAAGGGAAAGGTGTAGCTGGGAAAGCACTTCAATCAAACCATCCTTTATTCTATTCTGATGTTAAAACATATGATATTAGTGAGTATCCGCTTGTTCATCATGCACGCAAGTTCAATTTGAATGTTGCAGTTGCAATCAGGCTAAGGAGTACTTATACTAATAATGATGATTACATATTGGAATTATTTCTGCTTATCAATATGAAGGGGAGTTCAGAACAGCAACTTTTATTAGACAACCTCTCAGGTACCATGAAGAGAATTTGTAAGAGTTTGAGGACAGTTTCAGGTGCCGAACTATCAGAAATGGAAAGCTCGCACACTACACGAATCCTCTGCCTTTCCTACAAAAATTTTCGTGGGAATAGTGCCAATTTTCGTAGGAATTGTAGCATTTCCGACGACATTTCCTACCAACAGATTTGTAGGGAAAAAAGCTGACTATTCCGACAACATTTCCTACGAACTTTGTAGGAAATGTATTTGTGTCAGGGGACCACTTTCAGTCAGAACATTACCTACGAAATTTGGTAGGAAATGTATTTGTGTAAGGGGACCACTTTCGTCAGAACATTACCTACAAAATTTGGTAGGAAATGTATTTCCGTCAGAACTTTTCAGTCAGAACATTACCTACGAAAATCTGGTAGGTACTGTATTTAATATTTAAAAAAAAAAAATAGCTTCAGGTTTTTTTAAATTGAATTAAAATTAGGTTTTAAAAACTGCACCAAAACTAAATTTGAATTTTGCACCAAATAAATTCAAATTTGGCTCCAAAAATACAAATTTTCAAAAACTGAAAATTCGAACTTTCGCTCTGCTTCATTAAGAAATATTTTGGCGCCCAAAATTTCATTTTGTATAAATCCACTACACAAGGTATCAAATTAATTACAAAGGTCTACATAAGGAGTGAATTGAGCACAAGGTGTGCAAAATCCACTACACAACAAGTCAAGAGGGCAGCCAATTAACTCACTAAAAATTAAGCCTTTGCACAATACCTAAAAATTAACTCATGAGGGCAGCCAATTACAAACTCAGATTTTCTCTGCTGAAAACTAACTCCAATTCCAATTACTAACAGATACAGCAGGAGGAACTAAAGGAGAACTAAAGAGAACAAGCAAGAAGTACAAGCAGAGGAGGGGCTTCACCTCAAGGAGAACTAAAGCACCCACCTCAAAACCAAAAGGGAGGCAGCCTGCCAAACCAGGAAAAAAAAAAGAAACAAACAGCCCAGCAAAGGAACTAAAAAACAGAAACACGGAAACACGGAAAGCAAAAACAGCGCCCCACTCCAAAACTGAAACACTAACCACTATTGAAACAAATACCGGGCTCCCACAACCATTCGTAAAAAAGACACGGGGCTATTTTCAATCTCTCCACACTCCACTTCCACGAGATAACTTTTACCTCGTCAAAAATATCCACAATCCCTTTAAACCTGAAAATTCATTTATTTTATACCCTCACATAATTCATTATTAAGCCAATTACAAAACCATTGCATCCCAAAACAATATAATCAACCAAAGTAGCAATATACCAAAGTAGCAATATGATACACAACATTTTTTTGAGGTTAAACATAATTCATTAAGAACAAGCTGAAACACAGCCATTAATGTTACACGGAACAGCAAACAACTACAGAAACAGAAAGAGGCCAAATTGTACCCATAATACTATTACCCAAATTCTATTACCTATAATACTAGTCAAAGAGGCCATATTGTGAGCACCATAATTTGTGTTCTACCAACAAACAAAACATATATATTTGTCAACCTAGTCATTAACTTCCTACAATCCTTGACAATTAAATTAATAGCAGCAAAGCTAGATTTTCTATAAATACAGTTTACCACATTAGCAGCATCAAAATGAATAGAAAGTCTTCAGCGCTTGAGCCAACAAAACCCCAGCGCTTCAGCCATAAGCAGATCAACATAAAGTCTTCTCTTTTTCATGCACTTCAGACTGTTTCGCCATCCGAGTTACGCAAAATCAGTCCCTAAACTGTACAGAGTTGCTGCAACATCAATAAAAAGAGAGAAAATGAGATATGGGAGGCAAAAAGAGTAAGCTTAAAAAATCAAGAGTAATACCTTTGTTATCTAATGTGTGTCTGTGTCCCCATTATTAGAATTAGTTGAGTCCTCGTGAGGATTAGTTTCGTCAATTGGAGCATTCCTGGACGAAGAAGCTAACATTTCCTTTAACGCGCTCATTTCTCTTCTTTGCTCCTCCATCATTTGCTGCATCATTTGATGCCTCTCTTCATCTTGTTGGGCCCGCCTATTTAGCTCCTCTCTTTGTGCCTGCAACTCCTGAGTCAATCTTTGAATTTCTGCTTGCGCCGCAGGGGGCAGTGTTACAAGACGAGACCTTTCTTCAGGTGTAGGAATATGGATAAGGTTTTCATGTCTCACGTTGGGGGCTAACTTCCCAAAACCATATTTGGTCTTCTTCGTCCCGGGTCCAGATACCTCCTGCCAAATATCTCGTCGGATGATGCCGGGTATTTCATCACGGTTGGAATACTCAGTATGTTTTTCCAGAAATTTCTCAATGTAGTCATCATATAACTTCTGCATACATACATAATAAATAATTAATAAAGTCAAATAAAAATTAATGCATAAAACTATTAGAAAATAATTCAAAAAAATATCAAATTACAAGTTCACATGAGTAGTCTCAGACCGTTGATCCACATAGGCACCCGTGCTCTTTGTGTGAGTATCTTTGTGGATGTCAGGGATGTCTACATTGGAACCCTTCTCTTTTATCTAGTTTTACACACACAACAAAATAATCAATTATAAGGAGTACTAACATATTATTGGATACAAGAAGATCTAGCACAAAAACAAGGAAAGAAAACGGTACAAATAGAGCCAAACACACGGGAAAACTACTGAATAATCAAAACAAAAACTCAGTCCAAAAGCAGACTGAGTTGCTGCTGCAAAAGCAGAGTTGCTGCTGCAAAAGCAGACAAACAGGCCTAATAAAATAACATGAATAGCAGACAATAAACGGTAGCTGCAGCCAGTCGAAAACCACAGTCCAGACAGTAATAACAACATCATTTTGTAAGCTAACAACATAAGTGTGGCAGTAATCAACCTTTGTAAGCTAAGTAACAATAGAGCTTGGAATTAAACAATTTTATAGAATTAAAAACATATAAGACGCTGACAGATCTACATAGCGACATAAATCTACATATATTTCAAAAAATATACAAATTAAATATATTTTTACCAGTTATTGAGCATGACAAAAGACGCTGACAGATCCCTAAATTTAAGCATTTCACTAAAATAGTTACATCAAGTCTTATTCATCACTACAAAATATACCATCTTCATTGTCTTCTTCGTCTATATGTCTATCTTCCTCATTGTCTTCGGAGTTATTTGCATCATCCTCATTGTTGTTTAACAATTCTATTAACACTTGAGCATCAATTTGAGGACCATCAACATCTTTATCAACCAAATTTGTAATCGGATCTACTTCAATCACATCCGGAACATGTGACATTTCATCATCTTGGTAAGGCACTTCAATATCCGGAACTTCTGTTTCAATTTGACCTCTTGGTTTTGTCTTGATAGCAGAACACCACCCTCGTTTAGCTCGGTGATGAGAAGGATAAGGTACATAATACACTTGAGAACATTTACTTGCCAAGATGAACGGATCAAATGAGTTATATCGTCTATCCATTCGTATATCAACATTTTTGTGTTTTGGATCAATTTTTGTTCCATTATTAGTTGGGTCAAACCACTCACAATAAAATAACACAACGTTGTTATCGTATCGATAACTCAATTCAAAAATGTGTTTAATCACACCATAGAATTCATCTTCACCTCCATCACCGACTCCTTTGACATAAACACCACTATTGATTGTTTTCTTACCCATCGTCCATGATTGAGTATGAAATTTATATCCGTTGACAACATATGTGTGCCATTCTTTGGCCATCCTACGAGGACCATTAGCTAATGCTCTCAAATGGTCAATTTGTGGAGACGATACAACTTTTTCCAATTGATCCTTAAACCATTTTGGAAAATATGTAAATATGTCACCAACATTTAATCTTTGAAAATACTCAAGGTATGGTCCAACTTCATTGCAATTAATCATCACATGAACTGCCGCTGACTGCATCTCTGCATCGTTCATCCAATATTTTTTCTGTGCCCCAGAAAGACATCCAGAAGGACGAAAGACAGATAAGATCCACATGCTCCTTTCACATTCATCAATAACTTCATTCCGCGTACTTTTTGGGGTCAACATCAAGTGGGTGAAATAATGAGAGCAAAAATGAGATGTTTCCCGATGCAAGTAGGATGCACATATTGACCCCTCAACCCTTGCTTTGTTTTTCACCGTTCGCTTATATTCACCCATTAATCTTTCAAAAGGATACATCCACCTATATTGAACAGGTCCACCAAGCATAGCCTCGTATGCGAGATGCACCGACACATGTTCCATCGAATCAAAGAAACCTGGGGGAAAAACTTGCTCCAATTTACAGAGAATTACAGGAATATTCTGATCCATTTTAACAAGTTCATCCTTCCTCAGAGTTGAAGCACACAAATCTTTAAAAAATTGACTAACTTCAGACAATGGATTTAAGACATGGTTTGGCAATGAACAAAATGCAATTGGAAGTAACCGTTCCATTAAAACATGTGAATCGTGACTTTTCATTCCCCGCAATCTTCCTGTGTTGACGTCGGCACACCTTGCCAAGTTCGAAGAATATCCGTCCGGCATTCTCAATTCTTTTAACCATCGACAAACAGACTTCGCTTCATCAGAAGTTAGACTAAAAACAGCCTTGGGTTTTAGATATTTGCCATTTGGAAGTCGTTGTATCTCCATTTCTGGTCTCTTGCAATACAATGGCAAATCCCACCTAGCCTTCTCGTTATCTTTTGTTTTACCGGACACATCCATCACCGTGTGTAGTATATTGTTACAAAAATTCTTTTCAATATGCATGACATCAAGATTATGTCTCAGTAAATTGTCTTTCCAGTAAGGGAGATCCCAAAAAATACTTCTTTTAGTCCAATTGTGCTCTTCCCCGTATCCATCATATCTGATCCTGTGGCCAACATCTGGAAATTTCAATAGTCCAAGTCCACTGACTTTATGAAATACATCGTATGATGTTATCTTAGGAGGCGGACCATCAGTTTCTGTTGTGTCTAACTTAAACAAATTCTTTTTCTTCCGAAATTGATGATTTGCTGGTAAGAACCTACGATGACAATCAAACCACGAAGCCTTTCCACCATTTTTCAAGTTAAAAGACTTTGTGTGTTCCATGCAATGGGGACAAGCCAATTTACCATGAGTCGACCAACCAGACAACATGCCATATGCAGGAAAGTCGTTAATAGTCCACATCAAAGCTGCCCTCATTGTGAAATTCTCCTTCCTCGCAATATCATACGTCAATTCACCAATCCACAACCTCTTCAAATCATCAATTAATGGTTGTAAATATACATCAATTCCATCTGTTGGGTTTGAAGGTCCTGGTATAATACAACTCAAGAACATGTAAGGTTTTGTCATGCACATATCAGGAGGAAGATTATATGGTGTAACAATAACCGGCCAACAAGAATAAGGCGTTGCCGACGCTTGGATATACGAAGTAAATCCATCAGAGCACAATCCAAGTCTCACATTGCGCGGATCTTGTGCAAAATCAGGATGCATTGTATCAAAATGCTCCCATGCAAACCCGTCACAAGGATGTCGCATCACGTTTGAATTTGTTTTATTGTAATAATGCCACGTCATTTGGCTGGCGGTCTTCATCGATGCAAACAATCTCTGCAGCCTGGGTATGATTGGCAGATAAAACATTGATTTGACTGAGACCCTTTTTTGTTTGCGATGAATGTCACTGTTGCGGACTTGATACCTCGGTGCATTGCAAAATTTACACTCCTCCAACGCGTCATCATTTGTACTGAACTCATTGTCATAAAACAACATGCACCCATTAACACAACAATCAATCTTTTTAACTTGCAACCCTAACTTCGACACCAACCTACTCGCATCGTAATAACTTGTCGGCATGTTGTCTTTTACAGGAGTCGCATCCAACATCATTTTTTAGAAGAACTCCAAGCAATCTTCCGGTACATTCCAATTTGACTTGGCAGCTAAGAGTCTCACACACATGGATAACTTCGAGTCAGACGCCCCTTCGTAGGACATGTTCACCCCGAGAGCGTCACCGACCATTTCTTGCATCCGACCAAAATTTCCACACTCCGCTTGCGCTCCACTACTCGACACGTCCGTATTAACATCAAACTCAATATTAATATTCATCGGCTCTCGTTCACCATGATGTTTCCACACATAATAATCATTCATAAAGCCGACCTTCTCTAAATGAGCTTTGACATTTTCTGCGCTCTCAATCGACCCACACATACATTTAATACACGGACATCTTATCCCTCCCTCACTTTTAACAATATCTTGCGACATCGCGTAAGTAACAAATTCTTCAACTCCATCCTTAAAACGCGCTTTAACTATCCTACCACCCGGATATTTTCTATCATACATCCAACTCCGATGAGACATATATTGATCAATCTCCTGCGTATATCATTGACATTAATTCAAAACAATAATGATAATATTTTTTACTAAACATCAAACAATAATGATGATATTTTTTACTAATATTTTTTTTTATCCAAAACTAATATTTTTACTAATATTTTTTAATAATCATAATTTTTTTTACTAAACATCTCCTGCGTATATCATCTCTCACTAATATTTTTTTTTATCCAAAACTATATATAGTATAATAACATTTATATTAATTTTTTTATAATAAAAAAACATTTATATTAATTTTTTTTAACTCCACTTCTTTATCAACTAATATTTTTATGAATAATGATAATATTTTTTTTATCCTAACAATTTCAAATAAATTAGACAAACTAACCTCAAATAATGTAATATGATGACAAAAAGCCACAAAAAGCAACAACAACAGCAGCAACACAACAACAATCACACTACAAAAAAAGAATAAATTAAATTAAGATTAATAAAAATAATATACAAAATTATATAATAACTAACTATGTAAATAAAATAAATTGACAAAACATGTACCCAAAAAAATATGCACAAAAAAAAGACAAAACGAACCGTATAATAATCTCATTGCAAAATAGATGTCGGTGCACACAAAATTAGAGAATAGTAGATAGATATAAAATTTAAAGAAAAAAATATGAGATGGAAGTGAAGAAGAAAGAAATGTTGTGTTTGTTGAAATTTGGTGAAGAAGAAAGAAATGTTGTACTCTCCCGTTGCACAATTCAATATTATTGGTAAAGGGTGGTTGGAGCATCATTGATGATGATTGTGTTGCGTTGGAATTTTTTTTTATTTTAAAATAAAACATTTCCGACGAAATGTTGGTAGGAAATGTTCTGCCAATTTAATTTATTTTTAAAATAAAACATTTCCGACGAAATGTTGGTAGGAAATGTTTTTCGATTTTAATTTCTATATAAAATAAAACAATTCCGACGAAAACGTTTGTAGGAAACGTTTATTCAACGGTCAAAGACATTTCCTACAAAAATGGTCGTAGGAAACGTTCCTCAAAAGGCGTGCCACTTAGGAAAATGTTCAGAACCGGTACTGTTCACCTACAAATACAATTTTGGTAGGAAATGTTTGTCGGAAATGCAAGGAATTCTTGTAAGGCAGGATTTGAAAGAACAGTGTCCCGAGTTTCCCCCCCTCATCCACGAGAAAATCTCGTATACCATTTATAAATGAAAACCATGGTTCTGTCCAGAAGCTGTCGTCAAGGGCTTCTAACATGAGAAACAAGGGAAACAAGCCTTCTTCTAACCAGGAGGTACTGTCCTTTGACCCTAATGCATGAGTTTTAATGTGAAATTGCTGCTCTATCTGAGGAAGCATTTGTTAAAAATGATTGTGAATCATGTAGTAGAGAACAAGGGACCAAAAATACTAAACCTCTATGACTATATCACACTTCACTTTGTGCTATAAAGGAGTATGCTAATGGGGCAACAAATCGATATAATTTATTGTAAGTTATTGACAGTTCATCAGGCTCGTCTAATAGCTCTGCTTCTTCAAGAATCGCTTAATTAATCATGATTTTTTTTTTTGAAAAGCCAAAATATTTTCAAAAAAACATAAAAAAAAGTCCAAAAAAATGTAATCCTAATTTAAGATTTCATTCGCTCTCAGATGTACGGATTAATTTTAGTTTTACAGAAAAGTCACACAAGCGATGAGAGTTCGGTGTCACGTCCGTCAATGATTGCTCCTCAATGTAAAATTTGAAGGAAAATGGAGAGATGGACTGCAAATTGTGTAGGAAAATTGACTAAAAAAATGAAGGACTAAAATTGCAGAGCTAAAGTACAATTAAATCAAAATAGAAAAAATATAGATTAAATTAAACTAATATAATATATGAGATTACTCATCATACTTCACTTTATAAATGCATTACAAGCTTTATCTTTATTATATACGAGACTTATAGAGTTTTTTGCAACACATTCTTTCATTTTCAATACTAATGAGTATGACGTGTGAATATAAATAGCGAACAATGTAGATCAATAATTTCTTATATATACTATTAAGTTTTACCGGGTCCGACTCTTTCTTAAAACCCAATTATTTATGTAGTACTATTTCCGATCCTTTTTGTAAGATACAAATGAATCAGCAAAAATTAATATATTTGATTCATAATATATCAATTTTTATTAATCTAGATATTTTTTCTATAAAAAGATCCGAGGAAGTATCAAATAATAAACCAACCGTGAGGAATAAGGGATAACTGGTGGTTCCTTTTTAATTGGGCACACCATTAAAGAAAAGTCGTTTTCTTTAAGCTTAGCCACATAATAATATGCTTCTTAAGTTCTTGATTCCTCTCATAAAAATATCAAGACAGTTAAATAACTATAAAGTAGGTAACAGTTAAAAAGTGAAGCCATGGTCATTAGTCGACATATTTTTTGTTTTGGTATCATAGTCGACATGTTTATTTGTTGAAGTCATTAGATTCTAATGGAAGAGACTGTAACACGTAAACATGGCCGACAAGTTTTCTAACTTTTTTTGCACTATTTCCACTTTTCAAATAAATAAAAAATAAACTTTTTTGTTCTATATATATATTCTCTTCCTACAATCTTCAATTACAAACAGAAATAACACTAAGAAATGGCTCTAACACTTCGTTCTTCAATTTCTTCCATTAGTAAGAAAGAAACAAGAATCTTCAAATCTCTTGATGATGTTTTTGCCTACAAAGTTTCTTGTCCAAAAAGTAAACCATTTTTTGGTCTCAAAGTAAAGAGTTCAATGCAAGAAACACAATTCACAACAGAAAACAACAACTCTGTAGTTAAGAAATTAAACAAGAAATGGGAGAAGACTCATGTGCCATCGGTTGCGCATAACCACGATGCTTATTTGAATAGAGTACCGGTGTTTGTGATGTTGCCATTAGACACAGTAACAATGGGAGGAAAATTGAATAAAGCAAGAGCAATGAATGCTAGTTTGATGGCACTAAAGAGTGCTGGTGTTGAAGGAGTAATGGTTGATGCTTGGTGGGGTTTGGTTGAAAAAGATGGTCCTATGAACTATAATTGGGAAGCTTATGCTGAACTTGTCCAAATGGTTCAAAAACATGGTTTGAAGCTTCAAATTGTTATGTCTTTTCATCAATGTGGTGGAAATGTTGGTGACTCTTGCAGGTATGGAAATATTACTCTTGTTAAACACAGGGCCTTATCTGGTGACAAATTTTGTGAGACTAATTCTGTTTTTATTGCATTTTATAGCATTCCTCTACCTCCATGGGTGCTGGAAGAAATCAGCAAGAACCCTGATTTGGTTTACACAGACAAATTAGGAAGGAGGAATCCTGAATACATCTCATTGGGTTGTGATTCAGTGCCAGTTCTTGCAGGAAGGACACCACTTCAAGTTTACGCCGATTTCATGAGAAGCTTCCGTGACAGATTTACAGATTATTTGGGCAATGTTATCATAGTAAGTACTTTACCAATTTCGGAACTAGTAAAGTTAATAGTATGACATGTACAAATAGTGATTTCTATCGAATGTCGGTGTAAATTTTTTGTTTAATAAATATCAGTGTAAAATTCGTGCATTTATATATTGCTGGATATTAAGTTCTAATTAAGATCAAATACATTTGCAGGAAATTCAAGTGGGACTTGGTCCTTGTGGGGAGTTGAGATATCCTTCTTATCCTGAAACTGATGGAACTTGGTCATTTCCAGGCATTGGAGAATTCCAATGCTATGACAAGGTACAAAATTAAAAAGACAATAATTTTTAACTAATTTTGGAAAAATAGTCCAAAATCATAGTATTAATCTTAGACATAGACATGTTTCATTACAATTAGACCCCTGATCAATATCTTAGTAATAACTAGACATCTCACATGTGGCAAAATTGCAAAATATCTAGCTACTACTAAAAATATCTTGTTGGCTAAATTGTCCTTTTGGCCTCTAACTTCCACAATCTTACCGTTTTGGCCCCTAACTTTCATAATAGCATTTTCTCCCATTAACTTTAGCCCATTTTACAAAAGGCTGGCCCCTTACTGATTTTGACCAAGTTCACGCACATGTGAACAGTGATTCACATGTCACATCAGCATGTCTTGTCACTGAACAATGATGTGATATGGAGTTCATTAGACCATGAGATGTCGGTTCATTGATATTGAGTTTGACATTGTAATGTCGAAGGGGGAAGTTCAAATCTTCTCGAAGAATTAAACAGTTGTAAAATGATCATTAGTGTAGACTTAACTATTAACAATTTCTCATTCCCCAAATTTTTTAAAACAACTAAACTAAAATTACTTACTTGTCATACAGTATATGAGATCTTCCTTGGAAGCATCAGCAGAGCTAATTGGGAAGAAAGAGTGGGGAACAAGTGGACCTCATGACTCAGGTCACTATAATCAAAGTCCTGAAGATACTGGATTTTTCAAAAGAGAAGGAACATGGAACACAGAATATGGAGAGTTCTTCCTTCATTGGTACTCAACCAAACTTGTTGAACATGGTGAGAAAATCCTTGTATCAGCCAAAAGCATATTTCAATCAAGTGGAGCAAAACTATCAGCAAAAATAGCTGGAATTCATTGGCATTACAATGCAAGATCACATGCAACTGAATTAACAGCAGGTTACTATAACACAAGGTTTCATGATGGTTATATACCAATAGCACAAATGTTAGCAAAACATGGTGTTATATTGAATTTCACATGCATGGAAATGAAGGATAATGAACAACCTTGTGATGCTAATTGTTCGCCGGAAGGATTAGTTAATCAAGTGAGAATGGCAACAAAGATTGCAGGTGGAGAACTTGCTGGTGAGAATGCATTGGAGAGACATGATTCAAGTGCTTATGGTCAAGTTTCATCAACAAGAGGATTAAGTGCTTTTACTTATTTAAGAATAAATAAGAGGATGCTTGAAGGTGAAAATTGGAGGCAATTTGTGGATTTTGTTGTGAGTATGTCTCATGGTGGTAAACAAAGGCTTTCAGAAGTTGATTCATATGGGACTGATCTTTATGTTGGACACATACTTAAGGAGAATGATGTTATAATAGAGATTGCTCTTGTGTGAACTGTAAACACATATTTCTGATGGGTCAAGTCGTGCATATAGTTAAGTTAAAAGCGTGAACTACTAGGTTTTTTATAATATTTTTTTGGATTTTTTCAATACATCCCTCCGCATCCAACTTTATTGAGTTTGGTGCATATATAATTTAGTGGATGCCTCAAATGGATAGTCTTTGATATTGTATTGTATTACGATGAATGATATAATGTATAAACATTTTCACAGAACTTATCTCTTTTCAATTTGAGATTTCAAAGGAACAAAAGAGTAACAGGAAAAAAAATAGAAAAATCATGATTGGTATTTCAATAATTCTAGTGTCAAGTTTATTAGAAGATTGGTAAATGGAGTAGTTCATAGCAAGAATGTCACATATTTAGTTACTGGTCAGTAGAGTAGTTCATAGCTCTGTCTACCGTGTCTTCCTCTCTAAGACAATTTCTTCCATATCTAAATAACAACAAAATTTTAACAAAATGTTCATTCAGGTATTTCATCGAACACCTAGAGCACAAACTACCACAAACTAATCCAACAATCATATTCAACGGTCAATATCATTAATCACAAACTAATCCAACAACTAACTAAAATCCCAATTTCTAATCACAATCTAATCAATTTTAAAAAAAAAAATCAATAACTTAAAGAATAATCAATTTCAACACTAACAATCAATTTCGTCAAAAAAAAACTAATAATCAATTCCAAAGATAGGGTGGGTAAATAGAAAAATTCTAACCTTGTAACTTTTATGGGCCCAAAGTGTAATTTAAGATTGACCGGCCTTTATAAAGAGCTTGCTATTTGCACTCTATTTTACATTTTTACTTATAAAACCTGTTTCCGTTTTATTTTTCTTTTCAAAATGCCCTTTTTACAATAAAACAATCCCTTTTTTGTGCCAATTCGTCAATTCAGATTGTTGTTCACCCTTTAGAAACATGTCACGCATTGATGATCCCTTCATTTGTGATTCAAACCATTTGTAACAAATAGTATCTCTCATTTGTAAAAAGGGGTGTGGATAGAAACTCACCTTTTATAAATATTCAAAACCAACCAAATTATTGCATCAATTTAAAAGAAAATTGAGAACTCTCCAATAAGCAAAATAAATAAAATATTGCAGCAAAAATTGTAATTTAAAATGAAGTATTATGCAAATTAGAAATTCTGAGATAAAGGACTAATCTATCGTATTCTTTTAAAATATTTATGCACAAAGAATAAAAAATCTTCATCATATAATTAATATTAAAAAAACCCAAAATTCATTATTAATAATTAACTTGTGCAAAGTTCCGGCGAAAAAACAAAATTGCGTTAAGTTGATGAATCCATAAACATCACATCTCCACCAAAATTCTTAAAGCATTTGATATATGAGTCGCTTCTTATGTATCACTCATTTAACTCATTTTAGTCAAATACGAAACTAATCACTCACACATGAACTTCAATAGTAGTTAATCACTGTATAAACTTCATGGATAAGCTTTGTACATGATTGGGCATGGATTTAGGACTCGTTTATATGTTCCTCTTATTAACTATATTTGATTCTTCATCAATTTATCTTGGAACCAATCTATAGTTAATTTAATTAAGTAATCCAACATTTGGAACCATCTCAGGTCAAGGAAATTGAGAGTTCAAACTAGTGTTTAACTTTATGAACATTCCAATGCTTGTTTCAAATTTTCCACTACTTGACTCATTGATGGCCTATCTTCAGCATTCTTCTTCAAGCAACTATCTGCCAACTTAGCAATTTTCCTAGCTGAATCAAGAGAATATTGTTTCGTGAGTCGAGGGTCTATAATCAAGCTGAATCTGCTAGTATCAGCAGGGTAGTTTTTAACCCATTCTATAAGCTTTTGTTCCGCTATCGGAAGATTTCTTTCAATTGTTCGTCTTCCTGTGAGAATCTCATACAATACTACACCAAAACTCCAAACGTCACTCTTTGATTTTAGATGACCTGTTTCAAGATACTCTGGTGCAGCATAGCCCCTTGTCCCAACTACCTGATAACAATTGGTGTACAAATTGTTAGAATGGTCATGTGGTTCAAGAACCTTATAGCACCGACACTTCTGATCAAAGACATGTGTCAGTGTTCGATACCGACACAATACTGACCAATGTGATTACATTCAATTGTCTCATTTTTCAAATTATTACAGATGTCAATGTCTATGTTGTATAGTTGAGGAATAATGGTTGATTAGTATTGCACATGAATAGATAGTCAAAACAATTATACCTGAATAGCAGTGAAAATTATAATATTTGTGCAATAATTGTGTATTTGGAAAGTGATTATTATATAAGTTTAGCAGTCATTAAAATTGAATATATAGTCCATCATCATGAAGTCAACTTACCGCAGTAGAGACATGAGTCTTGTCACCTGTTGGGCCCTCCCTAGCAAGACCAAAATCTGAGAGCTTAGGATGGAATTCCTTGTCCAACAGCACATTTGATGATTTGAAATCTCTATAGATCACCTTTAAAATAAAAATAAAATAAAATGAGCATGTGAAGAGAAGATATGCAGATTCTATATTAAGGAAAGTAAATCACATAAAGGATAGTCGAATCGCTATAGACAGAGAAAAACCTAAAAATAATCGATTAAACATTATGACGTCGTTTTATCCATGTAGTCGATCCTACTTATTGGAATAAGGTTTGGTGGTAGTTGAAAAGATTATGAGCCAAAAAGGTATACAGTCTGATGTGCATTAAGAATATTCAGTATCAGCTAGCTAACATGCATTGTTATATGTCTTTAGTTTCCATCTTATTCTTCCCATTATGTTATGTTAGTTGGACTAATAGATCAAATAGTCAATATTTGGTCCTAGTCAAAGAACATCACTAAAGATAAGCCTGTGAAATATTGTTTATTTAGTCTACAACAAAATTAATAAAAAATTAAGTTCATGTCAGCTAACTGATATATGGTCAACAAAATATACTCTCTCCGGTCTCAGAAAAGATTCTTTTTTCATTTTTATTGAATAACTAATGTATTTGATTCATATTATGGACCAGATACAATTATTCAATGAACCTAAAAAAAAGAATTTTTGTTTATATATTAGACTAGAGGGAGTATTTTGTACGTTCGGAATGAATTTGCATAAACTGAGGGTAGATACCTGAATTTCCAATCCCTCATGTAGATACTGTAATCCTTGAGCAGCACCAAGCATGATCTGTAATCTTGTTTTCCAAGGCAAAAGAGGTAATGAACGACTGAAAAGATGATCTTCTAAACTCCTATTAGGCATAAACTCATACACTAACAACCGTTGGATTCCACTCTGACCATCAACAGAACAATATCCCAAAAGCTTAACCAAATTTGGATGATTCACAATTCCTAGAAATTGAACTTCTGCAAGCCATTCTTTATGCCCCTTTTAATAAACAGAAAACAAACATATAAAATTGTACACATTTAACACCGTAAATTTAGATAGAACGAACGGACAGAACGAAAAAGATGATTTCAATGAATGTATGATCGTTTAATATAGCGATAGTAAAGTAAGAAGCATAACCAACTAGCAACTAGTCCCCGTGAATTTAGTTCAGTTAGTAGAAACATATTTTATGTACACAGATCACGGGGTTCGAACCTTGAACATTCCACTTATTCACATGGAATTCTAGCAACTAGGCTACCCGACACAAAAAACTAACTAGCATGATAAGAGATTAGGAGTTCGATTTTCATCTCAGCAAAACTAACAAATTAATTATTAACATTGGTTGTTTCAACAAAAACTTATAACTACCTTAAACAATAACTAACTTGTAATTCAACTAATTCCAACAAAATCGCGAACTATCTCGACAAACATGTATATATGTATACCTGAAATCCACGAGTGTTGAGTTTTTTTATTGCAACCACAATTGAGTTACCAATTCCATTTTCAGGAGTAATTGTTCCTCTATATACTTTACCAAAACCTCCTTCTCCAATTTTCAGCACCTTATTGAAACCATTTGTTGCATTTATAAGCTCCCTTAGTGTAAAAACTCTGAAATTGTGTTCCTTCTCTTTGTACAACTCTTTTATACTCCTTGGTGATGAATGAGCACTAGTAGATTTTTTTGTTGCATTGTTTTTCTTCTTTTTATGGTTTAAATCTGGGTCTGATTTTGATTTATGTTTGAAGAAAAAACACTTCATATTGGAATCACTAAGAAAAATATGTAAGAAGTAATTGAAGGTAAGAAAATGAATAAATGAGAAATGGAAATTTAAAGAGGATTTGTTACGTGAAGTCAAAGAAAAAAATGTGTGGAAACACGCGTGAAAGTGCAAAGAAAGAGTGATAGAAAACAGAAGTGAAAAAAGTTAGATATTATTGACCCGTTTTGAGAATTCTTAGTTGCTTCCACACCACATGGTTTTGCTGGTAGGTCCAACTTTTACCCTTCAAGAGATGACATTGACTCAAAAAAAAAAAAAAAACAGTTGTTTATGCTATGTTTTGTAATGTGGATGTAGATTGTTTGCGGTAAAATATTAACGCATTTAAACTACGGAATTTGATCTAATGGTGAGAGGTTTGGTAATATATATAAGGTTTTGGGTTGGATGCATCTGCTCCATTGTAAGTCAAAAAAACAAATTAACACATTTACACGCAATTTTTTATTTGGACCGTTCATATTAGATCAAATAAATAAGATTGAAAATTGTGTCTTTTGTATTAAAATAATTTCAATCGTTAATTTTAGATCGAACGATTGAGATTGATTACAGCGTCTTGTTGTTCCATTAGGAAATCAATTTTCGTTTGATAATTAATATTACGCTGAAAAAATCATGTTGAATTTTGACAAGAAAGAAAAAAAAATCATGTTGAATTACCTGGTATTTCACCGTATATCTTATTCAATGTTTAAGAAGTTTTTTATTTATTTATTTATTTGATTCAATAAGGCTACTACTGTATATAATAGAAATTGGTAGGGAGTTCTTATACAAAAAAAAAAAAAAAAACTGGTAGGGAGTTCAAATGAAAATAGGTGGTGAATCAATTTTGAATAGAAGAAAAATCAAAGAAATGCAATAAATGTTTACTTAATTTCGATGTGTGTGTGACCATTAGAGGTTAAAATTTGTCCCAACTCAATAGCCTGATATTTGAAAATGAGAGGAGAACTACTTACCAAGTACCAACACACTTTTTTTATTGGTTAAAATTAATAAATATTCATTAATAATGAATTGATTCAAGTGGTAAAATATTTGAGTTATCTTTTAAACAGTTAATCAAGAATTCAATATCTAACTATGAGAAAATTATATTGAGATGAGAGAATTTACCTTACGTAGTATCTCACATATTTTCTAACTAAAATTAGTCACCGTTAAAAAGTGTTAAAATTTTTGTATTATAGAATATGTTCTCAAAAGTCCTTCTAGTTTTCTTTTTATACCCCTCTTCAAATCCCACAATCCAAAGATAATTTGTTTGGAATGTGCAATCCATATTTGGAAAAAATTTACAAAAATTGAACTATAAATTGTATACGTTCAGATTGACCAATGTGAATACACTGGAACTAGTAAATAACCGACACAAAATTAAAAAATAACTCAAGGAAGAAATGACATTACCATTCAACAAAATAACTGTGCATATATATTTTAAGATTGAAAATATAGGAACAGGATTTCCTGCAGTAAACTTTTCACACAGTTTCACGCTGTGTTAAATAAGGACCGTCCGATCTAATCTGAATGGTTCAGATTGATTTGGACTGATTTTGTATAGATTCAATATGAACCGACCGATCTGAAATGGACGGATGAGATCTAAAACAACGTGTAACTTTGTGATTTACAACTGCAGTAAATCTTGATCCGAAAATATATATGCACAGTTGAGGTTTGTGGCATCTTCTTCAACGTACCACATGGTTTCTTAGATTCTACACGGTACAAATATAATTCTCATGCCTCTACTTTCTTGTAGTATTATTGCCATTTGCCATAGTAGAGCAGTATGAAGTAATATTGGGTTGTCATCCTTCATAATTGCAGAAAATTATTTTGATTAACATATTGAAAATGCACACAATTCAATGATTTGGTGGTGGATCACCTATCCATCCATTGCATCTTGTATGTGAATGCGATTATGCGATACCCTTGACTTATTACATGCATCACACTTATTATGTTGTATGTAATTCCTTTAACACTTGTCATGTTACATTGCATGTAAAACGTCTAAACATTTTTATAAAAAAAATCACCCATTTATATCTAGACATTGGCTCTAAGTCCCAACATTTTGTAGGATCCAAAGCGTCTTTAATCTTCTTCATTGTTCCTCTTGTCCCATACATTGTGAGATGATACTTATTGTTCGCATAAAAGATTAAGAATTGTTAACCAAGCATCAACACCCTTGCCAAGTAGTGCAACAATAACACAGTAACAGGAACATTAAAATATTGTCAATAAATTGACGCATAAACAGAGACATTTCATCCAAGTGAATTAAGTTGTGTGACAATGAATTAGGTGATAGATTAGATAGACTTGCATTATTTCTACTTTAAAATGATAACCAAATAAATTTAGGAGAGTTTTACTATCACTTACTCATGCAAAATAAAAATTTATTTTGACAACCTACATGTTTCTTCGTGCTTCTTCCTAATTTTCAATTTTATTGTTCCGCTACTTAAGTAGCGGACATTATAAAAATAAAAAATTTCACATCCTCTATCATTCTCTACTTAAGTAGCGGATATGTAAAATTTTAAAATTTTCAGAATTTTACACTTTTTTCTACTTAAAAAAATAAGTAGGGTGTGCGAAAAAATCCGTAGGACGCCAAAAGAAAGAAAATTGTTTTTTAGGCCTCCAAAAGCCCAAAAATACCCTTATTTTGTTCCCAATTTGTTTTGGATTATACAATCCGAAATCAACTTTAATTCGAAACATATAATCCGAAATTGATTGAAACAGGGATAACACATGCACAATGGAATATAACACGTGCAGGGCATTGGTCCACAAGAACGTGGAAGAGAAACGTGTTGTGTTGTGCATTCTCCTCTCTTACATTTGCTGCAAAAGCAAAACATAGAAGTAACCAAACCAGCACAGCAAACTTGTTATTCTTAATCCGCGTGAGTTGTGTTGTGCTTTTTATTTCAGAGAAGAGGAAGATATTGACCATGTATTTTTTAATTGTTCTTTTTCGCAACAAATTTGGAAGAGAATTTTCGTCTGGCTGAATGTGGATTTTATCCCCTTTGAAGTTAGTTGGAAGCACTTTATCTCCTTTGGTGCTTTGGTGAAGAATAAGTCATATGCAAAAGCTCGACATATAATTTGGTTGGCAATCACATGGAGCTTATGGCGAGCCCGTAATAATATAATGTTTAGATGAGATGTCATTAACTTGCAATTCTTAGTGGATCAAATTATTTATATTTCCTGATTTTAGTTTGTTGGTTGAATAGCTTCTTAGTCTTCTCTTGTATTTTCAGATTGGTGTAAAGATTTATTATCTTGTATTTTTAGCATCTAATGATTTCTTTTAGAATTGTAAGGATTTGATACCCCTTGTACACCTTATGATTCATTTTTTGCTTATAAAAAAAGGCTTAATTAGTCTTTTGGTCCCTTAAAGATATTTTAGGGTTCACAATGGTCCCTTAAAGAAAAAAAGGTCAGGATTGGTCCCTTAAAGACACATCTGTTTCTCAATTGGTCCTTTCCGTCAATTTTTTACAAAAATGTTAGTTTTAGTAGACTGAATTATGGATATCATTAAGTGTAAGTGGTCCACCAAAAACCTTATTAATTTTTAAAATTTTAACCATTGAAATTTTTTGTTATATTTGGAGTTAAAATTTAACGGAAAGACCAATATGAGACCAATCCGGGCCTTTTTTTCTTTAAGGGACCATTGTAAAACCTAAAATGTCTTTAAGGGACCAATAGACTAATTAAGCCTAAAAAAAATATGGCATTTGAAAATCTTTCAACAAAAATCAATCAAAACCAGCCCAATAAATATTGTAAAAAAAGAAAAAAAAAATCCAATTATCTTCTCTTTGCAAACGAGTAGGGGTGCTCAAATCCAAACCAATCCAAATAAAAACTGAAAATCGATCCAAAAAACCGAAAATCGCAAAAAACCGAAGTTTTTTGGATGTGTTTGGATGTTCTTTTGTGAAAACCGCTGGATCGGATCGAATTTCGGATTGATTTCTTAAAACCGATCCAAACCGAACCAAACCGCATAAATATATTTTAATATTTATTTATAATAAATATATATATATATATATATATATATTGCATTAACCTTTTTTTTCATTTTAAATTTTATTAATACTATATGTTAGTTTAATTTAATCTATTTTTTTTTTACTTTTTATATGTTTCGAATATAATTGGTAATTATCATTCCAAAATATTAATTTTCAATATATTATATGTTATATTTACATCAAACTTAATATTTATTTTGTCAAAAATGTCAAACTTATAATTTGGATATCCAAAAACTGATCTAAATTAAACCGCATAATATTGGATTGGATTGGGTCAGATTTTTTATATTTGTCATCCAAAATCGAACCAAACCGCAAATGAATTTATTTTTGGATAAGATGAGTTTTTGCCTCAAAACTGATCCAAACCGAACAGCGAGCACCCCTACTAGGGTTGGGAATAGGCCAGGCGGCCTACAGGGGCCTTCGGCCTGGCCTGTATAAGCCTGGTCTGGCCTGACCTGGTTATTAAAAATGTCAGGCTTAGGCTTTGAAAACGGTCTGTTTACATAAATAGGCCAGACTTAGGCTTCTAAAAAGGCCTACGAAGCCTGATAGGCCGACCTGTTTATAATAATTATTATTTATATCTTATAAAAAAATATTATTTATATAAATATTATTAGCTTTTAATTATTGCGACTTTTCGTAATCGTATTTGTTATTTTATTAGTTTTTAATTATTGTATTAATCATATTATTAGCATTTTCTTAATGTTGTAGAAATTATAAAAATTTAAATGTGAACTTTTTAAGGTCTGTTTAGTCTATTTAAAAAAACTATATAGAGAAGCTTTAATGTAACAAAGACTTTTAAACAGGCTACAAGGTCAGGCCAGACTTTTAAAAAGCTCAGGCCAGGGCAAAAAAAATAACATTTAATAGACCACAGGCCAGACTCAAGCCTGAAAAAAATCGTAGGCCAGGCTCAGGCCTGTCAAGGCCTGGCCTGGCCTGTTCCCAACCCTAAGCCCTACAAACGAGTGTCTTACTTCCATTTATCCAGAGTTTTCTACCATTTGTACAGTATTTGATTTATCTCCCCATATCTTGATTCTTAATACTACCATTTATCCCTCCTCCATATTTCAATATTCTTCTCCAATTTCTCCATCTAATCTCTCTTTTTCCTCATCATCAACATTTCGTGGTGGCCGCATATCTGTGTGGCTGTGGAATTAGAGGAAGAACAACATGTAGTTGGTTAGAGTGATGGATCTGGGTGATGTGAGGGTGGATTTGGGAAAGGCTGCGTATTAACTATTAAGGGCAGAGAAGGAATAAGAAAGAAAGAGAAAAAGGAGAAAAAAATCCAAAATCAATTCTGATTCAACGCGGAAGCTTGGATTTGTAGCTTGTCGGTGAACATGAACACTTTTGATATGATCGTGAACACACCATGTTTAGCTAGCTCACTCGACATGGTGCTCCTTTCTGCAAATTTTTATTTCAATTGTTTATATATCTCTCTTAAAGCTTTCTTCGCAGTTGCTTCGTCGTTATCTCAGCTACATCACGGGCTTCCGCTTCAATTACGACATCTTCGGTTGCTCAAGCTTCTGTGTAGAAATGTTATGCAATCTGGCCGGCATTCCTGGTAGTATCTTTTTCTTCTCTTTGATGGTGCAAAAGTAAAATTTCAGAGGGTTCAAAGTATAAAATATATAGGAATATATGTACAACGCCCCTCAGGTGTATGTAGCAACGCCCCTACTTTTTAGCAAATATTTCAAATTTCTCCACTTTTTTAATTATGTGTAAGTTATTTTTGGTGGTTAATGATTCCATTAGTACCTCAATTTCACTTATTTCTAACGAAATTTTCTAAGTGAGATGGAGATTCAAAATCCCATCTTCAATAATTCATACTCTTACCTTGATTTATAGTAGTATTTTCTTATTCCGAATTTTAAAAAAGTATTAAACTTTACTTATTTTTTATGGCAGAAGATGGAAAGGGGAAAGAAGCGGAGTTATAACGTGATGGAGGATGAACCGGTTAATTTTGTGAGTTTTCTACCTTTATTTTGTTACTACATCTTTTCATTCTTCTAATTTAAATGTGAAACTCTAATGCTTGTTAATTTCTACAGCCGAGATCGAGATTCAAAATCTCAAAATTGCTGCCGAAAAAGACCTACGTTTTCCGGTGTCGAGAACTTAGATGACAACACTAAAGTTTCTGCGCTGAAGGCTTCATCTTTTGTCGTTTCCCTCGTCTCATTTTCTGGTATATTCTTTGTTTTTTTTTTTTTCTTTATTAAGACTAGAATTTCTAGTCCTTCAGTAATTTTTGTGGTAAAAATTGCCCCTAAATTAACTTCGATTACTCGTCTCAACACCATTGATATAATGGAGTAAAAATTACCCTATTGCTACCTTTCATACAGGTGCTTCCATATTGAGTCCAAATTGCGGAGCAATTATTGAAAGAGACGGTAATACCAATATTACTTTACGTCATTGTTTTTTAGTTTCCTGCTTTTTCTCAAATGAAAAATCTACTGAAGTTTAGTAGCGTTACACTCTTAAATTTTTAATGCAAGTTTTTTGTTTCATGGTAAAATCTTGCAGGATGGGATTTTGATGTGATCGTGAACACACCATGTTTAGCTAGCTCATTCGACATGGTGCTCCTTTCTGCAAATTTTGCAAATTTTTATTTCAATCGTTTATATATCTCTCTTAAAGCATTCTTCGCGGTCGCTTCAGTCGTGATCTCTTTAGCTACATCATGGGCTTCCGCTTCAATTACGACCTCTTCGGTTGCTCAAGCTTGCTTCTGTGTAGAAGCGATATGCAATCTGGCCTGTATTTCTGGTAGTTACATGGAGAGCGAGCAGGAAGTTGTTGTCTGAGAGGTTCATGGGAACATGAAGCTGTGGTCCGGTAGGTGCTGGGGAACATGAAGTTGTGGTCCGGGAGGTGCGGCAGGAAGCGGTGCTCGTCCACCACATTTTGAGTTGTTAGGAAAAATAATATCGAGAGGAAAACAAAAAGATGGACACTAACATCAAGCAATGTCTCCGCAAAGTGATAGTTAGACACTTTGAGGATATACACCTAGGCCACTTCACTAAAGGAACATCATGTTGTGGTGATAGTTTGTTGGCCCAACACTTATTAGACGCACTGTGTGGAGATGGTTATGTTGTGGCAAAAGATCTTTTGAGCGCTATCGTGGTTAATTTGTTGCTAGGAGGAAAATGCCCAAGAAGTTAGTTCGGAGTTTCTGCACTTTTGATTCCGTTATTTAAGTCTGATGGTGGAATACGCCATATTGCATCAGGTGTGTAGTCGCACTAAGATATAAGAATCAGGTCACCCTATTCAAAAAATTCACCAAAGTAGAAAACCATTAAAAATAATCTCTTTATAAATTCTAACTGCAATCGAAGTTATAGTTTAGTGTGCACATTGTTATGACATTGCTGCCGAATTACAAATCTGTCAACAACAAAGAAATATTGTTTGACATTACTGCCGAAATACATCCTAATGAAAGTAGGGCAACTATTTGTTTCATTAAGTTGCATTATTTCTACTTTATTTGCATCCTAAGAAATGGCTTAACTATTTGTTTCAAGACCTCCGCATCAAGTTTTCCCAAGCTGCTTCTGTTTATTGTGATAGCAAGTGCAAGTCTGCAATTTATCTTGCTCACGACCCTACATTTCAGGAAACGCAGCAAACATATTGAATTGGATTGCCATGTTATCCGAGAGAAGTTGCAGTCCAAACTCATTCATTTACTTCCAGTTCCCTTGAGCTCTCAGCTAGGTGATGTGTTTACTAAGCCATTACATTCTCCTGCCTTTTCTTCTTTGTTATCCAAGTTGGGACTATGTAGCATACACATAGTCCAACTTGAGGAGAACTATTATCTTAACTAGTATTAGTTAGTTTTTACTAGAGTTAGTAAAATAGAGTTAGCTAATAGTTTGTTACATGTTGTAACTTAATAGTTTCTTTCTCTGGTATTTGTAAATAGATATATAGCTCCAAGTCAATTGTAACAAACACAAGGTTCATTATTCATTCATTCTGAGAATAAGATGAGTTTGCTTTTCTCCATTGATCCTCTCATCAATAATATCTTTTCTTGAGTAGTCATTTGGTTAAATAGAATAATCAACTTGGCTTAAATGAATCGATTATTAGAGCAATTTAATTTCACACAACACATTGAATTACGGTCAACAACAAAAAAATAAGTATTGTTATGGCATTATAAAATTAAATCAGTTGATATGCTACATTTGTTTATTAGAGCTTTGATCTATGAGCTTAGCAGACTGAGCTCATACACTATCGTTGTGGCTAATATTTTGAAGTGTAGTCTCCATAAATGATTGTATTGGTGATTTTATTCAACTAGATGAATATATGATTTGGAACACAACTCTAACTAAAGATTGGGCAAAATGTCTTATTAACAATGACGAGGTTGCTTGATTCACTATCCAATTGTGGCTTCAAGGCTTAATTAATCATTAGCAATGTTATTTCTCTGTTTTCCATTTTAATTATAACAACTTATATTTTCATTATAATAGTTACTCTAAGTTCTCCACATGAGTTTAACTCAATTGGTAAAAGATATTGCATCCTGGCACTTAGGGGTGTCAAAAAATTCTATTTATCCATTATTCATCCAATCCATTCACTAATGCATTCATCCGATCCATCAATTAGTAATAAAATTAGTTAATGAATTGGATCGAATTCATTCATTTAGTTAATGGATTGGATTGAATAATGGATCCATCCGATCCATCAATTAGTAATAAAATTAGTTAATGGATTAGATCGAATTCATTCATTTAGTTAATGGATTGGATTGAATCCATCCACCTTACTTTTAAAATTCAGTGGCACCCCACTTATTCAGCTTAAGCGTGACATTTCTATCGATTGGACTACATGACAAAAATAAAAAATAGTTACTCTAAGTTTTAAATCATTGATATTGGGTCAAATAATTATTTAGTCAAACTTTTATCTCTTAAAATAAATAAGGCTTAAATGCAGTTTTGACCCCCCAAGTTTCACAATTGCTTGATTTTGGTCCCCCACATTTTAATTGCTTGATTTTAACCCCCTAAGTTTCACAATTGCTTGATTTTAGCCCTCCAAGTTTCAATTGCTCGATTTTGGCCCCCCAAGTTTACCCCCTTTTGCATTTGCTAGCCCCCCGTTGAATATTTTCATTAAAAATTGGTTATGTGACATTTTAAAATTAAATAAGTATTTAAAAATAAATAAATAAATTACAAATTGTTTTTTAAAAACTAAATTATAATTTTTTTTATTATATGTAGTTTGTAAAATAATTTTGTTATATAAAAAAGTAAAAAAACATTTTATGAATTATTTTTTAAAAACTTTGTAAACTTTTTTTTAAATAAAAAATAATTATTAAACTTTTTATTAAAAAAACAATTTTTAATACATTTTTATAAAAGCAAATATTATTATTTTTTAATTAAAACATATTTATAATTTTTTTAAAATGTCACATAAGCAATTTATATTAAAAAAAGTCAACGGGGGGCTAGCAAATGCAAAATGGGGTAAACTTGGAGGGCCAAAATCGAGCAATTGAAACTTGGAGGGATAAAATCAAGCAATTGTGAAACTTAGAGGGTTAAAATCAAGCAATTGAAATGTGGGGGGCCAAAATCAAGCAATTGTGAAACTTGATGGGCCAAAACTGCATTTAAGCCAATAAATAAGTAGGATATTTTTGTTTTGGCTTTCACTATCAGTTTAATCTGATTTAGGGGTCATTTCTGACATCAAATGTTTCAAGCCCCCTACCGAACGCAATTGCAAAAAATCGAATCGTGGTTCTTCCTATCAAGTTCAGCGTCAATCACCACTAAATCAACTAAAACACTAACATCTACATATTATAGTATAAAAAATAAAAAAATCTGCATATTGTAATGTTTTTATCAACTTGACTATGTGAGACATAATATGTCAATAATAATAGTAACAACTACAACAAAATATTTTTTTTTAAACGAACTAATAATTAATTTCACTCAAAATGTCTAGTTTTGTTTACCAATGTTTTTTTTGTCTATGATATTTAATAAATTTTAGTTCATGATTGTTGAGACAAAATCTTATTTTGATGTTTTAAAGATAACAACCCTTAATTAAATTTTAATTTGATTCTGATTATTTTGTGATCTAACAAGTGCTCTTGAGTGATTTAATTTAAGAACAGATGCAATGGATTAAATTAACCTTGTTTCACTCATAAGAAAAGAATCAAACACGTTTTAGACAAATCTGCCTCAGAGAATGATCTCAGATTGGTCTCCAGACTCACGTGTTCAAAAGCATAAGCACTTATTCAAGTCAACTTGGTACAAGACAAGAATGAACTTTTAAGTTGGACTTATTAAAGGATCATAACAGTGCAAATAAGTCATTTAAGGCAAGGAATTGATTTTGGTTCTTGAGCTTACTCGAATAAGCTTCTTTAAGGAATAATAACTTCACATCTTGCAACAAGGCTTTATGTTCTCCAAGAACATCATTAAAGAAGTTAATCTAGACCAATGAGAACTCAACAACAAGTACATACAGCTTGCAAGGAAGCTTCACATCTGATCCAAGTACAAGTTTATGACATGGGTGGCTACACTCTCCCATAAAAGAGTACTCATTTCACTATTCATGTGTCCTTTGAAGGACAAGTGAACAGTTGCTACTCTATGCCTTTGATGAAGAGTTTACAGCTGTTTGACAACTTGCAACAACTTGCAACAATTCTATTTTCGTTGGACCTTATCCACACCATTTCAGAGAATGGTCTCCAACGTCCTGGAGAATGATCTCCCAGTTTTCTGCACTTAGGTGGCAATCTTATCCAAAGGAATTCAAATCTTATTTTCTCACATGGGAAATACATTTGCAAAGGATATACACTCAGAGACAACTCATTGACAGTTGGTGAAAGAATATTTCTGACCAACAAGTACAATGTGACAGTCAGAGACCATTAGAAGAATGATCTCCTGGAGCATCTCATAGACAAAATCACATGGGCTGTTTTGTTTCTATCACAACGGCTAGTTCTTCACTCACAACGTATATGTGTGATGTCCAAGCAACAAAGGAGCATCTCCATCTATAAATAGCACGTTGGTTTAATTGGAAGAGCAAGAACTTGAAGCACACAAAGCAATCTAATACATTCCATCTCAAGCAATCAAGCTCTCCTTTTCACTCTTACTCTAAAGCTCTTTAGAAATCTAGGATCATATATTTGTAGAGTACTTTGAGTGTATCAATTTGTAAGCTTCACATCCGGTTAGGTGTATAAGCTTAGATCCAAAGAAATCATTGAAAAATCATTAGGATTCTCTCAAGTCAATTGGGTATAATTGATTGAGGTTACCTTGTAAAGGTAGAGCAGCTGGTTATAGCTGGGTACTTTGTGATCTTGGTTTAGATCATAAAGGGTCTTTGATCTGGGCTTAGATCAAAGGGAAGTTTCTGTAATCTTGGTCTAGATTATAGTGGATAATCTCACGCAAGTGGGGACTGGAGTAGCCCATACTATTAAGGGGTGAACCAGGATAAATTCTTTGTGTGATTCTCTCTTCCCTTACTCTTTTTATTTGGGCAAACACTAACTCATTTTACTGCACTTATATTCCAGGAGAACGTTCTCCAGTTAGTCTAACCATTTACTGTCATAGTGTGTATTGTGCTTAAATTGTTTTGCAGTTAAAATTTTAAAGGGTCACAATTCAAACCCCCCCTTTCTTGTGACAAACATTGTTACTTCAATTGGCATCAGAGCACTGCCTCTAAAAGCTAAGCATCTAACAAGTGCTTGAGGAAAAGATTCAGGAAGGAAGTAATGTCCAAACCTGCAAAATTCATCTCAGAAGGAGGATCATCAACTAGACCACCTCTTTTTGAAGGAAATGACTACTACTACTGGAAAGACAAGATGGAACTATTTCTTAGGTCACAAGACATCAACATGTGGACTGTAGTAGAAGTTGGAGACTATACTCCACAAGTCAAAGACTCATTCACACCAAAACCACAGCTTGAGTGGACAACTCAAGAATCTGACAGGGTACTACTAAAAACTAAAGCTCAATTATTTATTAAAAGTGCTTTGTGCAGGGAAGAATATGACAGGATCATGGAATGCAAGATGGCCAAAGAAATGTGGACCACTCTTCAAACACACCATGAAGGAACCAACCACATATAAGAAACAAGGATTGACATAGGAGTACGAAAGTTTGAACTGTTTGAAATGAATAACGGTGAAACTATAGATCAAATGTATGGAAGGTTTACAGTTATCATAAATGAGCTAAATTCTCTTGGTAAAAAATATACCACACATGATAGAATAAGAAAGCTACTAAGATGTCTACCAGAAGAATGGAGACACATAGTAACTGCAATAACTGTAGCAAAAGATCTCAAAACAATGGATCTGGAGGATTTCATTGGATCTTTAAAAGCTCATGAAGCAATACTTCAAGAAAAGAAACCAGCAAAGAACAAAATGATTGCTCTAGAATCACAAGTAGAAGAGAACTTAAAAAGAGAAATAAGATTTGATGAAGAGAATCATCTTCAACAAGATGATGAGGAAGAAATGACTTTTCTCTCAAGAAGAATCCAAAAGCTAATGATGAGAAGAAATCAAATCAAAAGATCATTCCCACCAAGAAGAAATGAAGCTGACCTAAGCCAAGTGAAATGCTACGGATGCAATCAAACTGGACATTACAAAAATGAATGTCCAAATCTAAAGCCAATAAAACCTCCCTACAACAAATCTATGATGGCTACGTGGGACGATCTAGAAGAATTACCAGAAGAAGAAGAAGCAAATGTTTGCCTAATGGTCAGAACTGACTTTGATGAGGTAAACCTTGAACCTTGTTCATCATGCTTAAAAACTGAAAAATTATTTGATAATCTTTTATATGACTCACAAATTACTGCTCAAAAATATGATCAACTTAGAATTGAACTTACTAGAGTAATTCAAGAAAAAGATGAATATAAAACAAAAAATAAGATTTTAGAAGAAACTTTGGAAAAAGTTCAAAATGATCTAGATAAAGTATCTAAGTCAGAAGAAAGTCTTAAGAATAAAATACAAAAAGAAAACTTAGTACTAATACAAAATGATTCAGTGTTAGAAAAAGCTGCCAAAATTTTTGAAAACATTCCAAATATTAAACAGAATTTTTTTGAAAAAGATCAAAAACAAACAATGAATGATAAAGTTTTCTTACCTAAAAAGGATAAAAAAAGAAGACTATTCTGTTCCTTTTGTCATAAACATGGACATATAAAATATTTTTGCTTTAAGAAAAGATCTAAAAATTCTGTAAGAGATCATTCTCCAAATAGTCTACAAAACTGGTTTCAAAAGAATACATACACAAAACTATCTCATAAGAGAATGTCTTTCAAAAACACTAAGCATCAAGGACCCAAATCTCTATGGGTACCAAAAGTCTTACTAAACTCAAATGCAGGAATGTCTACTAGCAGTCAAGAAAAAGCCATGGTACTTGGACAGTGGCTGCTCGAGGCACATGACTGGAGACAGACACAGCTTCCTTTCCCTTGAGGAAAAGGAAGGAGGAACCGTTACCTTTGGTAATAATGAAAAAGCTAGTATCAAAGGTAAATGTATAATAGGTAAAATTAATTCTGCTAAATTAGAAAATGTTCATTATGTAAAGGGTCTAGAACATAACTTAATAAGTATTAGTCAACTGTGTGATAATGGTCTTGAAGTTGTTTTTAAAACTCATACATGTGAAATTAAACAAATATCTTCTGGAAAAACTCTTTTTAATTGATCAAGAAAAAGAATGTATATGTCATATATCTAGATGAATTGCCTGTTGAGTCATGTTTTGTATCTCTTGAAAAGGATAAATGGATTTGGCACAAAAGGGCAGGACATGTAAATATGAGGACAATTGCAAAACTTTCTCAACTTGATCTAGTAAGAGGATTACCAAAAATAAGTTTTGACAAAGATAAATTATGTGAAAGTTGTACAAAGGGAAAACAAACCAAAAGTAGCTTTAAACCTAAAGATTTTATTTCAACTAAAAGACCTCTTGAATTACTTCACATAGATTTGTTTGGACCTGTCAAAACTACTAGTCTAGGTGGTAAAAACTATGGTTTTGTTATTGTTGATGACTACTCTAGATACACATGGGTTTTGTTTTTAAAAAGTAAGGATGAATCTTTTGAATCTTTTAAAATCTTTTGTAAAAAGGTTCAAAATGAAAAAGGTTCAAATATCATTTCCATAAGAAGTGATCATGGTGGAGAATTTGAAAACTCCTATTTTGAATCATTCTTCAATGAAAATGGTATTTCTCACAACTTTTCTTGTCCAAGAACTCCTCAACAAAATGGAGTTGTTGAAAGGAAAAATAGAACCTTACAAGAAATGGCAAGAACTATGATAGATGAATCCAATGTTAAAAAATACTTTTGGGCTGAAGCTATCAACATTGCTTGCTATATCTTGAATAGAATGTCTATAAGAAAAGTTTTAAACAAAACACCTTATGAACTTTGGAAAGATAAAAAACCAAATGTTTCTTATTTTCACATTTTTGGGTGTTATTGTTACATCTTAAATATTAAAGATAATCTAGGAAAATTTGACTCTAAATCTGATAAAGGAATTTTCTTAGGATACTCTCTAACCTCTAAAGCATATAGAGTTTATAATCTAACATCAAAATCTTTAGAAGAAAGCATGCATGTAAAATTTGATGAATTTGATGATATATCATGTGTAAGAGAAATAGATGATGAAGATGAGCAAAACTCATCAAAAGAACAAGTTATAGAACAGGAATCACCACCACAAGAACCTCCTAGAACTTGGAAGGTTGTAAGCAATCACCCTCAAGAACAAATAATAGGTGACACTGCAGAAGGTGTAAGAACCAGAAGATCATTTCAAGTTGATGAGAACAATCTAGCTATGATCTCTCAAATTGAGCCAAAATCCATAGAAGAATCAATCACTGATGAATCATGGATAATTGCTATGAAAGAAGAACTTTCACAATTTGAGAAGAATGAAGTTTGGAAGCTAGTACCAGATCCTTTAGACCATTCTATCATTGGAACTAGATGGGTCTTCAGAAACAAAATGGATGAAAATGGTAAGGTAATTCGCAACAAAGCAAGATTTGTTGCTCAAGGTTATAATCAACAAGAAGGTATAGACTATGATGAAACATTTGCACCAGTAGCAAGGTTAGAAGCAATAAGAATCTTACTTGCATATGCATCTCATAAATGTTTTAAACTTTTTCAAATAGACGTAAAAAGTGCTTTTCTAAATGGATTTTTAAATGAAGAGGTTTATGTCCATCAACCTCCTGGTTTTAAAGATGAGCAAAAACTTAATCATGTTTTTAAACTTACCAAAGCTCTATATGGACTTAAACAAGCACCAAGAGCATGGTATGATAGACTAATGACAGTCTGTCATTCTATGTTTTGAGTAGCAATTTTATAGTATTTTAATAAGTTTTTAGATATAATTACATGGTTTAGAGATGATTCTAGCAAGAGTTGATACATCACAAAGAATTTGAAGATAAATTACAAAACGGGCAAATTTCTGGAAAAATCACACCGCAACTCATCAACATCATGGCACGATTATTAGCTACCAAGAATTGAAGATTTTATGAAGAATTATGGGACGATCGATCACACAATCAACCGTTGCCAAATAGAAGAGTTGCAAATAATATTTAATTTTATATTTTATATTATTTAGCATGTGTTAAATATATGACATGTAGTACAATATTAGCCCAAGAAAAGAAGAAAAACGGTTTGCTGGCCCAAAAAGAAAGTAAAATTGTGATTGGCTTATGTGGCTAAAAGAAAACATTAGGTTTCATGGATAATATATATAAGGCATCACGCACAGCAGCAGACGGGAAGAAAAAGGCGGAATCACGCAGGCTTTTGGAGAAGGAACGGAAGTGATAGAACGGCAGATACAACAACATAGCTTCCTGGTTTATTTTCTCTCTTGATCACTCTATGTTGCTTATTAAATTAATTATGAGTAACTAAGTCTCTATTGATTAGAATTAGTAGATGATCTTCCTTGAATTGATTTGAACCATGTAAATTGTTGAGGATCCTTGGGACCTTTTTAGTATTATTGTTATTCAGTTATTTCTGCGCTTAATGCTTTTTATGAATTGACGAATTTATGAATTGAATTTAGGAATCGAATGATTACTAACCATAACTTTTGAAACCTGAATCTGAAATAATTGTTTGGTCAATAGTCGTTTTAGAGATATCAGATTATTGTACTATGATAAATAGAATTAACGTGCATAAATCTTTCTATGAATTTGAATTGACCTAAGACATTAGGGAATTATTTTTATGGAAAAGGGTTCTTAGTCATTAACACTGGTCTGAACTATTTAGTTAATTCATCGTGACAATAAGAGTGAAGAGGAAGCCTAGGACCGCATTTACCAAATCATGAAGAGGAAGTGAATCGAAAATTCTAATCATCCGTTAATCTTTATTAAAAATCATCTCTTTAGTTTACTGTCTGAAAACTAAATATATGCCAAGCATACCCCCTTTTTATTTACGTCCTAAATACGATACAATTGTTTTGTCGAGATTGGAACAATCCCTGCGGATACGAACTTTATAAATTTTATTACTTAACGATAAGTTAGTACACTTGCTAATTTTGTCATCAAGTTTTTGGCGCCGTTGCCGGGGATTGTTGATTAATTTTGACCAAACAATTTATTGTATATAGGATTTTTATTTAATTTTTTTCTGTTATTTTTATTTTATTTTGTATATAAAAAATCTTTTACACTTCATGTTTATTTCATTGTGCTCTGCTACTGAAAAGTTTCCTTGAGTTTTGTAGTAATGACAGGAGTATGGTATGAGAATATATTGATCGATAGTGAAGAAATAGGCATTCTTCGTTATCAATTATTGAGATCAAGACTTGAGGAAAAATACAGGGAAATAGATATAAAGAAGCTAAAGGAGAGGTGTGTTTATTGTGATCAAAATCATGATTGCGAATATAATAAAAAACCTTGTAGTAAAGATGAAGAGCCACAAGTGATCATGATTAATTACAATTCACAACTCGAAAGTATTCTGGATGAATTCTGGAGGTCCAATCAAGTTTCCTTTGATAGATTTGAAGTGCAATGTGATAATCTCATGGAGAAAGCAAATGAGTGTGAGAAGAAGTTGGTTGAGATGGAGATGAAACATCATGCTATTGTGGTAGAAGAAGAAAATTCAAAAAACAAAAATAATGGCATGAAAGAGAATTCAAGAGTGAAGAATGTTGATCTATATGCGACATATGAGTCTCCACCAATGGAAAGCAAAAAGAAATGTCACTTGAAAAAGGAGCATTATTCTTCTCTAAAGTGGAAGAGCACATATTACCAAGGCTTGACTGTTAGAGGATGGGGGCACTTGACTCTTTATGTCAAGTTCATGGAATTCCTACCAAACAAGAGGAAGAAGAAGGATGATGTGTTCTTTTTGTCATATATGCCACCCTAACGATTGGTGATGAGTCAAGCTAATGACGGTAAAGAAGCGCTTAATGGGAGGCAACCCATCAGATATGTTTTTATTTTTTTTCAGTATTTAATTTTTCAAAAAAAAAAAAAAAAGAGTCAGTCATGGTCGTTGTTTGTTGACAATCCCCTATGTTTCATCCTTTTTTTACTTTGTTTATTATCAAGTTAAATGTTTTTATGTCTTTACAGAATTGTCAGTGTGTTAACACCTGAATTTGCATGATGAGAATCTCTTAGACTTGCACATAAAAGAATAACTGACGTGTGACTGCTCATGAAAGCGTGATGGTTCAAGAGACAAAGAGATGAATAGGAAAGATGGAGTTTTGCACGGTGTACTAGTTCAACTTCAGATACCTCAGCTGGTGAGCATATTGAGCCAAATAAATTCCACGGTATACCATTTTCTTTCACATCTTATGAGTGTATCCATGCTTTGTATATTTTCTAGAACTTGCGACTATTCTATACTGTTGATTGGTTTTGCATTTACACACATAGAGGCACATTTGTTTGGTGCTCTGAGCCTTTTCAAGCTACCCCGTTATTATTTATCCGTTGCTAAACCATTTTGAGCCTAAAAAAAATATATTCCCCTTTTCTTTCGGTGACATACCAAATTATAAGCCTTTTTGATCTGAAAATTTTTATCTGTTTGCCCTCCTTGGAGTTAGGTAGAAGCTTTAAATTTCCTTGTCATGGCATCATTTTAAGTTTGGGATTGCTTCTGGAATTAGCAACATCTTAAGTTTGGGGTAGGGGTACTAGAGAACTTGAAAAAAAAAAAAAAGAGAATAATAGAGACTCTAAAAAAATAATTGAGTTTCTTAAAAAAGAATAAAAAAATAACAAAGAGCCATTTAAGCATGAAAAATAATGGCATCTTAAAAAAAAATTGAAAAATAAGTTCTCTAAGTACCTGATTAACAATGAATTGAGATCCCGTAATGGTAATTCTTTAACAAGGAATAGTAGTGGATATCTAACTCCAATTTAGCATACTTTTTCCAAAATTATCCCACCATTTACCCAAGCCAGGTTATAACCCTCAAGACCTCAAAAATGTGTGTGATGTATTTACTTTGATTGACGTTTAGAATTTTTTTCAAGCTTATGGTAAAATAGCATTTGCATGTTGATGGAGTGAATACCCTGTCAAATTGAGTGAAATGGTGAGTGAGAGATAAGGTTGAACTTTGGACATCGTGGGGAACGGTCATTGGACTGAATCTGATTGAAGTCTTAGATGTCAGAGTGCTGATTGAGCAGAATCACTGAAGTTAAGACCGGTGGTTCTATCGCCGGATGAAGAAAAAAAATTTATGAGATTTTAATCATTCAAATTAATTTGTTAATTCCCTGACCGTTTTGTTTTGACAGGCATGTCACTTGAGGACAAGTAACAGTTCAAGTTTGGGGTTGTAATGACAGTCTGTCATTCTATGTTTTGAGTAGCAATTTTATAGTATTTTAATAAGGTTTTAGATATAATTACATGGTTTAGAGATGATTCTAGCAAGAGTTGATACATCACAAAGAATTTGAAGATAAATTACAAAACGGGCAAATTTCTGGAAAAATCACACCGCAACTCATCAACATGATGGCACGATTATTAGCTACCAAGAATTGAAGATTTTATGAAGAATTATGGGACGATCGATCACACAATCAACCGTTGCCAAATAGAAGAGTTGCAAATAATATTTAATTTTATATTTTATATTATTTAGCATGTGTTAAATATATGACATGTAGTACATTATTAGCCCAAGAAAAGAAGAAAAACGGTTTGCTGGCCCAAAACTGTGTCTGAGAAGGAATATAGAGGAATGATTGGATCACTTCTATATTTAACTGCAAGTAGACCAGACATTGTATTCTTAGTTGGTCTTTGTGCAAGATTTCAAACATCTCCAAGAGAATCTCATCTTACAGCAGTCAAAAGGATTTTTAGATATTTGGTGGGAACACCAGATGTTGGTCTATGGTACAAAAGAGGATCTCATTTTGACCTAAAAGCCTATTGTGATGCTGACTATGCTGGTGACAAGCTTGAAAGAAAAAGCACAAGTGGTGCTTGTCAATTTCTTGGTGAAGCTCTTGTAAGTTGATGCTGCAGTAAGCAAAACACAATAGCACTCTCAACAACTGAAGCAGAATATGTATCAGCTGCAAATTGTTGTTCACAAGTGATATGGATCAAAAACCAACTTGAAGACTTTTCTCTAAGGTACACAAATATTAAAATTTTGTGTGATAATACTAGTGTCATTAATTTATCAAAGAATCCCATTCAGCATTCTAGATCTAAACATATTGAAATTAAACATCATTTCATACGTGATCATGTTTGCAAAAAAGATATTGAATTAATATTTGTTGACACTGAATCTCAATTAGCTGATATTTTTACAAAACCTTTAGTTGAAGATCGTTTTAATTTTATTAAAGAAAATTTTAAAATTATAAAAATCCCAGCTAAGCATTGTTGAACAAAATCTCATTCTTGGAGAACGTCAGGAGAACATTCTTTCCATGCACGAAAAAGAATTCCTCTTAAAAGAAGTGATATAGGTTTTATTTGAATCTCTTAAATACTTATTTCAGATTAATTTTTATATCACAAAAACCCTTACTCTCCCTAGGGTATCTCCTTCTCTCTCTCGTAATAATTTCTTCTCTCTCTCTTTTTAGTTTTCCTAAGTACAATTAATCACTATTCATAATTGTACTAAGCTACACCTAACCTATCTATCAATCTTTTCCTATTCTCTATACACTCTTTTATTAGAGTTTTATTTAATCAATACAAACTCTACACTTTCCATCATCACCTCCGAAAATTTCTTATCCTTTTCTCCCAACTATTCATCAAACCCTCATCCACTGTTCATCTCCAAAAAATCAAACTGGTATCTATGGCTCGATTGAAGAAACCCGCCAACAAGAACAAAATGGATAGTTCCTCATCCTCCTCTCAAAAGTCAGGTACCAAATCATCCTCCTCTACCTCTTTTAAATCTCTTTTAGACCATGAAAATGAGATTGAAGTTCAATCAAATCCTTCAAGTATTCCTCAAACAAACCAACCCACTGTTGAAACCACACCTGCACCACAATCACCACCACCAACAACGGTTCAAATCTCTGAAGTTCTAATTGGAGCCATTCCAATTACTTGTAAAACCGTCATTGAACCCATTCAATGTTCTCAAACCATTGTTGAAATCACAAATGAAGTTCCACGGGTAACCGTCACATCCACACCAAAAGCTAAAATTGTCTCTAGTTCAAAGTCTACTCCAATTCCTCCCAAAACCAAAAAATCAAAATCTGTTGGTACCTCCAAAATTCGTAGATCTAATAGAATAGCTTCAGGAAGAAAACCAACCATTGATGAAACCGTGTACTCAATATCTGATGATGATTCAGAAAACACACCTTCAGGATCACCAAAGGCAAAATCTGCGCCTATCCTTCAAACCTACTCCAAAAAACCCTCTTCATCAAAAACCAAAACCAAACCCTCGAAAAAATCAGAGTCTTCTGAGGAAGAAGACATCATGATTAGAAAACTCAAAAAACCGGCCTGCTCCTCTTATTCATGAAGATTGTCAACAAAGTTTCAAAATTTTTTCAAAGAAAAAACCTATACTTCCTGGTAGAGTATATAACTTTGATGATCTCATCAACACAGATCATGACCTAACCCAATACACCAATCCTCTTGGATGGACAAGTTTGTTCAACATCCGAGAAACACATTATCCAAATCTTATCTCAGCCTTTTACTTTAATGCAGTCATTTCCTCAGAACAAGATTCAATTGTTTCTGAACTAAAAGGAGTCAAAATCAAGGTTACAGAAGAACTTCTAGGAAAACTTCTAAGTGTTCCCACAACTGGTCACAAACTGTATGGAGAAAGCTGGTTCTCCATGGCAGGAGTTGACAAAAATACTCTCATGGCCGAGATGTATGAACCTGGTACCATCCTAACCAAATCTCCACCCTCATCCAAATTGAAACATGTCATTAAAATGTTTCACAACATGTGTCTTCATGCTATTTTTCCTAGGAAGGGTTGTAAGGATAAAGTCACTGACAATGACATGATGATTATGTATCACATGTTCAACAAGATACAACTCAACCTACCTTACATCATGCTTAAACACATGAGCTACACCATTGAAAACGAGTCTAAGAAAGTCACTCTTCCTTATGGAATGTTTCTAACGAGAGTGTTCAACAAGTTCCAAGTCAGTTTTGAAGGAGAAGAAGGAAAGAATTCTTCAACCACATTCTCTCTAAAGAATGTTGGAAGAATGAAGTTCATAGGAGATATTGAAGATCACACCATTAGTGATCAAGGCCAGAAAAGAAAAAGAGAGGAATTTGAAAAGGAAACCAATCTGGACCTATTGGCTGAAGTTGTGACAACACAGGAAGACCATCCAGAGACCGTTCTCCCTGTCTCAGCTCCTAGTGAAAAAGCCAAAGAAAGTGTAAGTGAGAAAACCACCTCTGCTCAGTTCAATCCTTTTGTATCCTTAGAATTTGATAACTTAGGACATAACTTTGAAAACCCTGAAAATCAATACACCACTGTCTTGAATGATGGATTTTCAACCATTAACAATCTAGTGAATACATCAATTTTCTCACCTTTGATGACATCACCTCAAACCTCTTTCAATACCACTTCAGATTTTCTGAGAAATTTCATTCAAACCCCTCCTAAGTATGCTCAGATGCATCAACCTGTGTTTACTGATGCCGGACCATCACTACCTTCCTTTCCTCAAAATTTTGCATCCATTAGCTCCTTTTGCACAAATATCTCCACCAATGATTCTGCTGCGTACCAAAGCTCTGCTAACATCCATTCCTTTAATACCAGACCCTCCAAAAAATCAAAACTTGAGCAAGATGTTTCACAGACCAGAAAGGATATGGTCAAATTGTTTGAAGCTGTCAAGATCAATAACACTTTGATGAACTACACTATCCATGAGCACCAGCTCTTTAGGACCTGGCTCATTGAAGAATTTTGCCCTGCCATGCGTGTCAATCCACCTTCATCCAATCCTCCTCCACAAGTTCCAGATTTTCCAGAACTTGACAAAGAATCCAACTCTGATCCTTCCTCTCCTGCAGATCCTCAGTAGCACTCCTTCATACCTCCCAGGCCTTTTTGCTGTTGACAAAAGGGGGAGAATGAATTCTGTAGTAATTAGGGGGAGATTGTGAAGCATTTTAGACTCTTTTGAATTATTCTGTTTGTTTCTAATTATGTAGTATCAGTTTTAGAATTTGTAGATATAATTGGAAGTTGTTTTGGTTTCAACTTCTAATTGTATGTTGTTTGAATTCTAAAAACTTTGATTATGTTTTGAATCGTTTTGATCATTAATCATGTACCTGAACAATGTCATATTCTCTGATTATGAGTTTGATTAATGAATGATATGTTTGATTTATGTGTTTACATATTTTTACTCAATTTGCATTTGCATATTTTATAAATTGATAAAGAATGCTAAAATTAAGGGGGAGCTTTATATGATTAAATCACAAGTATTATTATTGAATATGGTTTAATCAAAATCACAATAAAAAATTAATTAAAGGTTTTGTCATCATCAAAAAGGGGAAGATTGTTGAGACAAAATCCTATTTTGATGTTTTAAAGATAACAACCCTTAATTAAATTTTAATTTGATTCTGATCATTTTGTGATCTAACAAGTGCTCTTGAGTGATTTAATTTAAGAACAGATGCAATGGATTAAATTAACCTTGTTTCACTCATAAGAAAAGAATCAAACACGTTTTAGACAAATCTGCCTCAGAGAATGATCTCAGATTGGTCTCCAGACTCACGTGTTCAAAAGCATAAGCACTTATTCAAGTCAACTTGGTACAAGACAAGAATGAACTTTTAAGTTGGACTTATTAAAGGATCATAACAGTGCAAATAAGTCATTTAAGGCAAGGAATTGATTTTGGTTCTTGAGCTTACTCGAATAAGCTTCTTTAAGGAATAATAACTTCACATCTTGCAACAAGGCTTTATGTTCTCCAAGAACATCATTAAAGAAGTTAATCTAGACCAATGAGAACTCAACAACAAGTACATACAGCTTGCAAGGAAGCTTCACATCTGATCCAAGTACAAGTTTATGACATGGGTGGCTACACTCTCCCATAAAAGAGTACTCATTTCACTATTCATGTGTCCTTTGAAGGACAAGTGAACAGTTGCTACTCTATGCCTTTGATGAAGAGTTTACAGCTGTTTGACAACTTGCAACAACTTGCAACAGCTCTATTTTTGTTGGACCTTATCCACACCATTTCAGAGAATGGTCTCCAACGTCCTCGAGAATGATCTCCCAGTTTTCTGCACTTAGGTGGCAATCTTATCCAAAGGAATTCAAATCTTATTTTCTCACATGGGAAATACATTTGCAAAGGATATACACTCAGAGACAACTCATTGACAGTTGGTGAAAGAATATTTCTGACCAACAAGTACAATGTGACAGTTAGAGACCATTAGAAGAATGATCTCCTGGAGCATCTCATAGACAAAATCACATGGGCTATTTTGTTTCTATCACAACGGCTAGTTCTTCACTTACAACGTATATGTGTGATGTCCAAGCAACAAAGGAGCATCTCCATCTATAAATAGCACGTTGGTTTAATTGGAAGAGCAAGAACTTGAAGCACACAAAGCAATCTAATACATTCCATCTCAAGCAATCAAGCTCTCCTTTTCACTCTTACTCTAAAGCTCTTTAGAAATCTAGGATCATATATTTGTAGAGTACTTTGAGTGTATCAATTTGTAAGCTTCACATCCGGTTAGGTGTATAAGCTTAGATCCAAAGAAATCATTGAAAAATCCTTAGGATTCTCTCAAGTCAATTGGGTATAATTGATTGAGGTTACCTTGTAAAGGTAGAGCAGCTGGTTATAGCTGGGTACTTTGTGATCTTGGTTTAGATCATAAAGGGTCTTTGATCTGGGCTTAGATCAAAGGGAAGTTTCTGTAATCTTGGTCTAGATTATAGTGGATAATCTCACGCAAGTGGGGACTGGAGTAGCCCATACTATTAAGGGGTGAACCAGGATAAATTCTTTGTGTGATTCTCTCTTCCCTTACTCTTTTTATTTGTGCAAACACTAACTCGTTTTACTGCACTTATATTCCAGGAGAACGTTCTCCAGTTAGTCTAACCATTTACTGTCATAGTGTGTATTGTGCTTAAATTGTTTTGCAGTTAAAATTTTAAAGGGTCACAATTCAAACCCCCCTTTCTTGTGACAAACTTTGTTACTTCAATGATCCTCGTTATCACAAAAATATTGTCAACATTTATTTATTTTTTGTTTCATTGTATTTTATTTATTACATAATTTATTAAGATTTCATTGTTTTCATAAATTTCATATACCATATCAATTTTCTTGGAACTTAAAAATTATTTCACATTATTATTTCCTTCAAGATTTGGATTGCTCCTCCTCAGTTGGATGACATTCTTCTTGCATCTACATTCACAGTGTATAGTCTATTATTTTTTCTTCTTTTTTCCTCGCAATAAAAAAATAATAAAGAACAATTAGAAAGATATATTTTCGATAAGTGTATTCTAATTGTTACTGACCGTAATTCAATGTGTTGTGTAAAAGTAAATTAGGATATAAATATTTTTGATGAGTGTGTTCTCAAACCCTTGCATTCTTCTCTTATAATACCAAATCGATAAGTGTATTCTAATTGTTACTGACCGTAATTCAATGTGTTGTGTAAAAGTAAATTAGGATATAAATTTTTTCGATGAGTGTGTTCTCAAACCCTTGCATTCTTCTCTTATAATACCAAATAAAACTACTAATCTACTTTATTTGAAGTATCTATCTCTATTTTCTATTAGTCTTATATTCAATTCAATTTGCCATTTGATTTTTATTTACACTTTAGCCATTTGATTTTATTTTTTTTGAAGGAACTTTAGCCATTTGGTTTATACTAATATAATAATGGGGATTTCCATCCTTAAATAATTTTTTTAAAAAAAACATAGATATCAATTATACAATTAATTTTTGATAATGTTACAAATAATATAGCATTATGACTTATAAAGAGTGTTACAAATGTATTTTTATATTTTTTTCTTAATAACTTACATTAAAGTAGCTTTCTTACTAAATTATTTGATTAAAAAGCAAAAATATTCCGTTGCCGGGACTTGAACCCGGGTCTTTCGGGTGAGAGCCGAATATCCTGACCAACTAGACTACAACGGATTTGTGATAATTTATTTCTCTCCAATCTATATATTTCATCTTCATCGAGAAACAATGCACTGAATCTAATTAGGGTTTCCGTGACAAGTTATAAATATTATCCTCGACTCACTCATTTCGCTCTGAAACTCAAAGTTTATTCAGCGGCTTCACTTTCCATCGACGAAACATGGTAAACTTCTTTTGCTACCACCATAACTTATTTTCTGTACAAATTTTTGTTTCTGATTTCACACAAAAAATGAAAAAAATTGTTTTATTCATTTTGTGCAGACTAAGAGAACAAAGAAGGCAGGGATTGTTGGGAAATATGGTAGGTTTGTTTTTGTGATTATTATGCTCCTTTTGTTCTAGATAGGGTTTTGAATTTTTGTACAGAATTGTTTTTTTTGTTTGTTATATTGCATCTTAGGTATGAGATTTGTTATTGATTATGATGTATGCTATTTTTTTTGTTAAAATATTCTAATGTCTACTTGCCACAATATGGATATTTGATGGTGGGATTGTAGTTGTGTTCTATAAACATGAACACTCCTCAGATTAAGTGTGTCCTGGTTTCGGACACCAACACATTACCGACACTTATAATTACATTGAATTGTATCATTTTCTCAAATTATTATCGTTGTCAACTTGTCAATGACTGTGCTTCATAGGTTGCATTTAGATTTTGGGCAAAATTAGTGTGGTTGGCTTCTAGTGTTGTGAAATTGTTGCGCTATGGCATTGAGAGTTCTGTGTCTGCCACCATAGTATGATGTTTTCACTTGCTGGTGGCTAATCTGCCACTGATAACGCGTAGCATCTCTTGCTTTTATAGCTAGTGTAAAGATAGTTAGAGTTTCTTGGTATTAATTAGTCCGTTAGGATTGGTTAGGACTTAGGAGTTAGTTATTAAGTTAAATGGGCTTAGTGCTCTATAAACAGGACTATTATGTACACAATTAAACATCTTTGCTCAATCAAAATGATTCCTTATGAGCTTTTACCACACGAATACTCCTCTCTTTCACTCATATGAGTATGATTTATGGTCCTATCATCCTATGATTCTTCATAGTTGGTTCATGATTTGAAACATTTGAGAACAGTTATGTGTTTTAATAGATGAATTTGGATATAAGTTTTGTCATTGAATATGCATTTTGAGAAAACCTTAGTCTTCTTTGATGTAATTTATGATGAGCAATTTTCTTGCATTTCTTATGTTAGGTACCCGATATGGTGCTAGTTTGCGTAAGCAGATTAAGAAGATGGAAGTTAGTCAACACAGCAAATTTTTCTGCGAGTTTTGTGGAAAGGTAGATCTTCAATGTTCTATAAATGCTGAATCGATCTTGTCTTTTTAGTTTGTTTATCACATTAAAAAGCAAACATTGATTTGTACTAATAAAGAACTTATTTTGTTGCAGTATGCTGTGAAAAGAAAGGCTGTTGGAATATGGGGATGCAAGGATTGTGGGAAAGTGAAAGCAGGAGGTGCCTACACCTTGAAGTAATGGCTATTCCTCTGCAACCTTTTTACTTAATTTTTTTTCCCTGCTCTCTCGTTAAATCAGTCTTCTAATATTGTTCTTTGCTATTCTATGACCAGTACTGCAAGTGCTGTGACTGTGCGGAGCACTATCCGGAGGTTGAGGGAACAAACTGAGAGTTAAGCTTTTTGGTTGATGTAATGTAACTTTTAAGATTTTGGTGAGGTTTTTTTGGTGTTAGACAAATGTTAAGATTTTGGTCAATTAACTTGATAAATTACTAGTTTCTGTTCAGAGATATTTATGTTGTTGGAATACATTGTGAGCTGAGTTTTGTTCTTATCATAGAATATCGATTGGTCTATTGACTTGATAAATATCTAGTTTGTATTCAGAGATCTTTGTTGTTGGAATGCATTGTGAACCAAGTTTTTGTTCTCGCCAAAGAATAGTGAGACTTGATTGCGTTGTGTTTTAGCACAATAAGTTCACGTTTTCTTTTGAAATTCGTAACTTGTGAATTGTTGGTGCCTCATTCACATATTGGTTCCTGATGACCTGGCCTAAAAAAAAAAAGATCAAGGTTTCGTATATGCTAAAATATTGTGCTTATTATCTCATAGAAGCGTTTGTGATCGGAAAATTTTGGACCTATATTAAGCAATGTTGTGGATGATGGAGCTTAATGTGGAACATTTCATTTTTCAGTTGCATGCAAAGCTTGTGTTAAGGAAAATTTATCTGAACTAAGCGCTGTGTTATAAAATTATACAGCTTTATTTAGTTTTTATTTTGAAAATGTGGGTTACTCATAACTTTACAAGGGTAGCCAAATATACACCACTACACCAGTGTCATCGAATACAAAAGTTAAGCAACATATAAGTTTGAAGACATACATTTAGTGCTTTAAGTTTTTGGGTGAAAATGTAATGTTCTAATTCATTTGTATAGTTCTTATTTTAATTTTAATTGTTTTTGAAAACTTTGAGATACACTAAATCTTGGATCAAAAAGAATATTACAAGTGAGAAGCAATTATTTGCTTCTCATACTTCTAACAAGAACCTCTACAAATTTACTATACATGTGTTGCTTCAAGTACATCCTTTGCACCTTCTTTCTTCCCTTCATTCCCATTTTCTCTCTTGCAAATCGGTTTTCAAGTAAAAACCTAATATTTTTTGCAAGAATATGATTCCCTTTACGTCCAATAGGATGATGAAGACCAGTCACATTATGCTCCACAATTTCCTTTGTTCCGCCAGCATCTGTTCCTAACACTGGAAGACCAAATGCCATTGCTTCTATTGTCACGCGTCCAAAGGTTTCTCCCGATCCCTGAGAGTTTATGACATAAACATCAGCAGCAGAGTAAAGTGATGCAACATGTGTTGTAGCTGGAGTCCACAAAACTGACTTTGACAAGTTTGAATGTTGTGACAACAAACTTATCATACTTTTAACATAATCCACTTCGTTACTCTTTGATCCAACAGAACCAATCAAAATTTTCAGAGATTGTTTCTTTTTTCCACTGTTACTGCTTATAGAATTGCTATCCTTCAACATTGGCAACAATTTTCTAATATGATATCTTCTAGCCAAAGTAACTTGTGATGAATTTTGATTTTTCTTATCATGTTCTTGAAATGATTCATTTTCTATTACTGAGTTTGCTGATTCAAGAAACAATAACTGACCCTTTCCAGGATTGATGCTACTTAGAGATATCACAAGCATATCATTATCATTCAAGCCTAATTCTTTTCGGACTGTTTCACGGAAAAATTTCCTCTTCTCATTGATTTTATTGGAAGCACTCGAGGAATGAATTCCGGCTGCATAAGCAAGTTCATCATTAACAGATAATGGAACAATTCCAGGCTGGAATCTAAGTCTTCTGTTTTCTTCTTCATACCATTTTTGCCATTTCTTAGATTGCGATTCGGAAAGAAAAACCAACATCTTTACTTTGTTTAAAACGTGTTTTGAACAATCAAAGTACTCTCTTCGGTTTTCCATAATCCACCAAACCAACTTTACTTGCACCAGAAGGAAAGTATTCAATGTATTGTTCAATCCATGAAGAACAAACAGCTGATCCAGCAATGACAAGATCAGCTTTCCTTGCAGCTTTGAAGCTATGATCAACTTTATCATCAATCACCTTAATCTTCTTCCTAATAAGCTCTTGCATCAAACCACCTTTTTTACTAAGAACAACAGCTGAAACATTTGCTCCACAACTCATCAATTCAGTTGCCAATTCCATTATTGAAAGTGGTGCTCCAGTCATAGAAAGTTCATGAAATATCAACACAAACCTCTTTGACAAAACAGCTTTTGCAAAATCACTTTTCTTGTCACATTTTCCACAACACTTCTCATTATTAGTACTACTCAGTTTCAAAATTTTGTTCTCCATTGAACCAAATGGACCAACAAGATGGATTTTTTCTAAATCCTTTTCATCTATATCATCAACATTGCTCTCAATTTTCAATTTTCTGTTGTGCTTACTTCTCAAAGATCTTCTACTCTTACTTTTCTTTGAGCCATTTTTACCATTTTCTCCTTTCTTGGCCAATACAACATCCATATAATTATGATTATTCAAACCAACTTTTTCATTATAAACTAATAAAGAACTTTTTTTGATAACCAAATCTTGATGATTTCTAAGATGAAAATCAAACCCTTTAAGTTCTTGTTCTTTTTCATAATCTTCCCATTTAGATTGAACAAAAAAACCAAGATAAGCCCAAAGGGTAATCAAAATCAGCCATAAAACTAACCGGTTGCTTCCTATCCAAGTAAACTGTGCATTACTATTACCTTTGCTTTCTCTTCTTCGAAACGAAGGTGAATGCTGTTGTTGTTGAATTGATCTTGATGAAGATTCTCCTCTATTGTTGTTGCATTCCTCCATTTAAAGTTTTCTTTAACTATGTGTCACATTAATCATATAATGATTGTAAAGAAAAGCTATGTTTGAATTCTTGATGAAATCTTTTTTTGCATTTACAATGGACCCTTTTGCAAGCTATGTAGAAATATGTGAATGTTTTTCTGTGATTCTAGTTCTTTTTATAATATGATTTGTCTCATAAGAGTTTTATTTTTTTTTCTTTTTCTTTTATTAATAAAAATTGTCTCATAAGAGTTTTTTTTGACACATAAGAGTTAAAATGTTGATAATGCCACCTTTTTTTCTCTCATAAGCTTCCTCAATTAAAGATTATCACATTTAAAGCACTGTCAGATATTAAATATGGACTTCATTTTTATTTAAACTTTGATTCGTTATAATGTCATAGACTAATTCCTTTCACACACCCAACCTCTATTGGTCATATACATCATAGCTTTTTACCCAACTACAGTGAAAATATTTTAGACTAAAGTATAAATTTTTAACGAAAATAAATTAATTATTAACTTCAAAAAATTAGATGTAAAATTATGCAATGAATTAATTAAAAATAGTATTTGTCAAAATATGATTGAGTCACGACTTTCTCTAATCGTCTTGAGCACTCGAATCGAAAGAAGGATTTCCAATTTGTTCATTAATTTGTCAAAAGAATTCTTTTATGCAGTATTGAATATGTTTTGTTTCCTAAAATTATCTCTTAATAAATTCATCCAAGTAACTATGTTTTGTTTACTAAAATCATCTCTTAATAAATTGATCCAAGTAATTAAAAATTTAGGTTCCTTAATAATCATTTGACCGCTAACTAATTTGATTTTTTTTTTTACGCAAACTAATTTGATTGATAAGAGAAAGGGTCCATTTAGGCTGCACCAAAACATGTACATAAACACGTCTTATAAAAATTGTCTTGAATAAACATCTTAATTTTTTTCCTATATCGTTCTCAAAATAGTATTGGATATAAACTCAATATAACCTAACTTATTACCAGCTTTCACTAACCACATTATCACCGTTGTCACCTTCCAGTCATCATCATTGTAGTCAGAAGAAATATTTAATTTTTCTTTTGACAACAAATTTAAGTTTTCATTTAAATATAATTTTAGCTTTTGCAACTATTGTTTTTTTTTTTTTTTTAGTTCATGTAAATATAATTCATTGTAAAAAAATGTTTATAATCTCTGATGTTATATGTGACCCAATAAAACTGAATCTAAAAAATAAAATAAAAACATAATTATACGAATAAAATTATATTTAAACCTTTAGACTTGCTCCATTTTTTCCTCATATACCGAGTAAGCGTTTGACTGTTTGTTGACTATTCTATTGTCAATACGAATTTAACTACTCTTTCATCTTTTGACTTATTGAATAGAAGAGAAATTTGTTGGGACACATTAAACACACGTGTACAAAGATATAAGAAAATGTTTTTAAGATGTTTAGTTTGAATGAATGTTTGATACCATGTAGATCCATAAAAGATCATATTTCAGTGTCGTTAGATCAAATAAGATCATGAATGGCATTGCGCAGTGCAAAAACACCTGAACGTGATGATATCTTCTCATATCTATTGAGTTTCGAACCATCTCCTCTATCATGGAGGTGGGATTGAGAGATCTAGGAAGAGAGGCAACCCTCTCTTGCTCTAAACCAACACCTCAATTAAGATCTCAAAGCTTGTGCGCACCTCTTGCTGCTCGCACACCACTATTGATGGTGACACAAACCACAATCGATGGTCGACACAAACCACAAGTTTAAAATGAGGATGAATTTGAGATCGAAGAATGATGGGTGTATTGTTATAAAGCTGAACTCTGAGCTCTGTGTGCTAACTTTGAGAAAGGAGTAGCGAGACTCTAGTAGTCACGTCGGCAACCTCTAGGCTGGAGATGGAGAAGAAGGATAAAGTGAAAGGTTCAATGAGGAGGGTGTGTGAGGTGAAGAGGGAGAATAACAGGGTTGGTGATATTGAGACCGAGGTGATAAGAAAAAATAATACGATATGTGGTGGCTACATGTAAAGGGGTGGTGGCTACATATAAGGTCTTCCGATTGGGAAGTTGTGGAGGAAAGGTGATTGCAAACCTAGAGGGGGATCGGGTGTGAGACTGTGTGACCATAACATAGGGTGGTTGTGGAGGATGGTGGGCGAGAGAATTCTAAGAAAAAGGAAGACGGCAATGTAAAAAAATCTGGGGTAGAGAGAATACCATAACACTGTAAAACCTATATATAAATCCATTAATAAATTTGGGGCACAATTGGTCACCGAAAATGGTTGCCCACCATTTTAGCCGTCGCGTCCACATCTAGAGAATACACTCTCCATTCCAAAGCATTAGTTCTTTGAGTTAAATAAATGCACATAAATAATGAAAACATTTAATTGAAGTGTATATTGAAAAAAAATGCCAAATGTTTCTAGGGTATCTAAAACACTGAGTTCTGAAACAAAATTAAAATGCTCAAAAGACCAATATTTTGGAATGGAGAAGAAATAATGAAGCATACAAGCAAGCACAAATTCATAAGGCATATTGTACCCAATATTCTATATCATTAACAATGTTTGGATGGACAGACATAACAGTATAGCACTTGAATCACAAAATTAGGCTAAAATGAGTGAACCCAACAACGTTAATCCACAAATTCAAATTCAAACGCTATGGTTAATGCAGGAGGGGGAGGAAATGGAATAAAACAATATAAAATAGCAGGGCATCTGTTATCTTAGATAATCGTAAACAACATTAAGTGCGACTAAGAGCAAGAATACAATTTGCTATGACCAAATTAAGAGTGCACTGAAATACCTAACCACTTGCTCATTAACTTGGATCTTGGTGAAGTTCGAAGCCAAAATTGAAACACAGAATTTGCACAATACATCTTCAATGTTCTTTACATTACAACACGTTCCTAAAACATAAAACAGAGGTTATATACATTGTACTGAATTGGAAGCAAACAGTATCCAATAAAGAGTTAACGAGATGTGGGCAA